>NC_079212.1:9608615-9942143 GCF_029633865.1 Lampris incognitus | reverse complement strand
GGTCTCATCTTCTGGTTGATGAACTGCTGTTCAGGACCTGGTTCCAGCAGTCCTGAGTCTGGACCAAGCACCACTTCCGCTCCGTCATACAATCCAGATACCCCACCTTTGGCCTGATTGTTTGGGACAGACACAAGGAAATATGACAAGGAACAAACAACGGCAAGTCTGTTATGCAGAAAACATTGGATAAGAATCTGAATTTTTATTTTTTTTATTTATGGAGAACCCCCCCCCCCTTCTCCGAATTGTACTTGGCCAATCACCCCACTCATCCGAGCCGTCCTGGTCGCTGCTCCACCGCCTCTGCCGATCCAGGGAGGGCTACAGACTACTATACGCCTCCTCTGATACATGTGGAGTCGCCAGCCACTTCTTTTCACCTGACAGTGAGGAGTTTCGCCAGGGGGACTAACGCGTGGGAGGATCACGCTATTCCCCCCAGTTCCCCATCCCCTCTGAACAGGTGCCCCGGCCGACCAGAGGAGGCGCTAGTGCAGCGACCAAGACACATACCCACATCTGACTTCCCACCCACAGACACGGCCAATTGTTAGTAGGCAACGGAATAGACCGCTATGCCACCCAGACGCCCCTAGAATCTAAATTTTTAGATGGATCTATTCACAATGATGGAGCAGTTATGCTGCAGATAAAGCATAGATTACACCAAGAAATTGAAAAAAATTAAGACTATTTGAACCAATTCTGAATCAGCAGAAGTCCATATAAACTGTAGACACTAGGGCAACTGTTCCTCCTGCATTTCACAGACTGGAGTCTACAGGACACCTGGATAAAGGAACTGGGGATGGTGTACTTGATAAAAACACATTTATACTGGTGAAAGAGACCTACCTGTACCACCAAACGGGGAAGTCCACAGGTCAGCATGCCGGAACTGAAGTGCCACGTTTGTGTTGTGCTGCGACGCGAATCTGGTCTCCTTAACATCAGTGGCTCAAAACTAAGAAAGGGGAAGTAACAGGAAGACAGAGAGAAACTCTCAGAGGCATCTTATAGTGACCATACACCTTAGTGATCTTCTGTCTAAGAGACTAACGTCTCTTTATGATAAATAAGGATAGTTGTTTGTCCATCGCAGCGATGAGGACCATCTAGTCATCCTGTAGGGGCTGAATTCTGTGGGTGCAAAGATGGCTGGTTAGTCCAATCTGCACCCTGAATGTTCTTTGGCAGTGTGGGCATGGGATAGTGGGAGTAGCTGGAGGGTTGCTGGCACGGTCTTTCCTGGCCTGCCTGTGGTTCTCTGCTGCAGTAATCCTGGCAGCCTCATATGTGTTTGCACCATTTGGGACAGCTGCACGCCACTCTCCTCTGTTCAAAGCTTTCTGTTCCCATGTGTTGTAGTTGATGGTGTAATAAGGATAGTAGTAAGTGGACGACTGGTACACAAATAAGGATAGTAGTAAGTGGACGACTGGGACAAAAGCAGTGACCTTTAACCTGGTTGGCGCTTTGGGGAATATACAAACCTGTTATCGGTCACAGCTGCCAACCCAGCGATGTCCAGCACCAAGGAGGAGTCAAGTGGCCTCGGCTGTGCTGGCTTACTCTGCGGGGGAGAGGAGCCCTCATGGCAAAGCATGCCGGTCCCAGTCATCCTCCACAGCTGAGAACGCTTCCCGGGCTCCTACGAGAGAATGTTGGAGACAAAAATGCATCAATTATTATTAAAACATTAGACCAACTGAACCTAGCACTACAAGATTAAGGCCACAATTAATCTGCAAGTGAACACAAAATGGTATGAAGTAACTAACGATAAAAGCATGATAATCTCATACATTGTTGTATAGTGGTTTATTTGTAGTAATATTAACAACAATAATCGGTTTAAAAAGTTGAACGTCGGATGTAACTCTAAAGTTATAAAATTCCATTTAAAATCCAAACGCCTCTACAGTCACGTTTCTTCTCGCAAAAGATATTGTGAATTAAATAAATCAGGCATATCAAGGGGCAGCTGCGTGGCGTAGCGGTCTATTCCGTTGCCTACCAACACGTGGATCGCTGGTTCAAATCCCCGTGTTACCTCCGGCTTGGTTGGGCATCCCTACAGGCACAATTGGCCGTGTCTGCAGGTGGGAAGCTGGGTGTGTGTCCTGGTTGCTGCGCTAGCGCCTCCTCTGGTCGGTGGGGGCGCCCGGTCGGGAGGGCTGGGGGGGAAGAGCATGATCCTCCCAGGTGCTACGTCCCCCTGGTGAAACTCCTCACCGTCAGGTGAAAAGAGGTGGCTGGCGACTCCACATGTATCGGAGGAGGCATGTGGTAGTCAGCAGCCCTCCCCGGATCGGCAGAGGGGGTGGAGCAGCAACCAGGATGGCTCGGAAGAGTGGGGTAATTGGCTGGATACAATTGGGGAGAAAAATGGGGGGAAAAAAAAATAATCTGGGCATATCAGTTCTCAATATTTAGCACCGAGTGTTCTCACTTTCACCCCTCGCCATTAGTTAAAAGTGGCGGGTAACTGAGCTCAAATCTGTGTTTTGGGATACCCATACCCCAGGAAAACATATCAGTAACCACCCAGCCAATTCTGTATGATTAAAAATGTATATAAAACAAAAAGTATACAAAAACTATATAAAACAAAGCTTAAAAAACGTGTAAAAATCTGCAGCATCCACTGGTTTCACTCTGGGGGTGTGGCACCGAAAGGAAGACGGCGACGTCACCAAGGAAGCCGGCCAAAAAAAAATCAAGAAAGGAAAACGGGAAAAATACCCAAAAACGGTCTAACTCCGCAAATCAGTTCTATACATGGTTCAACACATTTTAACATGTCAACAGCAATACATCTCCCACATTTATAAAGTATTTTGAAGCAAATCTGTCAATTTGGTTACCCTGCTCTTTAAAGGATGCCCTCTGGATGAGGCAATGGTTCATTCCAACAGTACCTTTTTTTTCAGGATGACCCTCTGAGTCTTGGTCTCAACATCTAGCACCAGTTCAGCACAGCTCACCAGGTGCTTCTTACCGGCAGACCTCTTCCCAGTATCCCTGCATCAGTGAAAAGGCATCGATTCATTATATAGACTAACATTTACATTTAACACGTAGCAATGATAACGCTACACACAGGTACAGAAAAGATGGTCCAAGTAACAACAATTCCATTTACATTATGTACCATTGTCCTGCTACCGTGAGTAGCTGATCCATACATCAGAATAGAACAAATACTGTTTGGTAGACTAAAATCAACCATCGGCTGCTGGCCTGCTTCACCCTCAACCTTTACAGAAGCGTAGGTGCTACGTACTGTGAGAAGGTGTGCGTAGCTGCGATGTATATGAAGTTCTCATAGTAGAGCTTATTGTATTCTCTGAAGAAGTTCATGTCTGCCGTGACCTCGGAGGAGCCGGCACCTTTCACAGTGAGGGTGAGGTAGGGCGGCAAGGTGGGCTCGTCGCAGGCAAAGTCCAGTACCGAGCCGGCCTTCACCTCCGTGTGGAGCCGCATGTCGGCCACCCCATGCTGCCAAAACTGGATCGGAACCTGGGAGGGACAAAATTCATGAAATAAAGCAAATCACTCATACCCCTAAACATTTAAAAAAATAAATAATACAATAGCTCTTAAAGGGGTCTTATTATTGGACTTTACAATTAGTTTCTATTATTCTCTGTGATCTGTAAAACACGTTTGTGGAGACTGACTCTTTTCTTTCTTTTTTAAAAAAATTTTTTCCGGATTTTTCCCTTTTCCTCCCAATTTAGTGGCCAATCGATCCCTATTTTAATTCAAACACCCACCCTCGTACTGTATGCGTTCGCCAACTGCATCTCTCCGGCCGGCAGTCTCGAAGGAGATGCCTCCCCACTTTCGTGACAAGGCAAATCCAGGCCGAACCACTGCTTTTTCCAACACACAAAGAAACGCATTCATGTGATGAACACAAGACGACTCCGTCCCCCTCTCGAAGACAGCGCTGCCAATTATCGCTGCTTCATCGAGTCCAGCCATAGTCAGATCTGACGACCGAGGCGCGAACCCCGGTCCCCAGTGGGCAATTGCATTGACACAAAGCCGATGCCTGGACCGCTACACCACCGCGGACCCCATCCCTTTTTTGTGTGTCTGTGCTGATGTCTGGTTTCACAATGAAAATATACATTTCAAAGTAAAAGATGGAAATACTTTTTTTTATTCACATAACTTTAACTGAACACAGTATAGTACTGGCTTACAGCCATACTGCCCTGATAACGCCCGATCTTGGAAGCTAAGCAGGGTCGGTCCTGGTTAGTACTTGAATAGAAGGCCGCTTGGGAATACGAGGTGCTGTAAACTTACCAAATTTCCCCTCGGGGATGAATTAAGTATTCTGATAAATGTTTTAAAACTCTCCCACCGTAATACTTAAATACGGCAGTCCTGTGATGGCGGGAACTGAGATGAAGAAGAGGAGCAGTACATTATTATGTGTAAGTCTCTGAAGATATGCTGCACGTCAACTTAGTAGGAACTTATTCATGAAATTCCAACTTTATGAATCGGATCTGAATCAGAATCATGTTTATTGGTTTATTTAGTTTTCATGTCAGAGATTTTTCAGTAATGTTTTAGTAAAAATGACATGTGGTGATGCTATTACACAAGGATTTTGTTTACCTCCTGTTTGAATAAAACCATATTTGTGTCTTCTCTAACTCTTGGCACTGTGATGCCGACAGCTCTGGGAGGCTGGGGTCATGGTAACTATGGTAAGAGTGTAAAATTTCACTTTGTACGACAATTACTTCTGAAAGGTTGTCGATGCGGAACGGTGGTGGCAGCTGGTCGGTATCGCTGAAGCAGATCTGGTAGGTGGCACCCTTCAAGGAGATCTCAGCCCGCAGGAAGAAACAGTTCCCCAGTGTGTCCCTGTTGGGAAAATTTAAACTGAGTTTCCTTTATTAACCCCCTTGGGGAGGTTGGACAACCCTGGGGTTTGAACCCATGACCTTCTTGCTGTGAGGTGACAGCGCTAACCACTGGGCCACCGTGCCGCCCAAAAGGGCATAATTTAACATTTATGTGATTTTTGTACATTTATTACTTAAAAAAACATTTGTGTGTGTGTGTGTGTGTGTGTGTGTGTGTTTACAGGGTATCGCACACCTCATGTTGACGTGGAAGGACTTCGGCTTGTTGACCTCAAAGCCGCCAGACCAAGTGCAGTTGGGCGTGTCCATGAGGCGCACACAAAGCAGCTGATCGTAGTCATTCCTGGGCCAGTGGAAGACCACGCTGGAGCCCGGCAGAGTGGATATGTAGCCGTCTGGATTGGCCGTCCCCTAGCAAGAAATTCATTCACTACCATCCTTACATTCAGATTTTTCTTGCTATAATTACCATCATTGTCATTTTACTTTCAGTTAACATTTTTTTTTATTGCATTTGGGTACAAATGAATAAAGGACATAACTAGCATGATTCAAAGATGTCCAAGTTGTGTTCTCTGTTGTTCTGCTGCGACTTCTACATCATGACCGACCGCTCTCACCTTGCCCCGTGCGAACTCTCTCTGCGAGAAGGCCAGCTTGTGTGAGGAGCGGTTGTCCAACAGGTAGCGGGGGGCAAAGGTCACAATATTGGTGTCTCTGTAGCGTCCCTTCCCTTTCCGAACACTGATACCTATGTGGGTCAGAGAAGGAAAAGTTCAAAGGCACACCACGTTTTTCACCTGAATCCAGTCCACCATGCTCTGAACCGACCCAAAGACGGAAGTGGAAGGATACAATTTTCAATTTTTCATTAGCTTGAATTCACTGAATTTCATTTCGTTGTTCATTTGTAGTGACTGTGGATGTAAAAAACTTGCCTATGTTGTAGATGAGCCCTGGTCTGTTTCCATGCTGGATAACCTTCACCGCCCTGACTCCACTCCCTCCATCCAGAGAGAAGCCCTGGCACCAACCTGGAACACCGTCCGGGTGAATCCCTTTCCCCGTTCGCATAGTGCACCTATGATCCACAACGCGGAGGATGAGAAAGGAGAAGATGATGAATGACAAGTAGATTAAACAGATTCAACTTTAGGAGGGAGGTAAAGGAAAATCATGGGGAGTGATAAAATAGGAAAAGATACCCGTCTTAATAGTGGAGACCAGTCCTTAAGAAAAACGTTGCTTATTTTGATTATCATTATTCTGTGCAATTATATTCAGAGTGACACATCACCTACATGTTAAATCAAAATAATAATATAATAAAAATGAACATTTTATTCAAGGTGCCCTTCATGACACTCAATGTCACCTTACATCAAATACAGTGAAACAGAGCAGTAAAAAGCATTAGTGCCATCAACAATAAAACACAATAAGAAATAGAGCATATGTCTGCAGGAGTTTAAAAAAAAAAAGATAAGTTTGTGCTGTTAATGCTGTTAAAGTGAGTAGGCTAGTTTAAAAGGGTGGGTTTTATGAGCAGTTTGAATTCTGTAATGGAGTCCAGTGAATGGATGTGACAGGCAATGGAGTTCCAGAGCTTGCGTGCAGCATAAGAGAAAGCCCTGGCCCCCATTGTGCTGAGGTGATGGCTGGTAGTGCCAATAGACCTGCTGGTGAAGACCGCAGGGAGCAAGATGGAGTGTAAGTCTGAAGGAGGTCTGTGAGATGAGCAGGGGATAGATTATGAAGAGCGTTTAATGTTAATAATACAATTTTAAAGTTAATCCGCTGTGACACAGGAAGCCAGTGTAATTGATCAGCAAGGGGAGAGACATGGTCAGTGGACTTTGGACATGTAAATATCTGTGCTGCAGAATTCTGGATGAGTTTTAAGTCGATGAATATGTTTGTTGGGGACGCCTGCCAGGACCGCATTGTAGTAGTCAATGCGTGATGTGACCAAAGCGTTGACTGAGACTTCCTTGGAGTATTGTGTTAAAGCAGGGTGTAGTCTGCAGATGTTTCGTAGGTGGAAAAAGGCAATCCGGGAGACATTGTTTACATGTCTGGAAAAGGAAAGGTTAGTATTTAAGACAACAACAAGGCTCTTAACCTGAGCGGAGACAGGTATGGTGGCTCCAGCAATGGGGAGTGAGCAAATATTTGATTTTGAGAGTGTAGACTTAGTGCCAAAGAGGAGTAGCTTAGTTTTACTACCATTGAATTTCAGGTAATTGTTAGTCGTTCGTATCTATATATCATGGAGACAAGCAGTGAGGGTACTGGAGGGGAGAATGGAAGTGGGCTTAGTGGACACATAAAGCTGTGTATCATCAGCATAGCAGTGGAAATGGATACCATAGTGCCGGAAGATGTTGCTAAGAGGGAGGAGGTAAATAATAAACAGGAGTGGCCCCAAACTGGGCCCTCTGGAACTCCATGAGGAACTACCAAACTTCCTGATTGGTAATTCTGAATTTGTACAAAATGTGTCCTGTCTATAAGGTAGGAAGCAAACCACTGATACACAGTGCCCCCAACTTCAATGCTAGCCAGATGATTCATGAGGAGCTGATGGGATATAGTATCAAAGGCTGCAGTGAGGTCAAGGAGGATGAGGATAGGGAGTAGACCGGCATCAGCTGCATGAAGGAGGTCATTAGTGATCATAACAAGGGCTGTTTCTGTGCCGTTTGGGGTGAAAGCCAGATTGGAATTGTTCAAAGAGATTATTGTTATCAAGGTAGATCTGGAGTTGAGATGCAACTACCCTCTCAAGGATTTTGGAGATGAATGGCATGTGGAAATAGGCTGGTAGTTGTTTTGGTCAGTAGAATCTAAATTAAGGTTTGTCAGAGTGGGTCCGAATATGGCAACCTTCAGTGAAGGGGGAACTGTACCAGTGGACAGAGGAGTTGATGATGGAGGTTATCAGGGAGATGATAGAGGACAGGCATGTTTTAACTAGGGTTATGGGAATTGGGTCCAGGTGACATGTGGAGGTGCTAGACTTAGTAATAAGTTCAGAAATGCAATTTTCAGTTGGAAGACTGAAGTCACATAGGATAGTGGATAGGGACAGTTTCATGGCGCTTCCTGATGGTAAGTCAGTCTGCATGATGTTAGCAGAGGCTAGCTGCTCATGAATGGTACTAATTTAGGAGTTGAAAAATGTCAAAAAAGCAGAGCATTGTTCATTAGAAAGGTTACTGGTCATACTGGTTTCAAGTGGCTTTAGTAACCTTTTAACTGTGGAGAAGAGAGTTCCAGTATTCCCTTCAACTGTACTGATGATATTTGCACAATATGATGTTTTCAGCTGTTGAAAGAGCATTTTTGTAATGGAGTGTATGAGCTGAATACATCTGCTTGTGAACAGCAAGTCTAGTCTTGGTGCAAAGCCTCTCAAGGCGCCGACCTATAGCCTTGAACTGACGTAGTTCAGGTGTGCGCCAGGGAGCAGTATGGGCAAATAAGACAATGCATGTTTTCAGGGGGGCTAAAGTATCAAATGCAGAAGATAAAATATTATTGCAGAAGTCCATGTCCATAAGATCAGGGAGTGAGGCGGTGGGAGCAGGAATGGGGTTTGAGGTAATTAAACTTCTAGGATCATCTGGATTAATATATCTAATGTGGTATGTTATGGTATGATGTACTCTTGATTTAATGAGCAGTAGGTTGGTGTCGAATAACCGTTTTATGGTCGGAGATGGATAGCTCAGCAGAGGTGATGCTTTATGGTACGATGCCAGAATAGCAAACTAAGTCAAGGATATGACTGTTGGTGTGGGTTGTAAAGTTGACATATTGTGTTAGATCAAAGCAATCTAACATTGCTTTAAAATCTTAAGTGAACATATTGTCAGTGTTATCAAAATCAACATTTAAATCCCCCATTAGGATTATATTCGGATACACTGCACTCAGATTGATCAGGTAGAGAGAGTGGCGTTAGTTTTATACCATCGCGATAGATCCGCGCAAGGCCGCCTCCTCTGCCCGAAGACCAAGGTTTGCGTATGTAAACAAATCCTGGTGGAGTTGCTGAATTTAGCTGTAGAAAGTCATTCTGTGACTGTCAGGTTTCTGTGAGACATAAATAGTCCAGTTTGTGCTCTGTGACGACGTCATTGCCAACAGCGGCTTTGTTGGTAATAGACTGGATATCGTAGAGGGCAAACTTTTGACAGGTCATGCACATTTAAACGGCTGATTTAACTAGCAGAGTTAGTACACTGTGGTCTACATGCTGGTCACGTCGTAATATGTCGTGTGGATAAGAGGCTCAGTGCCTAATGATAGTCTGTGTAGGGAAAATTCCCGTTGAGAGGGTTAATGACGGATGAGGCCAGTGGGGGGAGCTAGCAGGTAAACCAGTACTGTGGGATGCCATCGTAGGCGGAAACGGAGGTTCTGGGAGGGAAGTGTGGGATGCAAACAGTCAGTCATGTGAAGAATAGAATAGTATGTGGGGAGGATAGTATGAGAGCAGGATAGTATGGCATACTGCAGGTTAGCTGCTAGCATTCGGCTACCCAGCCTGTTCTGGTGGACTCCATCAGTTCTGAAGAGGGAGAAAAGATCCTAAAACAGATTAAAATTATCAATAAAACCTATATTATGAGCTCTGCAGGTGGAGATGAGCCACGTGTGTAGGCTGAGGATCCTGCTAAAACACCTTGCTTCATCGGTCAATGTCAGAATAGGACCTGAAATAAAAACAGACTTTCCACAAGTATTTAAAAAGCTGAAAAGTTCAATAAAATCCTTTTTGGGTAACTCAGACTGCTGATGAGCAGCACCATTTGTTCCCACATGAACAACCACTGAATTGGTGGAGGACGAGAGTGAGCGCAGCAGCCCTGGGAGCTTATCCAGGAGATCAGGGACTGTGGCTCCAGGGAAACAATGTGTGGCTGAATTGAGAAAACAGATTTTCTTGATTAAAGAATCCCCCAACTATTAATGTGGCTGGGGAGAAAAGGGGACGAGGAGATGTCGGCTGTGGGTTCTCATGGCAGGAGAGTACACAATCCACACTGTGTGTTGAAATCGCCGACTGGGAATATGATGTCCGAGCAAGCAAGTGTTGTGACAAGGCAGCAACATCAGCTCTGAGTATGGATTTCCCTGGGGGCTCAGGGCAAGGAGGATTTTGAGAGCGTCTAATCACGGCCTCTTGCAGGATCTTATGACGGGAAGAGGAGGTCACCACTGGGGATGAGGGCTGCTGTCTTAGCTTCACAGTTGTATGGTGAGCCACCTGAACACTGCTAGCCACTAGCGAGGAAGCTTCAGTGTTGGGAGATGCCATTTTTGCAGAAAGCTCCAGATTGGGACACATTGGAACCGCAGGAACATTGGCTGGGTGGACCGGAGCGTCGTCAGACAGGGTGACGTAGTGGTTGGAGAGGCTTAAGTGAGGGAGGGGAGGCAGCCCCGTCCGACCTTCTCTTGCTACCACGGACCACCACCTCGGCCCAGGATGACTGCTGGTTAGGTGTTGAGCAGGAGGAAAACTGTGGAAAGTGGAGGGGTCCCACAGAGCTGTGTTCTGGATGGATGCACTGAGAGAGGCACTCCGTTTGGACTGCCCAGAAGACACGTCCATGAAGCTGGTTAAAAGGGAGTTTTTCTTATGGAGTTCATTAGAAAGCTGTCGAACATCCTCTTCAAGGTCAGCGATCTTTCCATTTGCTTTCTTTAGTAGCACACAGTCCTCACAGAGCAAAGTTGGCAAAATCGTTTGGTTAGCTTAGCCACAAGCTAGAAACAAGCCACATACAACCCCAGCACTACAGAATCGGAGGCTTCAGTGCGATCAAGTCAGTGCAGGAGCCGATGATCGAAAATCAATAAAACAATAATAGAGGTAAACCATAAATCAATTAAAATAGTCTAATGGTCCCAAGGAGTTGTTGAAAGTTATTAAAGTTAAAAGCAAGCAGAGCAACAGACAAACAAAGCATCAGCTGGGAACCAGATGTGATGTAGTGTTACAACATACAAACTGGAGTCAGTTGGCCCATGTCAGTGGCTCCTTCCTGATCCATTTTCTGTTAAAGTACATAACTCTTCTAATGTGAAGGTCTTAATTGTTCTTAACACACCTCCTATGGTTACGTGTAGTTCAATCACCTGTTGCAATGCCTGGTGATGTGTTAGCATATACCCTGAGCATTGCATTAATCTTGCCAGGGTTGGGGTTAGTTTGACATCAACTGGGGTCACCCATAATGCAATGTGACGCAGTATTTCATTGTAACGTGCTGTGTGTACTAGGACTAATAGTGTGCTATATAAATGCAGTGATTTATTCATACTTTTGTTTCATGGGCATGTGAGTTATCTTTATTAATGTCTGGTAGCTCCTTATTCTGCTGCTAATGAGCTCATTTTGAAAAACTATGAGAACTCTTGCGAGCTCATTTTTTTCTATTTTCTACAAAGGATGACACTCATAGGTGAAGCACTAAGGAAGAAATGGCAAATTCCGGGAATTAACTTTCCAGTTGATTTCAACTTTCCCACTTTTCAGCCATCAGTCTCCCAGTGTGTATGTTACCTTAATAATCTGTTCCAGTTTTGAGACTCTTGATCTAACTTGGTAGTAAACAGGCTCTCAGTAGGACACAGATCTCTGAACAGTTTAGCTTCGCACAGAAAACAGCATTAGCAGCTTTAGGGAGGTAATCAGTCATGTATCTAGGTTGACTGACTGAAATAGACCTACATAGATGAATCACAGGGACTGTAGATAAGGATCCGCTGTACAGACGTGGGAAGTGAAGGTGCTAGAGATGAATGCGGTTATCTTACATGGCGGGCTGTTCCTTGTCGGTGTAACAGAATAGCAGCGGGCTGAGACTCCTGGCTAACTCATGCTCCTCAAACTGGCCTGCTGCATCGGCCTTCACATTGTCTTGGCGGAAAATCAATGGCAGGCCTGGGAAAACAGGGTTAAGGAAGTACATTTCAACAAGGAGTTTTATGTCACATCTTTTATACTAGAAATGTCTGATTCTGAAATAAAGGCAGAAAAAAAGGTACAAAGTGATCTTTTATGTGTTTTTCTAATCTGTTCTCATTAAAGTACACTGCATGGTCATGTAAGAAATGTGCTACATTAATAGATCTGGTAGGATTGAACATTACCAGTCTTATTGACGAGCCAGTAGGGAGCAGATATGAGGATTTTGAGAGCTCCTTGTGCTCTCAGGATGATGCGGATGGTCAGACAGAGCAGTCGCTTGTTGACGTCATACAGCCGCATGCGTACCACATAGTTCTGCGTGCCAGGGGGAATCAGCAGCTCTTTGCACACAGGGAAGTTTTCCAGTTGTACTCCTACAGGGAGCAAATGAAGAATGTTACAAGAGAAGAGAGCAGAGGTGGGAGATGAGGATAAAGCCGGGAACATACTAGAAGACTTTTAAAGTCCTAATCGACCTGGAAAAGACTCAGCATCTCTCATTTAGAAGAAGAAAGAGAGAAAGCCACTTTATTTTTGATATTGTACAGTTGTGTGGTTACAATGAAATTTGTCTTCTGCGTTTAACCCATCCTATTGTATAGGGGCAGTGGGCAGCTGTGATGCAGCACCCGGGGACCAACTCCAGTGATGAAGCACCCGGGGACCAACTCCAGGTCTTCTTTCCATTGCCTTGGTCAGGGGTACAGATGGGAGTATTGACTTTACCTAGTTGATATTCCTGTAGTAGTATGCATATCTTTTGATGGTGGGAGGAAACCGGAGCACCCGGAGGAAACCCACACAGACACCAGGAGAACATGCAAACTCCACACAGAAAGGACCTGGGATGGCCTGGGGTTCAAACCCAGGAACTTCCTGCTGTGAGGCAACAGCGCTAACCACTGGGCCCACGTGCCACCAACAACTGACGTTCAAGGATTATAGTTGTATAGACAAACACACTGGTTATGACTACAGTCATGAAGACACACTTGCCGATGAGCTCAGATTTATCCAGATTCTAGTCATAAAAATCGTAACGGCTTTGACTGGTCAAGACTCGATTGGGAGGCAAGTGATTTGAATCCTAAACCCTCACAAACTCCAAGATAAAGTACGCTGACTTTCAATGGTGACCTGAACTATTCTGTGCAGACCTGTACAGACTTACCATGATTTTAATGATCAGTTGTTATGGCCAAATCGGGGTTATAATCACCCTTTAAATCATTTAGTGTGTTCCCAGGTTAAGACACTGACCACTATCTGTTAAGTTGTGGGTTTTGGCTGGTGAACCCCATTTGATCCCCAGTAGAACTTTGTACCAATTGAGCTACAGGCATCTTGGCATAACTGCTGTTTCACCCTCAAATTTTGACAGTCCATTAACTGTGGTCATCTGTTTAAAAGTCATCGTCTGAGGTCTAAGAGTAAAAGTACAAACATCTGACCTAGTTCCATGTTCTGGGAGGTGTCAGCAGCATGGAGCACCGCTTCTTTTCCCGGCTTCAGGGAGCCTTTGATGGAGGTACCCTTTATGTAGTAGTTGATGTCACAGGGCAGGAGGTTGGCCAGCATCATGGTGGGCAGCAGGTAGATGGTGTGGCCTGGCTGTCGGTAGATCTGCTTGGCACTGCCGGACACTCTCTTGGCAGGCTGTTGCTCCGGATAGTTCTCCTTTTTGATAACTACACAGAACCTGGAGATGAAGTGGAATGGATGTGAAAAAGGGAGTGGGGATGGGTGCCGAGGACCAATATTTTAAAGGTACCAGTACCAAAGTGGAAGTTGCTGATTGGACTGATAAGGTCTGTACGAACATGTCTTTTCATCAGCGCCACAGGTCATATAAACATACAGAAGTAATATTCCACAGTGATATGATCAGCCGAGAGTAGTCATGCATCATACCAGATAGAGCTGTCCTGAATACCTTTTCTGGCTTTGAATACTCGGCAGCAAGTACTCACTATGATTGGTGGGGTGGGGGGGTGGGGGACTGACTGTGAAATAATCAAATTAAATAAATTACAGCCTTAAGACTATAAAAACTGAATTGTTCATATGTTTGCTGAGACTCAGCTTTTTGGGGGGGATCATCTTCACAAATTTTGAAGTTTTTCCAGACGCTTGACTTTCTGGACATTGCCAAACTAGATGTTAAGTCACATCCTATGATGTTGGACTGGGCATAGAAGAGATGAGAGCCAGCATGCTGTGTTCACCTGGACACCAGATGTCATTATTGTGGATGACAGCAGGAAGGTAGACTCAGATCACACCAGCAAGTTATGCCAACAATGGCAGACGGCACTGCCATCCAAAGTTAAATTAGTTAGGTAGTTGTTTTTTATTTCTACCCAAAATAAAACACAATGTTAATTATGTGGTTCGTGTGTGTGTGTACGTGTGCATTACTGAGTATTATCTAAAACAAACAAAACAATTTTGTACGATATAATTTAGTTTTTTTCTGCAAATAATACAATATCACCATAGCAACCCATCATCCTGTTGTTTACTGCCGTCTTGCCGGCTCCATCGTGTAGTTTGTTGTTTTTCCCGTGCTGAATTGCCAACTGCTGTTTACCGTCTCCCAGGGGGAAAAAAAAAAAAAATTAGAATACTGATTTTGCCGTCAATTACCACGGCAACAATTTAAGGCTTCAAACCTTCAAAGCATTTGGGTCAGCCCTAGTACGATTTTTAAACAGAAAAACTGTTAAAAGTTTTTGTCAGGGCGTCCGGGTGGTGTAGCAGTCCACTCTGTTGCCTACCAACACAGGGATCGCCAGTTTGAATCCCTGTGTTACCTTCAGGTTGGTCGGGCATCCCTACAGAAACAATCAGCTGTGTCTGCAGGTGGGAAGCCGGATGTGGGTATGTGCCCTGGTTGCTGCACTAGCACCTCCTCTGGTTGGTCGGGGTGCCTGTTCGGAGGGGGGGGGGGGAAATAGCGTGATCCTCCCACGCGCTACACCCCCCCAAGTGAAACTCCTCACTGTCAGGTGAAAAGAAGCGGCTGGTGACTCCACTTGTATCAGAGGAGGCATGTGGTAGTCTGCAGCCCTCCCCGGATCGGCAGAGGGGGTGGAGCAGCGACCGGGATGGCTCGGAAGAGTGGGGTAATTGGCCAAGTACAATTGGGGAGAAAAAAAAAAAGGGGGGGGGTTGGAGTTTGTGTCAACAAAAACTGAAATGCTCCAAAGCTGTTTGTTAGTGTACATGTGGCGGGACATTATGCTGCTGTAATGCATATTATATTATATATGTATTATATTGATGTCTGGTTGTTACCAACAATGAAAATGTTATTCATCAAATATGATGGTTTTGTTGACATTTGGCAATTACCAGTAGTAATATACGTCTTTTTAACACCATGACAAAATAAGGTACTGTTAAGTGGCGTCATCAAGCATCAGTATCGATGTCAATGAATTCCTAATGATACCCAACCTTAGAGAGGAAATTTGATTTCAGATGGCGTTATACAAACCACAGGGCTGAGAGACCAAATGTGACTGACCAAATTTACCTGAAGCTGCGTTTGAGGTGGTCCTCAAAGTCGGCTGACTGACACTCCCTCTTGCTGCTGCTGACCTCGCCGGGTCTCTCCACGCTGGTCCAGTGGATGGGCATCTTACAGAAAAACAGACCCAGGCCTTTTGGCCGAGCCTGTAGCCGCCACGACGTCAGGTGGAGAGGGACTGCTAAAGCCTGACGAGGCAGGATTGGTGGCAGCACAACTGGCTCTGTGGAGAGTATGTTCTACCTCGTTTCTTATTCTTCTTTTTTTTCCCCCATTCATTGCTCCAATTCAAGAAAATCTTATTTATCAGTTATACAGTCTCAAAATCTCCCAAAATAGTACATTTTCTCCTAATTCATAAAATCTATTTCTTCACATGGGTGATGTTGATAAGCAAGCAATGATCTTTCAAACATCAATCTTCTGACTACATTAACTAAGTGGTGGACTCACTTAATATGTGCTTAAGATATGGATTCTAACAAAAAATATTTTCATTTAGCGAATTAACACAAAATAGAGGAAAAAATGAACCAAATACAATACATGCAAACATACTGTCTGGAGCTGAAGGGCTGTCCAGTCTGACCTCCATAGGAACATCGAGTTTGTTCTTCACCATGAGAGCTGAGCGAACAGTGATGACCTTCCTGGCGCTGCCCTCCATGGTGATGGAGAAGACTACTCGCACCGGAGGAAGAGCCGAAAACTGGGGGACAGAACAGATTCGCACAAGCAGCAGTCAAAATCACCGTCAGATTTTACATGGCATGGTATTCAATCACTTCCCCTCATGAATTCAACATTCAGAAAATAAAGTCAACCTAAATGGGTATTTGTCATGCTTTTCACCCTGTTGATGATCTAAAATAAAGACGATGCAAGACTTACATAGACATGTGGGTGAATGATGTTGGTCCTACTGACTGGACTGCCAACCTTTGCAAAGGTGAAGGAGGAACATTCAATTTTAAAATCAACTCAACCTGTTTTTTTTTGTTTTTTGTTTTTTTTGTGTAAGGCAGACAGATACAGGAAGTTTAAGATCACCAACTTTACTTTTACTTGCACTTTTGTATTATAATTTTGACACTTGACACCAGCTGACTTTCAAGGGCAAATTTCATGGAGCACCTACAGTGCTGGAGGGATTATTCCGGTCTGGAGCTGCATAGCGAAAGAAGACCCCCACTTTGTCAACGGACACGGGTTTGACCTGCTCCCAGCCACCCACGCGCACCAGGAGCTGATGTAACTTCAGCTCATGCGTGTGTCTGCAAAAAGGAGGAGGCGTTTCAGAGGTCAGGACTGGAAGAGATACTCACACAAAACAAAACTTTTCCAAAAACTTGCAAATGTTTACATATGTGGCTGAGCTCCATAGGATTTCATTTTATGAAGTGAATGTGTGTGATGAAGGCTCCGTCAATATGGATTAACATCCTACTGGAGAAGAGGAGCACTGACAAGGGGAAGATCAGCCAAAATTCCAGCTCAACATTTGAAAGGAGCCGTATCGGCGTACAGCTGTGTACAAATTATACCTGTGGCGCAGTTTTTCCCGAGCCTCAAACTCAAAAGGAACTTCCTCCCCTGGCAGCACTTCTCTCCACTGGCTGACATTGAGCGTGTCGTCTGTCCCAGGACCATGTGTATCTGAGATGGAGTCCACACTGCTGCTGTGAGACAGCGCCACCCTGTTGTGGACACGAGCAGAACAATGTCATGGAAGTCTCGTGAATGTGGACAGCAAACTGACATTACCCTCCAAGGTTAAAGCTGCAATCCGCGACATTTCTCCATTAACAAGTGTTCATTTTATCCATTTGAAACATGATGTAGTGGTGGTGTTGGACAGACAGCTAGTATTCCAGCAGAACAGTGTTGTGATTTAGTGGATGTAAGAGGCAGAGAGAAACAGACCTGTTAACTCTGATTTTCTGGGACTACAAACAAGGTGTAGCAGGACTGCAAACAAGGTGTAGCAGGACTACAAATGAGGTGTAGCAGGATTACAAACAAGGTGTAGCAGGACTACAGACAAGGCGTAGCAGCCATTGTGGCTGCTGTGCCATCAGCTAAGCAGTAAACAGTTCCCACCCTTGTAAAAATGGATCCTGGGACCAAAGCTAACACAGACAGTCTAATGTATTACAAACTACATCACACTATATGGGAACATGTTGTACAGTCATATTGGTTGTCATGGATACATCAGCATCATGTCTCAGTCTTTTTTCCAACACGTACATGTTTGCTGCTGCACCAGTGTTCATCCTACCCAGTCACAATATTTCAACAGCGGTATACGGAGACTGGAGAGTGTCTCCAACTATGGTGAAAATGACTGGTAGTGTTATGGAGGCTGGCTCCACCATACACATGGAGAACATAAACATTTATCATGGGATGAATATCACAGATTTCAGCTTTAACCTTTGGCAAAGGTTATGATCGTCAACTGAGCAGTACATCTCATTAATTTAACACATATATACATGTCTTAAACAACATCAACATCAGTGCATTTGCTTCTACAGGCTGTGGTAATAGCAATAATAGTTAAAAGTGAACTGAAAGGGTGATGAAACCACGTACTACATAACCTATTTATTTGCACTATATTTCCTAACATACAAATAGGAAAATGTAGTCAATTCCTCAAAGCAACAACACCTGAAAGCCTGTTGAGTGGTGGAGGGGGAGTGATTACTGAAAGGCTTGTAAAAATCCCTGTGCTTCCATTTATGTCAAAAGCCAAAACACTTATTGTACTACCTACAGTTGGTATAAAAAGTCTACACACCCCTGTTAAAATGGCAGGTTTTTGTGATGTAAAAAAAATGAAACCAAGATAAATTATGTCTGAACTTTTTCCACCATTAATGTAAAATTGCAACCTATAAAGATATGATGACAATCAATCAGAAATATTTTAGGGGAAAAAATTATTTTTATTTTGTGGAGACAGTTGACAAGGGATTGTGGGGGGGAGCTGAGAGGATGGTCTAGTGCTGAGCTAAAGCTCCGTGTCATCAGCGTAGCACTGGAAAATTAAACCATGGTGGCGGATGATCTGACCAAGGGGGAGCATGTAGATAGTAAAGAGGAGGGGTCCAAGCACGGAGCCTTGTGGCATGCCTTGGTTGACTGGGGCTAGGGTGGAACTGGAGTCTCTGATGGTGACAGAATGTTTCCTGTTGGCGAGATATGACTGGAACCAGGAGAGAGCTACACCGGTGAGGCCTAGGTATTCAGATAAGTGGCTGAGAAGAATGGTGTGGGAAACGGTGTTGAAGGCTGCCAAGAGTTCCAGGAGGATGAGACTACTGATGTGAATGGAATCAGCTGCAATGAGTAGGTCACTGGTGATTTCGATAAGGGCAGTCTCCGTGCTGGGGTATGCTCTGAAGCCAGATTGGAGGGGCTCATAAAGTTCATGGTTGGACATGTGCTAATGGAATTGGGCAGCAACTGCTCTTTCTGGGATTTTACTGAGAAATGGAAGGTTGGAGATCGGCCAGTAGTTAATGAGGTCATCTGGGTCCAGGCCTGGCTTTTTGAGGATGGGGGTGACTGCAGCCATTCTGAAGCTGGAGGGTACCATACCAGATTCCAAGTAGGAGTTGATAATGTCGACAATTATGGGGCACAAGGTAGGTAAACATGCCTTGACCAGGACGGTGGACATGTGGTCCAGGGCAGAGGTGGAAGCCTTAGCCACGGTGACCAACTTTGCAGCTTGAAGAGCATCCACAGGGGAGAAAGAGTAGAGGTAGCACTTACATAGGTACGCAGCAGGGGGAACAACATCCTGCAACTGAGGTGCATATGGGGGGGAGGGGGCAGGTATCAGAAGCTGCTGGTGGATAGAATTCACTTTGACCCGGAAGAAGTCCAGGAACTTGCAGCAGAGGTCAGGGGCAGCTGAAGGATGGGGGGCATCAAGGGGACGAAGTAGTCGGTTGATGGTGGAGAACAGCATTTTGGGGTGATTTTGCTGGTTGCAAATGATAGTGGAGTAGTAATGCATTTTTGGCCTAGGAGAGAGCTTCTTTATAGGTCTTCACGTGGTCTTTAAAGGCCTCGAGATGGACAGTGAGGCAAGACTTTTTACAGAGCCTCTTCAGTCAACGACCAGTGGCCTTCATGATGTGGAGTTTGGTGGTGAACCAGGGGGCAGGATGGGAGAAGGAGACAGACCGGGTTTTGATGGGGCAGGAGAGTCAAGGCTGAGTGAAAAGGCTGCGTTGTAGTGGGCTATCAGGCCATTCATCGTGGTATCGGGGGGATATGAGGTTAGATTAGACACTATCATGTCGGTCAGGGCTGGTACACTCACTGTCTTGATGTTCCTGAATGTGATCGTACATTTTTTGTGTTGCCTGGGCAGGGGGACAGGAACATTAAAGTGGATGGCATAATGGCCGGATACGGCAAGGTCCAAGCACTTCAAATGGAGGGGAGTTGTACCAGTACAGCACACCAGATCCAGAGTGTGACCTTTGGCATTCAACAAAGGAATGTCTTCACGAAAAGAAGATCAACATTTTGGAATGGCCCAGCCAGAGTCCAGACCTGAGTTGAACTGAAAATCTGTGAGGTGACCTGAAAAGGGCTGTGCATAGGAGATGCCTTCAAAATTTGATGGATCAGGAAAGTTTTTGCAAGGAAGAGTGAGAAAATATTGCCAAGTCAAGATGGTCAAGCTGATAGACTCTTACCCAAAAAGACTGAGTACTGTAATAAAATCAAAAGGCACTTCAACAAAGTATTAGTTTTGGGGTGTACACACTTATGCAACCAGCTTATTGTACTTTTTTTTTTCTTCCTAAAAGGCTTCAGTTTGTTTTTCATCTTATTTTTATGGGCTGCAATTTCACATTAAAAGGTGGAAAAAGTTCTGACATGATTTATCTTGGTTTCATTTTTTTTACATCACAAAAACCTGCCATTTTAACAGGGGTGTTTAGAATGTTTCTACCCACTGAAAATATCTAAACAATGTGTGCGCACACCTTGTAGGGGTGGTGGTGAGAGTGGCGAACCACATGGTGCATCCCGTATGATTGCGTAGGGCATATGGCACAAAGGGTTGTCTCCTTTTCGACAGCTTGACATCTGCTGCAAAACAGTCAGTCACAAAAATCAGTCAAAAGGCAAGAACCAAACCATGACTTGTGTTCCTACCTCACTGAATTATCAAATATAGACTTTACAACATTATCTACTTGATTTGTACTTGACTGAAGGTATCAAAGCCAACTTTACGTGGTCTACCCTGAAATCAGTCCTTACATTTTCCTCAAGTACAAAGGAAACTAATCTGGATATTCAAACGGATTCAATGTATTTGTGTTTCTAAATATTTTTATTTTTCAAGGTTTTACTTGGTCAAAGACACAGTCGGGATATTTAACATGGGAATTATGATTTTCACGTGATAAACTGAAAAAAAACTATGAAAACTGATTATTTTTTTAAAATTTTGTACACAATGGATTATCAAATCACATAAATGTTAAGTAAGGTACTGCAGTATAACATATTGATTGATCATGTCCTATTAGTATTTCATTAACAGAGCCTCAAATACTATTCCAGAAAAACACACAACAGACCATATTCAAACAGTAAAGGCATACAATGAGTTTTGGCAAATCAGCTCTCAAAATAACTTGCATGGTGTGGCGAGAAGACGGTAGCGTTTTACCTGTGTGGCCGGTGTTCATTTAGTTGGTTATGAGGGGTGAGGAGCATCTAGCATGTTGCATTGTTTAGTGGTTCGTTGACTCTGATTTAACAGCATTTAGCAAAAAGATTTAGTACTCAATACTGGACAGTGGAGAGATAGCCTGTTTCAAAAAAATCTGTGCATTCCTGTAAATTTCATTGAAATCTAAGAATAAAAGCTGTAATACATTTGTGAAAAATCACAGTATGTGGTACTCTACCAAATGCAGTAAGGCTCCTATCACGTTGATAATAAACGGCCCATGTCAATGCAACATATGCCTGACTGCAAGGCAAGTGGTCATGTTGTGCAAACAAATGAAAAATGGTAAATGGTAAATGGACTGCATTTATATAGCGCTTTTCTAGTCTACTGACCACTCAAAGCGCTTTACAGTGTACGGCTCACATTCACCCACCCACACACACATTCACACACTGATGGAGGAGGCTGCCATGCAAGGCGCCAACCTGCTCATCAGGAGCAGGTGGGGGTTCAGCATCTTGCCTTCTTCAAGGACACTTCGACATGCTCTCTGGAGGAGCCGGGCATCAAACCCGCGACCGTCCAATTAACTAGATGACCCGCTCTATCTCCTGAGTCATGCCACCCTATAAAGACAAACTGTGCCCTGTGACTTGTTCTGGATAACTAAGCTAAACTGAAGAAAGGGAAAAAAACAAGGAGAGGCAAGCACTAAGTGAAACTAAAACCATAGTTCAATCTCATCAGACCATATCTGGTCTGAAGCGATTAAACGGTCTCCCCGCGCAGAAGACAACGCCATCGAAAACATTCAACAGAAAGATGGAGAAGGGTTGACCAGCCTCACTTGCCACTGAAGAAATTGAGAAAAGCTTTCCCCTTCCCTCTGTACCAACATGATGTCTGGTGTCATGTCAACTTCTGTTCTCAATATTTTGGTTGTTTTAACTAGCTCGACTTATTAGCAACTTCAAAAGACCCATGAAAATACCTTGGAAAAAAATGCAGCAACTGTAAGCTTATATGGAGCCAAACATGTCTCAAGGCTAAGTTGACAGACTGGCAGTGCACAGTCCTCCTGGTAACGCAATTAAGTGACCTTTATATTTTAAATTATATTCCTAATTTTTGCACACATATTGGTGTCAAAGAAGCCGTACCGGCAGCATGCCTTCCCTGGAGTGTGTATATTATTAAGTATAGATCTTACCAGTGGTGGCCGGCCAGTACAGGGCGCTGGGTCGCCGCCCCCTTCAAATATCAAAAAATGAAAATGTACTTAAACATGTTAAATGAAATTTAGTTGTAAAATGCAAATAATTATGAAGTAAAAGTGTTTTCAGTCTGTGAGCAGCCATTAAATATTGGTTCAAATGGCGTTTGGTTGATTTCTGTGTGAATACATATACTTCCTGGGTGAGGGGCGCCGGCCAAACGATACCTTATGTAAGCCCTCAAACTTGTGGCTAGCAGGTGACCTGAGGCTGCTGTCTGATTAGTTTCTTCAGATTTTCCAGGGGGCGCAGTTCTGTGCGCCCCAGACACTCCCACTTTTATTGGCAGTGAATTGGTATTGTTTTAATTTTTTTTATCTAATGTGATCGGACAATTCTCGTGGCTGTCAATCATGTTCACACCCACCACCACGCCTCGTCTCAACTGTCAATCATCCACCGTCTACGAACCCTGATAAAATCTATAGGCTACATTGTCCTTCTTAATAACTCTGTGACTGTGTGGACATTAAAGCAGCTGTCAGGTGTGCCGCACCAAGGTACATTGCACCAGCCGCAACTGGATCTTACCATCTTTAAAGCACATCAAAAGAGGATAACTGCCATTAATGTAAAGATACAACGGTATTCCTGGTACAGAAAGGTTTTCAATCTTCTTCACTCACTACGCTACATTCAAACCAGAGCAACTGAAAAAATTAACATGACAAATCATACATGCAAACGCCACACAGAGGAAGACCCGGGACGACCCCTTAGGTTGGACTACCCCGGGGCTTGAAACCAGGACCTTCTTCATGTGAGGCGACCGCGCTAACCACTGCCCCGTGTCTGCGTGGGTTTCCTCGGGGGGCTCCGGTTTCCTCCCACAGTCCAAAGACATGTAAGTCAGGTGAATCAGCCATACTAAAATTGTCCCTAGGTATGAATGTGTGTGTGTGTGTGTGTGTGTGTGTGTGTGTGTGTGTGTGTGTGTGCCTTGATGGCCTAGCGGCCTGTCCAGGGTGTCTCCCTGCCTGCCACCCGATGACTGCTAAAATAGACTCCAGCATCCCCGTGACCCTGAGAGCAGGATAAGCGGTTCAGATAATGGATGGATGGATAAATCATACATCGTAAATGTTTTGAGCTAAAACAAAAACAAAAAGGGACTATTAGGTGAGGGAGCGACCTAACTGTAATGGATTTACTGTTGAGTTTGAATTCACTGAGTGCTGAAAGGCTATTCAAGTAATCTCGCAGCTTTGGAGAAGTAATGATGTCATGATGCACAGACAACATTTTGAGGCAATGCACTTGGACAATAGTAATGACCAAAAGCATCTTGGTCATTACATTTTTGTTTTCTTTACTTTTACAGCCTACTGTGCAAACTGTAAGGAATGTTTCCCTTTGCTGGTCCTGTTCTCTTCTAATGATGTCCCTTCCCTTTTCGCTGCCTCATAAAGTTGTCTCAGCACTGATGTACAAGGTAACATTTCTGACACCTGTGATGGGCAAAAGTACCAAAGAAGCAGGTTTGGTACTGTTGCTGTTATCACAAATGATTCAAGGCGGGCTGCCGGGTACTTGTTTGGACTGTACCTCTGGAGTGAATCTGCTGCTCGAGGCAGGACAAGCTGGCTGTGCTTCTAGTTCTAAGGTAGGCAAGAGGAACACCTGCCAGCAGGGAGCAGACAAGAGGGTTAGGGCAAAGATGGAGTGATCGGGACTCTATGGTAAATGGATTTCTTCCCTTTATGTTAGGAGTGTACTGATTAAGTTTTTTTTTTGTGCTGAACCGATTCGCATCATTTAATACCGAGTTTCTACCAATACCAACTGCTGACCCGTACAGGATCTCAGTACATTGAGATCCTTTGCAAGTATGCAGAGAAAACACTCGGGAAAAAATTCTGTCACTTTATAGTCACAATAACTTTTTACTTGATCACCAAACACCCTTTTTGTACATATTCAGTAATAGCTTAAGGTCTTACCTTCATACTGGTCTCTGCGATGGTTTACAGAAGTCGTGGTTTATATCAAAACTACCAAACAGTAAGATTATGCTAAACCAGATGCTATGCGCTTGTGCGAGCAACAGCCGAGCACCTCGGAAGTTGGTCATTGTCATGACAACTGAGGCAGTTTCAAATAATTTCTTTATTTCTTTTTCTCTCCAATTGTATCCGGCCAATTACCCCACTCTTCTGAGCCATCCCGGTCACTGCTCCACCCCCCTCTGCCAATCCGGGGAGGGCTGCAGACTACCACATGCCTCCTCCGATACATGTGGAGTCACCAGCTGCTTCTTTTCACCTGACAGTGAGGAGTTTCACCAGGGGGATGTAGTGCCTGGGAGGATCACACTATTCCCCCCCAGTTCCCCCTCCCCCGCCGAATAGGCGCCCCCGACCGACCAGAGGAGGTGCTAGTGCAGCAACCAGGACACATACCCACATCCGGCTCCCCACCTGCAGACACGGCCAATCGTGTCTGTAGGGACGCCCAACAACGCTGGAGGTACCACGGGGATTCAAACCGGTGATCCCCATGTTGGTAGGCAACGGAATAAACCGCTATGCTACCCGGACGCCCTACAGTTGAAAAATAATTTAGGACGTAGCCAGAGCATTAATGAGCTAAAAAAAAAAAAAGTTCTTCAGTCAGCAACTGAAATAGAGCATATTGGTGAACGACCTTAACTAAAGAAACATTAAAAAGCCTTTTAAATGGTTCGATCCTAACATACCTGAACTTTACTATGATTGATTTGAACTGGTTTCTTTATAGGATTTAACCATATTCCTACAGAGAACATCCTTCCTTCACCAACAAAGAAAAAGTAAGAAAGTAGGCTTCTATGGTTTCTACATAACAAAACTTGTTTTACAACTAATGGAAGAATGAGGTTAAATGGAGGTTAACAGGAGCAGCCGAAAATAGTAGTAGTAGTAGTAGTAGTAGTAGTAGGAAGAATGAGGTTAATAGTGTCAAACTATCAGTTAAGTAAATCCGAAACTAGCGGCCAAATGATTCTGAACCTGTGTCTGAACACTGCTGAAGCAAAGCAGGCAGGTAACTAAACTTCTGGTTAGTGAATTTTTGGATGTGCAGGTGGCTTCAGTCTGAACACAAAATTCATTCCTGCATTTTATTTTTTAGGATTTTTTTGTCTTTGTTTTTCGCTTAACATTGTAATGACTTTTGACTTTGTTACTCCTGGGACTACAAATGTAGCCCATATTACACCATCATGTTTCATAAAATGTAATTAATCCAAATTCAACAACCACAGAGAGGTACATCATGTCAGAGCACCTGAAGGTTTTTACTCTGCATGTAAGATAATTTACATACATGTTCAGAATAAAACTGCAATTTTTCAGTGTCCCAACTAAATTCTTGTTCTGTTTGCTGTGTTTTTTTCCTGTTTTTTCAAAATGTGTTTTAAGTACTCTGCTACCCAGTGGACTGTACGTAGACGTTTCTAGCTGCCAGAATGCAGATGTGTGAAACTCACTCTGTCCGAGAGCGGGTGGGTCAACCGAGGAACCCATCCAAGGCATGGCAGCTGACGCATGGGTGGTCTGCTCCTCTTCCTTACGGTAGTCAGCCAGCCATGAGCTTTTGGTCATGTTGTACTGTTCTAAAAGGAAAAGAGGAAAGACAATAAACACTATGTTAGTTGGTGCTGTTAAATATGGTGACTACTGAATGAAACCTACAGACAAAATCACGTCCTCGCATGAGAAACCAGCCATGGTCTGTGACGCCCTTTAATATAAATCATGCTGTGGTGCCACATCCTCTTGCTCTCTCAAAGCTGTCTTTACTAAATTCCCAAGTTTTTACCGACATAAGCATCACACCTGAGTGGGCGCAGTAACTATATATGTACATTTTGAGGTGGGCCACTACTTCCATAGAACATCCTGAGATCAGAACTGAAGTTATTCCCATGGAAGGACATGGCTCAGTTTGCAGTTGTGAACACAAGCGATTCTCTCCCTAATCTAGCAGCCATGTTTCATGTTAGCCTGACCTGTCAAGCTGACAATTAGAGGCCGACCTTGTGGACTTTGTTTTCGTTTCAGCTTTAACACCGTGACTAAGCTTTAAGTCAGACAAATGACCCTCAGCACTTCCACTCTCCTGGCTCTGCTGTCGGTGGAAGTTATGAGTCCTCACTTCCTAGCAATCAGACACTTCTTCATGAACACAAATCAAGAATGAAAAGCAGGCTCGAGACGCCGGGCTTCACAACAGTATTCTGTGAGTTGACTATCGTGTTCTTGTTCTCGACAATCTTTTAGAACTTTGATCCACGGATACAGTTTACGTCTGAGACCTACCCAGCAGGACAGACGTGATGTTGACATCTAGTCTCTGCTTGGCATGGACTGCTATCTTGAGACGTGGAGGATGAAGACGGCCAGCGGCCTGCTGCTGCCAGGTTAGAAAACAAGGCCAGGGCTCGATGAAGGGCTCCCAACCTGGTACACACAAACACATAATCAAATGTGCATTCACAACACGTACAAAGAATAAAGAACTCCTTTGAGACAAACTTGTGTTGGTTGAACCTTGAATTGGTTTTCATGACTTGTAAGATGAAAACTGAGTGAAAGAATTATTTTAGATTTGGCTGCCCATCTCTGTCAGTTTGAAAGATTCTGTGTATTGCCCCTTTTCCACTGCATGGTACCGGCTCGACTCAACTCTACTCACTTTTTTTGGTTTTCCATTGGGCAAAAGTTAGGGATAGTACCTGGTAACAGGTACTTTTTTTTGATACCACCTCTGTCGAGGTTCCAAGTGAGCTGAGCCGATACTAAAAGGTGACATGAAAATACCACTGTAAATAAATAAATAAAACGAATAAATATAAATATATTTATATTTATTTAAATATAAATGAAATCTTACAAAATTAATAAATAAAAATATTTACATTTAAATATAAATAAATAAAATATAAACAAAAATATAAATAAAATGTATTTCTATTTATTTAAATATAAATAAAATCTGACCACTGATTGGTCAGAGAGAAATCTAACAGCTCTGTTTATAACCAAGAAATGCCAAAGTGAGTCCTATGAAACTTGTATTACAGTTGATAATCTAACCATGTAAAAAATTATTTGTCAGCAAATCTCTTACTTTCACTAATATTTTTCATGTGAAGCACACATTTAATCAGTCTTGTTGATTTTTTAAAAATAAAACACTCATGTGGGGCGCTGGTAGAGAAGGGAGGAAAAACTAGTCAACACGCCCACAAATGACCAGCGGGGCTTCGCCGTGAGGGGATACTATCTGCAGTGGAAAACGAAATCCCAAAAAGTAAAGCAAGTAGAGTCGAATAGAGTAGAGTCAAGCTGAGCCAGTACCATGCAGTGGAAAAGGGGCATATCTCTGGCACAGAAAGATGTATGCCTTGAAAAGATTATTGGACAGTAGCTGTGCATAGGCCCAATACCATAAAGACTTCAGACCTAACCACAATTTGTTGGTGTGAGCCTAGTTCAGGACCTGTTATTCAATCTCTCTACCCTGTCTTTCTTACCATTTTAGACTTGTCTATCAATAGTAAATACCAATAAAAATAAACTAATACCATAATCTAAAAAAACAGGAAAGGAATTTAAGAGCCGAATGTGAATATCTTCTAAATTTGGTATCTTGAATGGGAAGGGTCATAACCTGACGGGATAAATGGGAGCTCAGTGAGTCTCAGTTACCGGACAGTTCTCTGTTGTAATAGTCTCCTGACAGAGTGAAGCTGGCATTGCCTTCCTGAGTGGAACCGATGCGTTGCAGTACATACAGCCCTGTAACAGGAAACAGTTTGTTCAAGGAAAATGTAAAAAGCCAAAACCATTTTGACTTCTCGGACAGGTTATATCAGCTAGACATTAAAAGTTGGGCTTTACCTGCTGAGCTGATGGAGTTTCATACGTAACAGCATTCAAAAATTTAACTAGACCCAGACCAATTACATCATTGTAAGTATTGATAATCAACTTTAGTCCTGCTTTCATTTAAATTAAGCAGTCACATCCATTCCGTCTCCGGCTGTGGTGTAGGCAGAAATCACAGTATGGGTGGGCACAAAGAAAATCAGGTGGGCCTAGCCTGTCCAAGACAATCATACTTAATAGGTTCTGAAATGTGCATGCACGTACGCACGCACACGCACACACACACGCACACACACACACACACACAGCTGACAGATGCAACAGCATCATTAATCAAGTGTATGGATAGAGGTACACACAGGGCCGCTGACACCGGGGGAACACCGGGTCAATTGTCCTGGGCTCTGGGTCAAGAGGGGGTCCAACACCGACGGCTCCCGCTGCTGCCGCTTTGACGGCCTTCGGCGCGCACGACCACGGCACTGTTTTGGTGGCACATGGAGGACCAACATCGGGCAGGTGGTCATAATGTTTTGGCTCATCAGTGTGACTGCAATCCATTTACCATTTTTACATTTAGGCTAGTACTAGGCTACCAGATTAATATGTGTATCCAGCTATTCCTATTAGCTAACAAAAAGCTTACAATTCAGTAAGCAAGTCTAATATGACAAAATCAGTTGAACGTATTACAGCGGAGGTAAGCGATCCTTAGCAGAAGTTAGCAGGGGCTAGCTGTATTTTGAAAACATACCACGAGCGAGGGGGCAGATTCTTTCTAAGAGCCTCGTGAACATGTGAACTGATTGACAGCAAGAAGGGACGAATGGAGATGGCGGCTTGCAAAGAACTCCCTGATAGGCTGATAAGGAGCAGGTAGAAAGAAAATGTTTGGTCTCTATTTAAAGCGCCTAGGGTGGCGACAGAGGTTGGATTATTTTCTCAGAGCATCTACTTACTTGATAGCTGTGGGATGTAGAAAGAGTTTGATCAAATATTATAAAAAGTGCTCTAAATCAAAGTTCCTGGGAGCCACTATAACAGATTTAGGCTTTTGCTTACGAGAGAAGGTGAGTTCGGCCAGTGGGATGTCACAGTCCAGACAGTCGTCTATAAGGCAGATGCAGACGCTCTCAGCCTTGAGCTCCACTCCAGACAGAGGAGCCGAGTGACTTGCACTGTCCGTGTCTGTGTTGGATTTGCTGAGACCAGCTGTGGTTTGGGTGTCTGCATTCTCCAACAGCCAAGTGGCAGCCTGGTCTAGCTGACCTGGTGGTGATACACACATATGTGGATTTACTTGGCAGAATAAAAAACAAAAACAAAAACAAGAATCAAGCAATTATGTTCCAAAGAACTAAAGTTGTTTATATATACACTACCGTTCAAAAGTTTGGGATCACCCAAACAATTTTGTGTTTTCCATGAAAAGTCACACTTATTCACCACCATATGTTGTGAAATGAATAGAAAATAGAGTCAAGACATTGACAAGGTTAGAAATAATGATTTGTATTTGAAATAAGATTTTTTTTACATCAAACTTTGCTTTCGTCAAAGAATCCTCCATTTGCAGCAATTACAGCATTGCAGACCTTTGGCATTCTAGCTGTTAATTTGTTGAGGTAATCTGGAGAAATTGCACCCCACGCTTCCAGAAGCAGCTCCCACAAGTTGGATTGGTTGGATGGGCACTTCTTTGAGCAGATTGAGTTTCTGGAGCATCACATTTGTGGGGTCAATTAAACGCTCAAAATGGCCAGAAAAAGAGAACTTTCATCTGAAACTCGACAGTCTATTCTTGTTCTTAGAAATGAAGGCTATTCCATGCGAGAAATTGCTAAGAAATTGAAAATTTCCTACACCGGTGTGTACTACTCCCTTCAGAGGACAGCACAAACAGGCTCTAACCAGAGTAGAAAAAGAAGTGGGAGGCCGCGTTGCACAACTGAGCAAGAAGAAAAGTACATTAGAGTCTCTAGTTTGAGAAACAGACGCCTCACAGGTCCCCAACTGGCATCTTCATTAAATAGTACCTGTTAGAGCCTGTTTGTGCTGTCCTCTGAAGGGAGTAGTACACACCGGTTTAGGAAATCTTCAATTTCTTAGCAATTTCTCGCATGGAATAGCCTTCATTTCTAAGAACAAGAATAGACTGTCGAGTTTCAGATGAAAGTTCTCTTTTTCTGGCCATTTTGAGCGTTTAATTGACCCCACAAATGTGATGCTCCAGAAACTCAATCTGCTCAAAGAAGTGCCCATCCAACCAATCCAACTTGTGGGAGCTGCTTCTGGAAGCGTGGGGTGCAATTTCTCCAGATTACCTCAACAAATTAACAGCTAGAATGCCAAAGGTCTGCAATGCTGTAATTGCTGCAAATGGAGGATTCTTTGACGAAAGCAAAGTTTGATGTAAAAAAAATCTTATTTCAAATACAAATCATTATTTCTAACCTTGTCAATGTCTTGACTCTATTTTCTATTCATTTCACAACATATGGTGGTGAATAAGTGTGACTTTTCATGGAAAACACGAAATTGTTTGGGTGATCCCAAACTTTTGAACGGTAGTGTATATATATATATATATATATATATATACACACACACACACACACACACACACACACACACACACACACACACACACACACATCCATCCATCCATTATCCAAACCGCTTATCCTGCTCTCAGGATCGCGGGGATGCTGGAGCCTATCCCAGCAGTCATTGGGCAGCCGGCGGGGAGACACCCTGGACAGGCCACCAGACCATCACAGGACCCACACACACACACACACACACAAACATTCACACCTTGGGACAATTCAGTATGGCTTATTCACCTGACCTATGTCTTTGGACTGTGGGAGGAAACCAGAGCACCTGGAGGAAACCCATGCAAACACGGGGAGAACATGCAAACGCCACACAGAGGAAGACCCGGGACGACCCCCTAGGTTGGACTATCCCGGGGCTCGAAACCAGGACCTTCTTGCTGTGAGGCGACCATGCTAACCACTGCACCACCGTGCCGCCCAAGATAGGAGGTATGTCATTTACAATTCAGGAAGAAGAATTTACTTGAATCACTGGATTATATATATATATATAATCCAGTGATTCAAGTATATTCTTTATGAGACAGTACAAGCCTGTTTCATGCCATAAGCAATCACCAGCTGGATTATTTTGCTCCTTATTTGTTGAGCACTTTTTCTATCGTTGAGTGTGTCTTTAAACAAAGTTATATTATATTATATATCTATCTATATATCTACATCTACATCTACATCTATATATATATATATATATATATACTTACTATGATGAAGGGTTTACTAATAGGGATGTGATGTGCTATAATGCTTTTCTCACCTTTACAATAAACCAAGGCTTTCTTGCAGTCCTCCTTCCTAAAGCCAAGGTCCTGCAGGTGAGTAAGCTGGCCTTCTAGAGAATTAAAAACATATCCTCACTAATGGGATCGTAGATCAGAACAGCATTAAAATGAGAGGATCATCATTCATCTATTGCATCACAGAAATAATATTGATAGTAGCTTGTCAGGAAAATTCATAATAGGAAAAAAAATGCCCGAACCTAACAGAATGTCTGTCTTGTGCCTGAAGCTGTCTTTCTGGGTAGAAGACTGCTCTGTGCTTTCTGTAGAAATGCTGGCAGGATTGCTGGACAGTGAAGCATTAGCAGTGGGGAGGGACTTGGCAATGGCCAGGAAGAGCTGAATGTCGTTGTAGGACAGACGAATATCTAGTGCAGGAAACTGGATCTGTTGGTTTAATAACAAGGAGACAGATGAGAACATATAATGTACATCCTCGCCTGCACATGTACTTAGTCTGGTAAAATTTAAGACCTTTGACAATGCCAGAATAGGGCTTCAGGTGAAAGAGGAGACCGATTTCGATGGAAAGGAGAATACTGTACAGAATGAAGACCTCACAGAGCTTCCGTGACAAAGTCATCACAGAATTCTCAAGGACGGAACAGAGGATGAATTTTACTTACAGGTGGGAAGTTGTTCATGTTTCTTTTGAGTGCTTTGTATTGAGTGTCATAGCTGTATTGGTGTGTTCTGGCCCACCAAGGCTGTCACAGGCTCTGGTCCACCATGACCTGTTTATTTATTAGGTGATGGACCAATCTGTGCGACCACACTGCCAAAGTGTAGTAATAAAGGTTACTTATAGTGTGGGGCGCAAGTATTCATTAGTAACGTGTGTGTGTGTGTGTGTGGGGGGGGGAGGGGTGGGGGCAAGCATAGCATGCCCAGCTTCAAATACTACCGTTTACCACTGACATATATGTAAAATAATATCATTAACCCCTCTTTGTGTACCCACATCAATACAGGGCACCACTTGAGTGTCCATAAGCAGTACATAGCATCTCTGTTCACTCTCCTGAGTCTTATTTGCTTTAAGTCTTGTTTGCTCTTGCATTAGCCCAATGTTCCAACTAAGACTGCCTAAATGCTGACCTCCAGCAGCGGTGGGAAGTCCTCCATGTTGAAGGCATCCAGTAGGCCTGAGCTGCTCTGATAGGTTGGGCTCCCGCACAGCTCCACCTGAACGTTGACTGGGTCGATGATAGACAGTGCCGTCTCCTGTTCACTGCCCAGACGACAGGAGAACACCTGGAAGATGGAGAGATGAGGGCATGATCACCAAAAAAAGACCTGATATAATTTCAACATAAATAAACAAAGAGACTAAGAATAGATTCAGTTCTTGTAGGGGTAAAATAATATGACAATTTAAATTTGAATAAAGCTCAATTTGGACACTAAATAATTTTTCCATGGCCAATCCTGGCTGACAACATCATGGAAAATGCTTCTATAATGATCTTTAATGAACGGAGAGGTAACCTCTATTCCTGCAAGGCTGCCAGAGAAAGGTCTGTCTAGCAGACGAGGTTTGTAGGTGAGGACGGTGGTGCCCTTTAGAATGATAGCGTTGGTGTCCAGACAGGATGAGTCCTCCACAACCACAAACTCTGTCCCTGAAGACCAAAGAGACAACCAATTACACAAAAAAAAAAAAATCAGAAATAAAAACTCAACAAAACTATTTTCTTTGGACTTCCAGAATTGAGCTGCATCCATTTCAGATCAGCAAGGAAACTGTTTTTTTTTTTTTTGCATGAAATTTAGTGGAGGCAGTGACCAAGGCAGCACTATGACGGTGGATAGAAGAAGAATAGAAAGTCGTGGGAAACTCCATTATCTACATTTGACATATTCTATTGCTGTTCATCCATCGCAGCAACGAAGACCATCTAGTCATCCTATAGGGGCCGAGTTCTGTGGATGCGAAGATGGCTGGTTAGTCCAATCTGCACCCTGAATGTTCTTTGGCAGTGTGGGCATGGGATAGTGGGAGTAGCTGGAGGGTTGCTGTCACAGTCTTTCCTGGCCTGCCTGCGGCTCTCTGCTGCAGCAATCCTGGCAGCCTCATATGTGTTTGCACCATTTGGGGCAGCTGCACGCCACTCCCCTCTGTTCAAAGCTTTCTGTTCCCATGTATCGTAGTTGATGGTGAAGGCCTTTAACAAAACTTTCAAAGTGTCTGAAACGCTTTTTTTGACCACCATGGGAGCATTTGCCTTGCTTGACTTCACCTTATAACAGTTTCTTTGGTAGCCTGTGGTCTGGCATGCGAACTATGTGGCCCACCCAACGAAGCTGTGATTGCATGAGGATGGTGTGTATACTTGGAAGTCTTGAGTGAGTGAGAACCTCTGTGTCAGGGATCTTGTCATACCACTTTATACCAAGAAGTTTTCTGAGGCATGTGGTGTGAAAGTGGTTTAGTGTTTTTACATGGCATTTGTAAACTGTCCATGACATATTCTATTACTATGAGGAGCAATGGGAAGCCACAGTGCGGCTCCCAGGAGATGCTTTCAGAACAAATAAATTTCAGAATAATAAATTGTTTCACCGTTGTTCATTGTAAAGTGACTTTGAGTGTTAAAAAAGCGCTTTATAAGATTGATTTTGTTATTATTATTATTATTAAATGGAACTGGTGGAATGCCCTGATATGGGAGGTTAGCACTGGAAATGAATGAAAGTAAATGACAGCCAACTTTGAAAGAGGAAGTACATTTTTTGAACCGGTTATAGTATCTGAAATGTACTAAAACTGACAACTTTTCAGTCGACATGCAACCTAATAATTCCTCACAGATTTAAAAACAGCTTTACTTTATACGAGCATGAAGACAGAAGTATCAGAAGCTGAGACAACAGAATTGAATGACTGTTCTTTAGTCAAGCTGAATTTAGACAAGGGATGTAATGATTTTCTTAAAGGCTAGTGAGACCTGTTCCTGCCCCACAAGCTGATCAATTAAACACAAAATATGGTTATTTACATCAAAATGAGATAAAAACTTTTCCATCTTCACATTTTGTAGGTGTCACTTTCTGACCTGTGACATTGATCTTGACCTCCAGATAGCGGTCCTGAGTGACAGGCACTGTGGACCTCTTGGTCACCACACCCGTCTTAACGGTCTTGGGCATGACGGCCCCAGTGGCGGCACCCGAGTCACTGCCGCTGCTGGGCCAGCGCTGGCGAGGCTGGGCATCATCTGAGCCCTTTTCCACAGGCATGTGCAGGAAGTCGCGAACTAACTGGAGCCAGTCAAACAGGAGGAAGACCCTCAGGTTGTTGAGGACCATTGTGAAGCAGGAGGAGTCACGCGTGGACCTGAGGGAATATATTAAACAGCTAACTTGGCATCAAAGATAAATGTTTATGAAGTAGTTTTATATAAGGGCTGAGGTTCAATCACCAACTAATACTCTGTTTTTAATTACCAAAATGGACAACGCTTCATTGTTTTACAACCAACAATGTAAAACCTGAAAATGACCTAAGAGATACCAATGGTACCTGTAATGCAGTTCCAGCTGCAGTGATGCGCGGTTGGTGCCTGTTTTGGAGGGCTGGAGGATGCAGTCAAACACATTGTGCTTGGTCCTGCCACCTGCACCAGTGTACTTGTTAGGCCCGTTGTATCGTGTGTCGTAGGCCAGGAGGGAGTGAGACACCAGGTTGACAGACTTGGAACCATTGGAATAACTCTCAAAGAGCAGCTTGGACTTCATGAAATCAAACCTTAATGAAAGGACAATAAGTATCCAAGTTATCCGCCTGATGGAGTCTTAATACCAATGGTCAACACAAAACAAAATGCCTTCTTTTGACTTAACACCAATCCATTCAGCCTAACTCACTGTGCACTCATTGGGCCTCATTCATCGATCGTTCGTAGGTACAAATTTGTTCTCACACACCAATGGAACTTTTTTTTTTTTAGCCTTGAAGTTTGTCTCGGAGACCAGTGTAAAACATGGGTAACCCCTGAATTTATTATTATTTTACAATTACAATGTCATTTAGCAGACGCTTTTATCCAAAGCAACGTACATCTGAGTTAATACAACACAAGCAAGGATCGAGTCAGGAGACAACAACGCAAGAAAGGGCCAAGAAACTACGTTCAAGTCTGATAGGACACAGGTGTCAACAGGCAGTGCACAAAGGCAATGCATAGGGTGCATATAAGTGATTTTTTATTTTTTTTATTTTTTATACCATCAGGTGTGGAGGTGTTCTAGAAAGAGCTGGGTCTTTAGCTTCTTCTTAAGGACGGAGAGGGACTCAGGGGATCGAATGGCGTTTGGTAACTCGTTCCACCACCAGGGAACTACAGAAGAGAAGAGTCTGGCTAGTGACTTAGGGCCCCATCGTGTCGGAAGTGCCAGGTGCCTTTCATTGGCAGAGTGTAGTGAACGGGACTGAGTGTAGACCTGAATGAGGGAGTTCAGGTAGGCGGGAGGCGTTTTAGTTGCTGTTTTGTAAGTGAGCATTAAGGTTCTGAATTTGATGTGGGCAGCAACTAGGAGCCAGTGGAGGAATATGAACAGCGGCGTGACATGTGCTGTTTTGGGTTGGCTGAAGACAGATGCACCGCCGCATTCTGGATCATTTGCAGAGATTTTAAAGTGCATGCAGAGAGACCTGCCAGTAAGGAGTTGCAGTAGTCAATGTGTGATATAACAAGAGCCTGTACCAGGAGTTGTGCTGCATGTTCAGACAGGTAGGGTCTAACTTTCCTGATGTTTAGAGACCAATTTAGACACCTGAATTTAGACACCAATTGACTAACACTGATGTCTTTGCAAGCCTGGGTGATTGCTCATGGCAAGAGGTAGACAATAGATGTTAGGGGGAAAGAATTACAAATAACCATCAGGCTTTGTGCTGACTGTCAGACAATCTTGAGAGCTCAAAAAATTCCATGGGTACATAAGAACAAATCTGTACGTGCAAAAAAATTGATGAATGAGGCCCATTGAGTGCTGCTTCTCTGTGAATCTGAGACTGCCAATGGGGAAGTCAAAAATACAAAGGCAAGGATTTTCGTTGCTTACTTTGACCAACAACAAGACAGGTTTCTATTGAGCTTGGACTGAAGCCCTGGGAGCATCAGGAATGTAGTCATGTATTTCCAAGGAAAATGTGAATATACTGGTGGTGGGGGCTCATAAGTAGTACAGAGTCCTTTGAGAAGGGTTTGTGAGCAAAAATTAAGCAAAGGCCTTCCTAAAAAATATTATCGAGACATCACCAATAGGATACTGTTGAAATAGAACCCGGATAGAAAGAAAAAAAAGAAACAATTCCATCTTTTCACACAAAGACAAATTTTGTGCCAATATTCCAAGCATATTTGGGATGTGGGGTGGATAACTATTATCAGGGGCTTTAAAGAGTCTATCCAAGGATAACAAGACAAGAGTAGATTACAATGAGATTTATAAGCCCTACCTGGCCAGTGAATATTTTTGGCCAGCATCTTTGGGATTGTCCAGAAGCTCCAGACTAACATCCATCATGTCTACCAGGAAGGACAAGCTGGTGTACACATCACCACTTAACACGGTCTGTTGGGCAGGCAGGGAAATAGAAAAGCACAACATCTAGTCAAGAAGACAATCAAATGAACCATGTCAATACAACATAAACAGATAAGATGAACAATTAAACAATTATGGAAAAAAGCATATTGAAATGTTAAATCACAATGACAAAGGGGGCTGCAGAAGTGTAATATGTTGAGAGCCAAATGACAGTGTTTCAGCTTCAAAAAAGGAGGCTTAACAATCATCACATGCCTATACGAGTTTTCAAAGCCAACTAAAGAAACAAACATCATTTCAAAATGGTCAATAGGGTCGCCGCAAGGCTCTTTTACTGCCACTGATGGCGACTTGTCATGCTCTTTTTGGGGCTCTTTACTAATTAGTGACCAATTGCTGGTTTCAGTCATTTAAGAAAAAAAATCAGGCTTTCCTGGTCTCCTTCTGGAAATGTGACATCATGACATTTCCAGAGTTAAATGTTGCATGTGGTAGACCACAGGGCTAGGCCTTGGGCCCCTTACTAATTAGTCTCTACAATTGTTCTTTCTTGACCACCACAATTTCAACATCATTCAGTCTTCAAAGAATTAAAGGTTTCCATTTTGGAAGTCTGACCAAATATGCAAGGTTCAGGGCTTGCTTGAAAAAAATCATTAGGAAAGCTGGTCTTTTTGAAGACAAAAAGGGGCCTTCTTAATCCTTATTGAATATTTTATATTAATCCAAGGTCTTTCCGTCCCCATATTTTTTAGGAAAAAATTAATTATACCAGAACAAGCAAACAAGATTAAGCCAAAGAAACGGATAGTGAAAGTAAAAGGTTGGAGTAAAAGCAGTACAAAACAAAGGGGAAAAAGAGGGATGCTGTGGTTTTGTCCGTCCTCACATAGCTGCTGGGGTCCTGCAGGTTGTAGGGCCGGAGGTACTCCTCTATTGGCTCCCCAAGGTTGTTTTCCAGGAGCCCTCGGATCAGATGGTAGTGTTCCAAGTCCAGCAAGCAATGAACTGATGACAGGCTGCCGTGGATGGACATGTCTGGCACTGCATGGCTCAGCTCCCTGATATGAGCAAATGCATACACACATGCAAATACATACATAGGTTTTGCCCCCACACCCCCAAGATATGTTCATAAAGAATGTCAAATATTTACACTAAGATGATATAACAGAACAACACCAGGCTATAATAGGGTATTATATCAGATTTTTTTTTCCAGTATTAAAATCTGAGGCAAGAGCCATACTTAAAGCTAAGCAACTTGACATTCTGACCATTACACTTAGAGCTAGATATTACATATTTCTTTATAGAGCACAAAAAAAGACGTGTCAATAGTTTGGTCCAATCACCCAATACGAATGGTTTAGTTGTATATTGTTCAGACACGGAAACTAATATTGAGATACAGCACTGGCCAATTCTTGGTCAATACATTTTTAAACACTGGTAATAGCCAAGGTAGAGTACTAAAACCTGTACTTGAGTAAAAGCATGATTGTTTTATGGAAAATGTACTTAAATGTAAGTCAAAGTAGCCTTCACGAGAATTACTTAAAAATACTGACTTACTTGTCTAGGTTACGTTCCACTTTGAGTTTCAGGTGACAACGTTCCTTGAGTAGGCTGTCTCTGGTGCAACGGATAGAGTAAGAGGGAAAGACGAGATCCGAGGAGTTGGTAGGCTGCTTTCCACCATTGTCCAGGAGCTGAGATGGCAAACGCTCTGCAGCAAAGATATCCATCTCCTGCAGATCCAGGGCAATGCAATCCAACAGGCACACATGGTCTTTGGAGGGGAGGGGGGAGGACATAACCAAAATGAACATTGTATATACAGACTACAACTTTTCCTCAGAGGTTAAAAATGAATGGCAGATTATATAAAAAGCTTCTTAATCAAATCAAAAGTTGCTATATGTGAATTTTTTTTATTCTTGGTATATCTTATTATATATTAAAGAGTTTCAAATTTTAAGCAGTTCTTGGCTGCTATCAACAGACCTGACTGTTTAGATACTTGCTGAATCGTACTTCTCTCCGGACCTGTTTGACAGGAGTCAAAGTCTCCAGTGAGCTCACCTTGGCTGTGGGGGCTGACCTCATCAGTACTTCTCCACATCTCAGACGGCTGAGGCCTGCCCAGGGTGAAGCCAGAGGAGGAGGTGGTTCTAGAGGCACAGCTTTTAGGCTTCTCCTCATTACCTGTCCCACCTACACTCTGGGTAGGGGTGCTGCTTGCACGTTCCTTTGGAGATTGGAAAACAGGCGTACATTTATCCATCAGTAGTCAGGTGAGCAACATTACATAATATGTCTACACTGGTGTTATCAATGACGGCATTGTCTCCAAACTTAAACCGTCAGCAGAGGCAAAATAATACAAGACAGTGGACACTGACATTCAAAGTTCAAGTCAAGCTCAAACAGTACTGAAACAATGTACCTGCTTTTCACTAATAAGTTCTGATCAGTGTATTCTACATATTTAGCACCCTGTGATTATTAAGTAGGCTGAACAAGCCAGCACAGAATCCTCTTCACAGGATTTACATCTGTACAACTGATCACTAAATATGGGACACCAACAGGTAAACTGCTTACTGGCTGTATCATAGAAACTTGATGAAAGAATTTATTTGCAAAAAACAAAAAAACAAAAAACAAAACAATGTCTCCAATTTGAATGGATACACAAAACCACAGTGAGGGAAAAAAAATGATCAAGAGTGACCAGTGCAAACAACAAAACTCAAACTTCAAACAAGTATTGCAATATAGCTCAGCACCAAAGCATTGTGATACCAAACACAACACCTCTATGAACAAAGATTGTGAAAAATTTGCCTGTCAACTGTATATAAATTCATGGTTCATTACCGGTAGTCTTAACAAAACAACAAAACATGTACTTCAATAATGATATATTTTATAAGACAAACTTACGAAAGAGCTGCTAAAAGGAAAACTGAATTTTAAATTGTGTAGTTGTCGGTATTGATAGTTGTGGTATCAGGATACTTGGTGTTTGGTGAAATCGTGGTATCATCACAACTCTATTTCAAACCAAAGCAAAAGCATGCCGTGGTACCTTGTAATGTGATGGATCCTTGTATGAATTTCCATGCAATATTAAATTCTTCACAGACAAGACAGGATGCAGGTGAAATACTAATACAATAAAACCAAATTTCTCATCCTTTATACACCACAATATTTTTGTAAAACCAGAAAGAAAAAAAAAACACTAATAAAAAGGATTTTGAAGAATTGAATGGCTAAAAGATGATCATCCAATGTAAAGCCCAGGGAGCCCTGTAATTCAGAAAGCATTTTCCATCTGTCTAAACTTCTGAAACATTTTCAGGAACAACTTACTGAATTCCAGACTTCATTGACGATATCAAACTATTTGGTTGTCAATAGCAAGGCTGAGGGAGCATGGATGATAATCTCAATACTATGGTTGAACCTTAAGTGTTGAGGGGTATGTACATGTGACAACCTTAAGGAACAGACACAAGGCTACAGAGAGCCCATCACAAACTTTGTGCCAAGGAAAGTCATCATAAAACCTTATCCACAGCACATAGGCAGAAAACTGCGACATACAATGATGAGCCAAATATTATGACCACTCCCAGGTAAACTGAAGAATGCTGATCATCTCTAAACAAGGGCATATGTCAAGGTCTGGGTAGATTAGATGGTATTTACAATTTCATTTCGCAGATGCTTTTATCCAAAGTGACATACATCTGAGAGCTAATACAACACAAGCAAGGATCTAGTCAGGAAGCGACAACGCAAGTAAATGTAAAAAAAAAAAAAACTAGGTTCAAGTCCTATAGGATATAGGTGTCAACAAGCAGTGCACAAAGGAGAAGGTGCATAGAAGCATTTTTTTTTTAAGACCATCAGGCGTGGAGGTGCTCGAGAAAGAGCTGGGTCTTTAGCTTCTTCTTAAATATGGAGAGGGACTCAGCAGATCGAATGGAGTTTGGTAACCCATTCCACCACCGGGGAACTACAGATGAGAAGAGTCTGGCTAGTGACTTAGGGCCCCGTTGTGGCGGAAGTCCCAGGTGCCTTTAATTGGCAGAGTGTAGTGAGCAAGACTGAGTGTAGACCTAAATGAGGGAGTTCAGGTAGGCGGGAGCCATTTTAGTTGCTGTTTGTAAGTGAGCATTAAGGTTTTGAATTTGATGCGGGCAGCAACTGGCAGCCAGTGGAGGGATATGAACAACAGAGTGACATGTACTGTTTTGGGCTGGTTGAACACCAGACGCACTGCCACATTCTAGATCATTTGCAGAGGTTTGAAAGTGCATGCAGAGAAACCTGCCTGTAAGGAGTTGCAGTAGTCAATGTGTGCTATAACAAGAGCCTGTACCAAGAATTGTGCTGTATGCTCAGACAGGTAGGGTCTAATTTTCCTGATGTTGTATAGGGCATATCGGCATGATCGAGCAATCAAAGCCACGTGAACTTTAAAGGTTAGTTGGTCATCAATCATGATACCCAGGTTTCATGCAGACTTTGTGGGCATGAGTTGGGTTGATCCAAGCTGGATGTTGATCTGTTGTTGTAAGGACGGACTGGCTAGGATGACAAGGAGCTTAGTCTTAGATAGGTTAAGCTGAAGGTGGTGTTCTTTCATCCATGCAGCGATATCAGCAAGGCATGATGATATCCGTGCTGAGACTGTGAAGTCATCTGGCGGGAATGATAGGAAGAGCTGGGTATCATTAGCATAGCAATGGTATGAGAAATCATGGGGGTGGATGATTGCACCAAGTGAGGAGGTGTATATTGAGAACAGGAGGGGACCGAGCACTGACCCTTAAGGTACCCCTGTGGATAAGCTGTGCGGTTTGGACACTTCTCCCCTCAAAGATACTCTAAAAAATCTTCCCGAGAGGTTGAACTTGACCCAGCGAAGGGCAGATCCTGAGATACCAAGCTCAGTGAGTGCGGAGAGGAGGATTTGGTGGTTAACTGTGTCAAAGGCAGCTAACAGATCTAGCAGCAATAAAGCTGAGGACTGACCTGCAGCTCTAGCCAAACGCAGGGATTCTATTACCAACAGGAGTGCAGTCTCAGTAGAGTGACCCCACTTAAAGCCAGACTGGTTCAGATCATACAGATTGTTCTCAAAAAGGAATTCGGAGACTTGGTTAAAGACCATGACTTGGTTAAAGACCGCTCAAGTATTTTTGAAAGAAAGGGTAGTTGTAGTCAATGTGTTGGATGCAGGAGAAATGGGCAGGAGTAAAGACCTGAGAGACTTTGACAAGGGCCAAATTGTTATGACCAGACGATTGGGTTAGAGCATCTCTGAAACGGCAAAGCTTGTGGGGTGCTCCCGGTCAGCAGTGATGAGTACCTGAGTACCTACCAACAGTGGTCCAAGGAGGGGCAAACCACAAACCAGCGACAAGGTGATGGGCGCCTAAGGGTCATCGACGCATAAGGTCAACGAAGGCTATGTCGTCTGGTCTGAACTGACAGAAGGTTTAATGTGGCACAAGTCAGAGAAAATTTTAATGATGGTTACGGGAAGAATGTGTCACAATACAAAGTGCTTCGTACTCTGCTGTGTATGGGCTGCGTAGCCGTAGACCGGTCAGAGTCCCCATGGTGGACCCTGTCCACCAGCAAAAGCACCTACAATGGGCACACGAGTGTCAAAACTGGACGTTGGAGCAGTTGAGGAAGGTTGCCTGGTCCGATGAGTCCCGTTTTCTTTTAGATCAGGGAGACGGCTGTGTATGTGTGCACCATTTACTTGGGAAGATGATGGCATCCGTATGCACTGTGGGGATAGGACAAGCTGGTGAAGGGAGTGTGATGCTCTGGGAAATGTTCTGCAGGAAAACCCTGGCTCTAGCCATTCATGTGGACGTCAGTTTGACACGTGCCATCTACCTAAACATTGTTGCATACCAGGTACACCCCTTCATGGCAATGGTATTCCCTGATGGCAATGACCTCTTTCAGCAGGATAATGCACCTGCTACACTGCAAACATTGTTCGGGAATGGTTTGAGGAACATGATGAAGTGTTGTTCAAGGTGTTGCCATGGCCTCCAAATTCTCCAGATCTCAATCAGATTGAGCATCTGTGGGATATACTGGACTGACAAACTAATCCACAGGGGCTCCACCTCGCAACTTACAGGACTTGAAGGAAGGATCTGCTGCTAATGTTTGGGTGCCAGACACCACCAGACACCTTCAGGGGTCTTGTAGAGTCCATGCCTTATTGGTTCAACACTGTTTTGGTGGCACATGGAGGACCAACAGCATATTAAGCAGGTAGTCATGTTTTGGCTCATCAGTATATCTCAGATTAAAGTTCTCATTATAGTGGTCCTTAGGTCAGAAATGATTCATTTTGCTGACAAGGCAAAGCATTTTACCATTCCAAAACTAAAAACATTATGGTGGCCTTGTGGTCTAGACCAGTCATTCCCAGAGACTGGGTTGCGGCCCACAGGTGGCTCGCAGGAGATTTTATTTGGGTCGCCAAATATATTTGCAGCATTTCTTCCATAGTCTTTTATTTAAGATTTCTACCTGCAGTACACCTTTAACCCACATGAGGGAGCTCGTTGGCGTGATAGCCTGTTAACTTTGCCTAAATGCATTTATTTGGTCTCATTTACAAAGTATTTAACATGTCTATGTTTTCAATAACGTGCATATAACGAACTTGTGATTTATCAAATGTATATCTCTTTGAAATGGCTTGTTTACCTATTCAAAATAACATAAAATGATAGAAATCTGACTTATGATCCGCATATTTGATTTGGCAAAGATTTTACGCTGGATGCACTTCCTGACATAACCCTCCCCATTTATCCGGGCTTGGGACCGGCACTAAGCTGGCTGCAACTCCTAATGGGACTCCTTCCTACTTACTTACCTCCTTACTTACAGTGCATCCGTAAAGTATTCACACCCCTTCACTTTCCCCACATTTTGTTATGTTACAGCCTTATTCCAAAATGGATTAAATTCCTTTTCTTTCTCATCAATCTACATACAATACCCCATAATGACGAAGCGAAAAAGGTTTTGTAGACATTTTTGCAAATTTATTAAAAATAAAAAACTGAAATATTGCATGCACATAAGTATTCACACCCTTTACTCAGTACTTGGTTGAGGTACCCTTGGCAGCGATTACAGCCTCAAGTCTTCTTGGGTATGAAACTACAAGCTTGGCACACCTATATTTGGGGTATTTCTCTCATTCTTCTCTGCAGATCCTCTCAAGCTCTGTAAGGTTAGATGGGGAGCGTCGCTGCACAGCTATTTTCAGGTCTTTCCAGAGATGTTCAACGGGGTTCAAGTCTGGGCTCTGGCTGGGCCACTCAAAGACATTCACAGACTTGTCCCGAAGCCACTCCTTCGTTGTCTTGGCTGTGTGCTTAGGGTCGTTGTTGTGTTGAAAGGTAAACCTTTGCCCCAGTCTGAGGTCCTGAGCGCTCTGGAGCAGGTTTTCATCAAGGATCTCTCTGTACTTTGCTCCATTCATCTTTCCCTCGATCCTGACGAGTTTCCCAGTTCCTACCGCTGAAAAACATCCCCACAGCATGATGCTACCACCACCATGCTTCACTGTAGGGATGGTATTAGCAAGGTGATGAGAGGTGCCTAGTTTCCTCCAGAGGTGACATTTGACATGCAGGCCAAAGAGTTCAATCTTGGTTTCATCAGACCAGAGAATCTTGTTTCTCATGGTCTGAGAATCCTTTAGGTGCTTTCTGGCAAACTCCAAGCGGGCTGTCATGTGCCTTTTACTGTGCAGAGGCTTCCGTCTGACCACTCTACCATAAAGGCCTGATTGGTGGAGTGCTGCAGAGAGGGTTGTCCTTCTGGAAGGTTCTCCCATCTCCACAGAGGAACGCTGGAGCTCTGTCAGAGTGACCATCGGGTTCTTGGTCACCTCTCTGACCAAGGCCCTTCTCCCCCGATTGCTCAGTTTGGCTGGGCGGCCAGCTCTAGGAAGAGTCCTGGTGGATCCAAACTTCTTCCATTTATGAATGATGGAGACCACTGTGCTCTTCGGGACCTTCAAAGCTGTAGAAATTTTTTTGTACCCTTCCCCAGATCTGTGCCTCGATACAATCCTGTCTCGGAGGTCCACAGACAATTCCTTTGACTTCATGGCTTGGTTTCTGCTCTGACATGCACTGTCAACAGAGGGACCTTATATAGACAGGTGTGTGCCTTTCCAAATCATGTCCAGTCAATTGAATTTACTACAGTTGGACTCCAATCAAGATGTAGAAACATCTCAAGGATGATCAGTGGAAACAGGATGAACCTGATCTCAATTTTGAATGCCATAGCAAAGGGTGTGAATACTTATGTACATGCAATATTCCAGTTTTTTATTTTTAATAAATTTGCAAACATTTCTACAAAACCTTTTTCACTTTGTCATTATGGGGTATTGTGTGTAGATTGATGAGAAAAAAAAGGAATTTAATCCATTTTGGAATAAGGCTGTAACATAACAAAATGTGGGGAAAGTGAAGGGGTGTGAATACTTTCCGGATGCACTGTAGTTACTTACTGTTACTTACTTCCTTTGTTAAAGGAAAATTACTTACATTACTTTAATTTACTTTGCTTTAAGATGTTAGTTACTTCCTGTGACTCCCCTAACAGGAACAGCCGAAAGTAGTAGTAGATAAAGTGATGCGGAAGTTGCAGTAAAAATGGTCAGGAACGTTCATTTATGCACAAACTCGCTCTTCTCATGATTTATAGATATGGCCTATTGTGAATTGGGTCACGTTGGTTTGTCATTTTTAAAAAGTGGGTCTCCAGAAAAAAAAAGTTTGGGAAACACCAGTCTAGACATTTGCCTCTTCTAAAACCTATGCAACTGCATTTCATGCCTAACTGGACACAGCAAAACCAGGTGGTGACCAGACGTGGAAGAACCAGGTCCGGTCCTAACCATGTATTTGCTGCACTTATGCACTAAATCAGCTGATTCCAATCAATACTACTCTTCATTTAGGTAGAGCAAAGTATTTAGTGAAATAATCTGGTTTAGTACATGGCTGGAGCAAACATATGGTGAGGTCCGACTTTGTGGACCTGGGTTTTACACCTCTGGTGGTGCAGAAGGACAGGGTCACTGCACAGACAAAGAGAGTGCCGGTGGGACTCACCAGAGAAGGGAAAAAGGCATGTACCATGGTAAGTTTCTCTACCTTATCTTGAAGTGAGAAGGTACCATGTGTGCCAGCTGGTAGAAAAGAGTTGCGCACGCGCAGCTGGCCGAGGTTTGCCACGATGACCCGAGGTGAGCGGGAGCTCTCTGGGATGACGAGCACCGGGGCACCGGCTTCAATGTCCAGTAACACACGGGAGGCTCTCTGAGGATGCTCATGCACCTAAAGTCATTTGGTTTTTATAAAACAGAGCAGTGAGAGAGAGAGGAGTGATATTAGGGAGGTAGAGAAAAAGAAGAGAGCAGAAAAGAGAGAAAGGAAACAGTAAAAATATGGGTTTGGTTTCCAACCTGTGCTTATACAAGGAATTGTACAATACATCTTTACATGCCCCATGTTTTTAATCAAAGCAGAGCAAGAGAACATATTAGAACTAAATCTTGGCTAGGATATGACACATCCAGCCACTAAACGCCTGTTAGAAACCAATTTCACATTGGACTATAAGGAAAATGCTGAAGTAGTTATGCAGAAAAGAATTCAAATGACTTAGAACCAACAGTATCACCATTTGTCCACGAGCTTATTAGTGCTTCATTTCTGATCTATCAGGAAGATATGCAGATCTCTATGTTTATTCGTGACAGTCTAACACTTAAAGAAATAGAAATATCTTTTTTGCTGCTTTGTTATCTTCATAAACCTGACAGCATTACTTGATACACGTTTGTAAGCCCAGTGACAAGGCTTTCGGTGGCAGAGGACCGGAGGAAGGTCTGTAAATAAACTGCCTGAAGACAAAGTAATGGTGTAAATGAAGGTTTGTTTTGGAAACTGGGCAATGATTAATATGAGATGGCCAGCTGACCCTGTGCTCCTTCAGGTTGGACACTGGCCAAAAGATAGTGATGACAGCTACTCGACAAATCTTATCGTTTTATGTTCTAGGTCCGTCTTTTTGAATTAAAAGAAAAAGTCAATCTGATAGAGGACTTGCCGGTTTCCAAAAAGTTCCGTGTTATCTTTGTTTGGTTGGATTTCCTTCTGTCGGGAGTTTGCTGTACTCGATTTTCTCTAAATCCCCTCTTCCGTGTTTCTACTCAAAGGTGTAAATAAATGCACGTACATCTGAGTGGGGACAGTAAAGCAGCCCTGCACATGTTAATCTTGTCCCTAGAAAAAGTGCTATCGAGAGTTTACACGAGATAGCAGGAGTTGGCTCCAAAACAGCTTTTATAAATTATTTATTTCGGTCTTTTTTACCCGGAACTGCAGCAGATGACAACTCTATCGCTGCACTCTTTTCTACTCTTTCTACCAATATATCACCTGCCACTTAACAGGGCTGAGAAACATCACCTTATACAAACAAGCACAGGGTCTTGGGAGCCTGGAGGCAAGACAAAATAAATCAGTAGAGGATGGAAAGTTACGGACGGCCACTGAAGAGGGGAAATTAAATCCTTTTTTTTTTTTTACCCCTTTTTCTCCCCAATTATATCTGGCCAATTACCCCACTCTTCCGAGCTGTCCCAGTTGCTGCTCCACCCCCTCTGCCGATCCGGGGAGGGCTGCAGACTACCACATGCCTCCTCCATGTGGAGTCGGCAGCCACTTCTTTTCACCTGACAGTGAAGAGTTTCACCAGGGGGATGTAGCACATGGGAGGATCGCGCCATTCCCCCCAGTTCTCCCTCCCCCTTGAACAGGCGCCCTGACTGATCAGAGGAGGCACTAGTGCAGCCACCAGGACACATACCCACATCCGGCTTCCCACCCGCAGACATGGTCAATTGGGTCTGGAGGGATGCCCGACCAAGCCAGAGGTAACACAGGGATTCAAACCAGCGATCCCTGTGTTGGTAGGCAACAGAATAGACCGCTACGCTACCCGGATGCCCCATGGGGAAATGAAATCTTAATAGAGAAAAATGATCAACTAAAATAAAAACCATATCTTGCAGGTCTATATTCAGTATCTGAGGCATTTGACAACATTTAGACATGAATACTTCTGTTTGCATTGCAACCATTACACAACTGAACAAAAACACTCATCCATGCAACCTGGAGAGACAGTGTTCTGCTTGGGGAATCAAATATATTTGAGTCCAAAAACAGAAAATAACAACCCAAGGTGCCACTCACAGCTTGGCCTTCCATTGCTGCTCTCTGTCTGCCTAAGACGTCCTGTAACTGGGTGAAGTGTTGGATGAATGCTACCACCTCTGCCTGGAAGCGCTGGGTGTGGACGTACTGCACAGAGGCCATCTGCAGCGACACTTTGATATCGCATTCCCGTTCCATGCAAGGGTCAGGCTCACCATATCTACACGAGATGAAGGAAAGAGGTTGATGATTTTTTTTTCTTTATATAGGTGGATACCAATACCAGCGAGGTTCATGTACAATCTGAAATACTGAAGTCGGAAAAGGGAATTTAACATTAAAATATCATTTAACAGGAGATTGTACACATATTCAGTTTTTGTCTGTGAGCTTTGTAGGTACAAGGGTAAATCTCTGTATGCTCGATACTGACTTTACAGCAACATTTTGTATTTTTTTGAGGCTTGTAACCACTTGCTGTAGATGTTGTGAAACATTCCTCCTGTAACATCATCAAAACTTTCTATGACTTGTGCCACAGTAGACCTTCTGTCGGTTCAGACCAGACAGCATAGCCTTTGTTGCCCTCGCGCATGAATGAGCCTTGGGCGGCCAACACCCTGTGGCCGGTTTGTGGTGTGTTCTTCCTCGGACCACTGCTGGTAGGTACTCACCACTACTGACCAGGAGTACCCCACAAGCCTTGCTGTTTCAGAGCTGCTCTTACCCAGTCGTCTGGCCATAACAATTTGACCTTTGTCAAAGTTACTCAGGTCTTTACTCCTGCCCATTTCTCCTGCATCCAACACGCTGACTAGGCTATGCGACGTAGACAGCGAATGCCATTCTCTTAATCTACTCTGATGATAATGTCCATCCCTGGTTTGGCCTTACGGCCTAATGACTCCTTAATCATGTCTAATGAAAACAAAGATAAAACCATGGCAAACTGACTTATTGCATATTCACGGTGCTTTCCCAACAATTTTGGGGTCACTGGAATGGGTCTTGAGCTACTTGAAAGTGCTGCAGGATCAATTTAAGAAAACATTTCCAAAAGGAAGCGTCAAGCAATGCCTCAGATATCCTATATGCTTTTTTCTACACCCCTAACATCCATGCTACATTCCTACATTCTCATCTTATAAAAAACGAAGAATATTTCATCCATCTGTTTCTGACTGAAGTAATGTGTCAAATAAATGTCCTTTAATAAAATCAGGGATGCATACTTATGGATGTTGAAGACCAGGGCCTCCCCTCCCTGTGTGGTAAAGCGCTCTCGGTAGAGGTCACCATGTGGGGTTAAGTCACTCAGAGACAAACTTCCCAGACTCCCTTGCAATGCCAGATCACCATCTAAAATAAGACAAACAAGACAAAGTCTAGTTACAAAAAAACCTTACCTGTTCAGTTTTGTTTGGTCTTACCATTTTGTGTATGCAGAGATATTGTAATTATTTCATCTTTTACACACCCATCATTTCCAGATGAGCGGATAGTTTGGAAACACTCGCTTTGGCAAGCTCATTGGTTTTTTTATTCAGCACAAGAGAGAGGGCATGAACCTATGAGCAAAAACATCGAGAAATATTTTCAGAGGCACTCACTTCAGTCATTTTTTAAAATATTGTAACTACACACATTCATCATTTTTTTATTGGTGTGATGAGGTATGGGCCTGAATTTAACTTTAATATTGCTATAATATTTTCTAAGACAACATAATTCTGGTAAAAACTATAAAAAATGTATTCATAAAAAGAAAATCAGGCACCATAACTGCAAAAGTATCTCAATAATTATGCAAACTATATAATTCTTTTACATCTTCACACCTTTTTATGGTAAATACTGTCTTTTGGTATAACAACCCACCAGCTGACCAAGCCTGCTTTTCTTGTTTTATCCTTGTTTCGTTTTTTTCGGATCCCCCCCCCCACTTTTCTCCCCAATTGTATCTGGCCAATTACCCCACTCTTCCGAGCCGTCCTGGTTGCTGCTCCACCCCCTCTGCTGATCCGAGGAGGGCTGCAGACTACCACGTCTCCTCCGATACATGTGGAGTCGCCAGCCGCTTCTTTTCACCTGACAGTGAGGAGTTTCACCAGGGGGACGTAGCGCGTGGGTGGATCACGCTATTCCACCCAGCCCCCCCCCCCCCGGACAGGCGCCCCAACCGACCAGAGGAGGCGCTAGTGCAGCGACCAGGACACATACCCACATCTGGCTTCCCACCCGCAGACACAGCCAATTGTGTCTGTAGGGACATCTGACCAAGCCGGAGGTAACACGGGGATTCAAACCCGTTATCCCCGTGCTGGCAGGCAACGGGATAGACCGCTACACTACCCGGACGCCCGTTTCATTCTTTTTATAACAACTTTGACAACGTCACAGATTCAGAGGAGAGGAGTTATGTCAAACACTAATACTCATTATGACAGCCAACACCACTAGGAGACCCATAGAAAATTGTCAAAAATACTGAGTGTAATTTGATGTTGTTGAAATTTGATTTTGTCATATATGGGTAAATTAGGTAAGTGATGTATCACTCCCCTTTGAGCAAACAGGCCAAGGTTTAAAATGCCCCCCCCCCTCCCAAAAAACAAAACAAAACCCAATGGTGACATGTCCATTTGTCAAAGTTTTATAAAAATGCAGTTGATATTGTCTGAGATATCCCATGTGAAAGATGGGCAGACAAATGAACAAATGATCACATCTCCCTAAGACAATAAACTTGCATTGGCAGACAAACCCATTCTGAAGTGCCACTGGCAAAGTCTTATTAAAACCAAACCGAAATATCTCTAAATGGAAGAGCACCAAAATAGATACTAAATCTTAAAGTAAAAAAAAATCATCTTTGTTCTTTTCTTATTCAAACTTTTCTTGTACCCCACAGGAACATGTTTCGCTTGACAGCTAAACTTCATCCTGATGTAAGTCAGGATGATATACACATGTACTGTTCAGCCAGACAAGCATCTCTAACAAGGATGGTAATGCCCAGTGACTTACCTTGAGATCCAGCTTTGTGTTGATTACCTCGGTTACCTCCTCTCTCACAGTGTCAGCACTTATGTCTGGCTCATACAGGAAATGCTGAGGCACATCCTGAGACAACGCTGTGGGCGTCTTCAGTGCATGGTTATTGGCAGTGGAACCAATTCCAAAAAAGTCCAGGATAACCACCCAGGTCTGCAATGTGATCAAAACATCCAAGCAATTGAAGTCAACGTCCACACTTCGTTCCACACTGCCATAACGTGATTTGAATTCTGGGTGGCGCCGGTCAACCAGTAGCAGGCTGATGTGCACAAGAGAGTCGTCAAAGTCTGGAGGGGGGTTTGAGGGGGGCATGTGATGGGTTGGAGAAGGTGGTGGAGTACTGGGACAAGCTGGATCATTCTTGGTCTTGTGACTAATAGGTGTGGGGGTGTTGGGGTGTCTTTGGTAAAGCTGGAAGACATTCTGAGCCTCCTCCATGTGGGCAGGCAGAGAGCGTGGCATGTCGGGATACAGGGCATTGGATGTGGATGGGCAGCTTTGTGACAAGTATTCCTTAGGACTGAAGGTTGAAGGTTTGGGAGCTCCACGAGACACCATTAAATGCTTGTACTTGGACTCAGGGTTTTGTTCCAGGAGGTCCTCCATAAGCAGCGAACGCAGGGCAAGCTGGACTGCAAGCGAATGGGGGTGGTCTTTGGTGAAGTCTCCCTCCAAGTCTTGGAAGCGTAGACTGACCAGGCCCTGGGAACCCTGGGTGAGGTCAGCACTAAGGTGGACTTGCAGCTCGGCCACCCGAAATGTGGCTCTCACCTGAGTGAATGAGGGGGTTTGAAGAGATGGTCTGTGAGACTCCAGTGGCAGAGGAGAGGAAAAGGACGAGTATGAGAGGGTGACATTGGGTGGATCCCTGACAAACAACCCTCCCTGAGGGTCAGGGAAGCGGTGAGGTTTGGAGGATGAGGGGGTTGGAGGTGGGGGCGTTGGTGGCTGACTGGGTGTAGCGCGTTGCTCCTCAATCAAGGTGAGGTTGTCTAGCGTCTGGAGGACTTGCTCATACACAGGCTTGCAAAGGAACACCTATTTCCAGAAAGTCGAATAATTACAGTTGACAAACAGCAAGTACCGTCATACTATTTCAAAAACGGAGTAAATGCCAAGCTGCATCAACTAAATAACTGCATTTCTAAAAAAAAAAAGAAAAAGAGTACTAGTTTTCAACTTAATCTTTATCTTGGAATGTCACCCATTTACTAAGATTTATATTGTACCTGAACAGGATTGACAAATTTCCCCTCAATGCTCAGTAAACTTGTTCTCTTATAGGGCTCATCTGTGGTAAGGCAGTTAAATGGATTGTCTTCATCAACTGAAATTTTCTCCAGTGTGAACTGAATGGTGGTGTCTTTCAAAATATGAAAGGCTGTAAAAGACAAACATTTTTGCTGGTAACTGCTGAAAAGTCACAAAATCAATGTTAGGCAGCATGTTTAGGTTATTTGCATTACAATTTAGAAAGCTTACAAAACAGTACTGGATAATTACAAACAACACATTTGGATTTTATAATAACAGATGGAAGTTACCTTAAACATCTGTTCTGACACCAACGGTTTACTCACCTTTTCCACAACTGAGTGATTCAAAAAAGTTGAGGCGTGTAAACTGTGGCTCATCCTGACTGGTGTTCCTGTTGAAGGGCGGTGACATGCTGGAGCTTAGAGTATTATCACTTCTAATATTCTTTCTTGATACCAGATGGCTCATATTGAGGGAGTAGAGGCAAATATCTTTTACCAACACCTGTAATCTCTCTCCTTCAGAGTCTTGTCCGGTGACAAAGTTCTGGATCAATATACTCCCCAAGTGACCAACTAACAGCTCTGGATGTCCGGGTTTTCGTGGAATGGACACAACTGGTGATTCAATGCTGATATTGAGGGTAAGCTTCACTAAGAATGTGTCTAAAGGGGATTCTGTCACTTCCACAGTAGTATTTTCCTCATCATCAACCCAGCTCTGGCTCTGTGTGCGAGTTCGTCGTGAGGGAGTCTCAAAAAGTGAAACCATACCACTGTACTCTGCCGTTTTAGTGGCCAGCACTGTCGACACTTTGGTGGCAGCAGTTTTTAACATAGAGCGGAAGTTGTCTTCCACCTCATTGGCAGAAAGACTGAGTTCCTTAAGAAACTTGGCTGAGTGGTTGTAGTGCAAGGATGCCATCTGAAGGTTTAAGGAGCACTCTCCTTGGGACCTTTCCAGAAGTCGGAAGTTCAGAGCTTCTGAAGACGAAACTTCGACACCTACAAAACATGCACGTTCCCCAGGGGTTAAGGAAATATCTTCCACATTACCAATGCTGACCACAAACTGACTCCGACCTCCTTCCTGAGTCAAGTCAAGTAACTGCAAAGACCCCAATGAACCATTAACATCTAACCTACTACCCATGGAAACATTGACCTTGGTGCCACTTATGCTGGCAGTGGCGATCTTCAACCCCTTCTTCTCTGCACCTAAAACACTGCCCGTGGACACAGTTCGAAGGAGAAGGAGGTTTAGTCGGTGGATCTCTACTGTAAGTTCTTGGTTTTGGTCATAGGTGGACTGATAGTTCCCTTCCTGTTCTTCATCTTCATGCTTTGTTGTTGACTGTTGCACTGATGGTGTCCAAGTGCTCTCCTCTTTGGGGAAGGATTTTTGAAGGAATTTGAGAAGCTCCACCATGGTCTCAGGGTTAAGAATAATGTCTAGGTTGTTAACCTGCATGGTTGTTACCTGAAGAGAGCTATCCAGGTTCATGGAGGGACATTCTGAGCTGACAAATTGGTATTCAAGCTTAATAAGGGCATCTTGGTCTTTGAGAAAGGAACTGAAAGGGAAGGTTCTGTCCAAGAGCATTCCGGATGGTGACACATGACGAAGACCCTGGTAATCAGGTGACTTCCCATCAGATGAGACAGGAGAGGAGGGCTGGCTCTCTCGGAGGCTGCCAGTAGGTACGTCAAAGCTGAGATGCTTGTGAGAAGCAACCAAGAGGTCAAAATCTGAGCCATAGGTCTGTAATGTGTCAACCAACAAAAGGCCATGAACAGTCAGGGAGACTTCAGCATCATATGGGCGCTTGACAAAATGAGCATTGGTACCAAACACCTTGAGAACAGAGATATAGCGACCACCACTCTCCACACCGAGCTGCATGTAGTTTATGTTGAACTCAGCCAAGAGAAGACGCGATTCCACCAATACTTCCCGTGTGTGCTGCTCCAGAGTCATGACACTATGGGTCAGGTTTCTTGTGGAACCCTGAAGCTTCCATGAACTGTCCTCCCGTTGAAATATCTTCTCATGGCGGAGAAAAAGAGGATCAGGGGACTTGATTTTTCGGCCTCTCTCCTGGCCCTTTTTCTCCTTCCCCACAGGGGGACTACTCAGCTTAAGCAAACAGCTCCTGATGGCAGTCATTTTCTCCAGGTTGATGTGAACTTTGAGGTCTGGTAGGGTTCCTGACAGCACAGCCCCCGGTAGCTGAGGATCTGATGTATAGCGTAGTCTCTGCTCCAGCTGAAGAAGCACATTAAATTTCTCCACGACGTGGGTCGGCCCTACCTCACTCTGCTGAAGATGTTTCCAGTTGTCTTTAAAATGACCAACCATAATCTGCAGGTCATTGAAGGACAGGGAATACTTCTCATACAGTTTTCTACTATAAGCCTGGGTACTTCCAGGAGATGTAAGGCTGGGCATTTCAGAGCTCTTAAGAGATTCTTTCACAGGCATGTCTAGTTCAGGAGGTGGAGACTCTGGAGGAGTGGCAAGTGGTGTCTGGTACTCGTCATCACTTGCTTCTTCCCCCTCAGGTTGAGTATCTTTTGAACTAGCCTTTGTATCATCTATATAGTGGAACAAACAACAACAGGTGAATTCATTTTACATGACCTGTAAAATTTATGTGAAATTAATTGATTTTAGGGAACCTGAACTGAAATATAAATTGGGACAATATGACCAAATTATTTATGATTGGGGAATTGGAGCAAATTTTACCTTGTGAGTTTGTAAGGAGAATCCTACCCAAATCGACTACCACTAACATAGGGTCCTCTGATTGGAAGTCATCTGGAAAAATCACTTGGGGTGCACAAATGTCCAGTTTCAAGTTCCACCGCTTACTGTTCTCCTACAAGCAAAAACAATAGAAATTAAACACAACTTCTTCCATTGTCAATCTGATTTCACATCCAATTGAATATCTTACAATGAACTCTCCAACGAGCAGCTGATCAATTGTTTGTCTAATCTCGGTCTTGGTCTGCATCTTCAGTTTGTTATACTGCCTCCTGGCAGCCTCTGCCACTCTCAGCTCCAACTCTGACTGGTATCCAAAACCTGGTCGTCACAAATTCAAAATAAAATAATCTATATATTGTTGAAATCACTGACAATCACCGATATATATAATAGTGCGAGAAAACATACTTCTTTCCCCCACTTTGTCAATTTATATTACCTACACAGTTATACTGAATATCTGCTCATAAATCAGTAATTTCATCAGCTGCAGTTAAGAATTTCAGTGACACACAATTCAATTTTCTAATTGATTTACCGTAATTTTCTAAATGACATAATTGATTTACCTGAAGTGTGGACCTTTCCTTTATAGAAAAATTCAGTGACTTTCTTTATTGCTTGAGGGTTGTAGATGATGTTTAGTGGACTAGTATTCACTTCCAGATTCCTTTCAAATTTACATCTCATAGGGTTACGCTCATAGATCATCTCAAAAACAGGTGGTGCTGAAGACTCCAAATGAGATCCTGCCAGAGAAAAAGGACATCCTGTATTTATACAAAGTGAAAGGTTTCACTACTTCTGCTAAAAGCTACAATTTCTACTTGCTTTTCTACCTGTCTGGGAGTACTTTGATTGCGTACTTATGTACGTACATACATACATATATACATACATATTGATGAGCCAAAAGATTATGACCACCTGCCTAATATGCTGTTGGTCCTCTGTGTGCTGTCAAAACAGCACCAACCCGCCAAGGCATGAACTCTACAGGACCCCTGATCATGTCCTGTGGTATTTGGCAACAAAACATTAGCAGCAGATCCTTCAAGTCCTATAAAGTGTGAGGTGGAGCCGCCGTGGATCAGACTCGTCAGTCCAGCACATCCCACAGATGCTCAATCCAATTGAGATCTGGGGAATTTGGAGGCCAGGGCAACACCTTGAACAAGACTTCATCATGTTCCTCAAACCACTCCCGAAAAATGTGCAGTGTGGCACGGCGCATTATCCTGCTGAAAGAGGCCACTGCCATCAGGGAACACCATTGCCATGAAGGGGTGTTCCTGGTCTGTAACAATGTTTAGGTAGGTGGCACATGTCAAATTGACGTCCACATGAATGGCTGGACCCAGGGTTTCCCAGGAGAACATTGCCCAGAGCATCAAACTCCCTCCACAGGCTTGTTGTCATCCCATAGTGCATCCTTGTGCCATCACTTCTCCAGGTAAACAGCACACACTACATTCACATAATCTAAAAGAAAACGGAACTCATCGGACAAAGAGACCGTCTTCCACTGCTCCAAGACCCAGTTCTGATGCTCACGTGCCCATTGTAGGGGCTTTCGATGGTGGACAGGGGTCATCATAGACACTCTGACTGGTCTATGGCTACACAACCCATATGCAGCAGGGTGCAATGCAATGAGTTGTGATACATTCCTCTCATAACCGTCATTAAAATTTTCTGACTTGTGACTGCTGTGGCACACGTCAAGCACCCAGAGTTTGACATGTGGCCTTCTTTGGAGATGATCAATGTTATTCGCTTCACCTGTGAGTGGTCATAATGTTTTGGCTAACACACACACACACACACACACACACACACACACAAATTGCTTTTTTAACAGTTAAAGAGCTGGATGCCATCCCAGTATTCATGGACTTGTGCCCATGCGTATCACCATATGGTTTTAGTAGACTGGTCCAAATTATTTGACGTGTCTACCAATTAACACTAAAGCAGTGGTTATATCTCACAAGAAGACGAAGAAGAATACGAAGGAAGAACGTATACTCAAACAAAATGAATTGTACAAATAAATATAAAACTCACCTGAGCCAGTGCTGCATTGTGCAAATGGCTGGTTAATGGCAACAACCTCGTCCTACAACAACAGGTGGACAAGATATGGTGATTAATAATATACATTATTAATAATATAGACACAGAAAAGGGTGGTTGCTGGGTGGTTGCTAAGAGCTTTCAAGTGGTTACCAGGTGTTAAACTAATGGTTGCTGGGTGCTTATTTGAGGGTTGTTAGGATGTTACTCGGTGGTTATGGAGAGCATGGCAACCATCACACCTCCGTTAATAATTAGGATTTAACCAGTCATAACGAGCAGATGGTGCAACAATCCCCTTGCAAGACTTAGCATTCCGCCATTAACATCTATGGCAAAAAAAATTAAAATAAAATGAGCATATTTTAAAAGTAATTGAATACATCCTCAAATTTCTTGAAGTAGCGAAGTATCTCAAAGTTAGAATAGTGCTGGTAAGTTGTAGCATAAGTTTTTGAAGATAATAATATGAAATAAACAGTATAACTCTAACCCTAATGACATCATTAAAGGGCTGGAAAAAGAATAAAACTTGGTGCTAAGTGATATAAAGAACATATGCATCCCAGCTCTGTTAAGAGGCTCTGTCTCCTACTTCTCACCGTTTTAGGGGAGACCAGGACAGGGAAGATGGAGCCCTGAGTAGTCAAGTCTCTCAGGAACAACCCCCCTAGCTTAACAGACAGCATGGAGGATTCTGAGCGAGGCAGAGACTCCACTATCACCTTCACCCCTGTGAAGACATGCTAGTTATTATCCAAAAAAAAAAAAACAAAAAAAAAAGACCTTTTCCATCTCGGCACATACTCCTCTTGCATACCTGTAAATTCCAGCTGGATGACCCCACTTTCATTCAGGGAATCCTCTTTCTTGTCTTGATGGAACAGAGTTACACCACCTTTCTCCAGGAAGAACTCCATCCGGGCAAACAGGAAGTCTCTTCTGGTGAATGTGTTTAGAGTCTGAGAGTCTTCCAGAGGGTCAAACAAGTCCTCCGTCTCTGCTGGGGAAAGAAACACTGTAGATGTAAATCTAACAGGATGGATTGGTGGTAATTCGCTCAATGATTCCTCCCTCTCCACCTCAAGCTGATGTGTGGTGCCCCCCCCCCCCCCAGTTTTTCTCCCCAATTGTATCCAGCCAATTACCCCCACTCTTCCTAGCTGTGCCGGTCACTGCTCCACCCCCTCTGCCAATCCAGGGAGGTCTGCAGACTATCACATGCCTCCTGCAATACATATGGAGTTGCCTGCCGCTTCTTTTCACCTGACGGTGAGGAGTTTCACCAGGGGGATGTAGCGCATGGGAGGATCACGCTATTCCCCCCAGTTCCCCCTCTCCCCCCAAACAGGCACCCCGACTGACCAGAGGAGGCGCTAATGCGGCGACAAGGACACATACCCACATCCGGCTTCCCATCCGCAGACACGGCCAATTGCGTCCGCAGGGATGCCCGACCAAGCCTGACGCAACACGTGGATTCGAACAGCCGATCCCTGTGCTGGCAGGCAACAGAATAGACTTTTATCCTACTCAGAATCTTTGTTTTTCTTACCTCTATTAAATATAGATTAGTCAATGTCTATGACTTGCACCCCCGACATTTCTATCGTTTGACTCTTGTTATCAACGGCTGTTTGGTAAAGTTACATGGCAAGGTATTATGTGCTAATCAATATGAGTAATTGTGCATCAACCTGTGTGGATTTAACCATAATTAAAATTCACAATGTACTACTCGAGTATTTTCATTTATGCGCCGTGCGTGGGCTTAGCCAACTCACATTTCTGTTTTGCAGTTTTCCCGTCAGGTTTTGGTACAAGATAAGATAAGATATTAACCCATACTAGCTGTGTAGCTAGGAGCAGTGGGCAGCCGCAGTGCAGTGCCTGGGCACCAACTCCAGTTCTTCTTTCTTACTGCCTTGCTCGGGGACACAGACAGGAGTGTTAACCCTAACATACATGTCTTTGATGGTGGGAGGAAACCGGAGCACCCGCCAACCCACGCAGACACAGGCATGCAGACTCCACACAGAAAGGACCTGAGATGGCCTGGGGTTCAAACCCCGGACCTTCTTACTGTGAGGCAACAGTGCTAACCTCCTGAAAATGCTAGCAAGTTAGAAGAAGTTGAACACCCGAGGTGTGATATTCTACTCATTTTTTTCCCAGTTCAATGGGACAAACATCAGACTTCACGAGATTTACAGGACAAAGGGAAACTCTGACCACTAAGTGAACTAACACAGTGATGTTAGCCACTACATTAACTAACAGCTGTTCAAATGACTCCTATGCATTTGCATTTCACAGTAGCTCTGATTCAGTAGATCTAAACTGGATAGACTCTCTCACCCAGAATATCCCAGGTGGCTGGACCAGGTAGAAGCTCTTCAGGGTTTCTGTCTAGGTCCTCAGTGTCTCCATACCAGCCCCCCCAGCCAGGGAACCAAGACTGCAGATACTGGATCATCCCAGAACTCCCACTTTTAGGAATGGAGCTGGTAGGTGAACAGGGTGGCGGTTCACCTATGGGCTCTCGCAGACTCTGATAGCAGAGTGAGGAAGGTAAAAAAGGGTTCAAAAATGATTATAAAGCTGTTAGACGTGTATAAATATAAACATGTTAGACATTGTTAAATAGATAGGCTGAATCTGTAAGACTCGACTGTTTTTATTTTCCATGAGGCAAGACATTTCACACCATGCTTGTTGGAGCAATGATGACTGACAGTGGGTTGGTCTACCCTGGATCCATTCAACGCCAGCATAAATCATTTTAACTTGCCTCTGCTACCTCTTCCTGCTTTCTGAAGCGGTCAAAGACGATTTCCCTCAGACTCTGTAGCTCTTCCAAAGTCTGTTCGTCTTCTACTCTCTCCAGCTCGCACTGGTTAACAAGAGCCAAAGCAGAAACAACCGTTTGACTAAATGCAGAACAATCACGTGACACCAAGGATGTCAATTTGATGTCAACCAGAACATTTTAACAAATAAACTCAATAATCACTGTTAGCAGCAACGGGTAAAGGGTAAAAGAAATAAACATCAATATGATTTCAGTGGTCTAAATAGTCACTGTTATGACTTGTCATCAACGCCGGTGCAAGTTCGTACCTGTTCAGACTGACTGAGGGGCACTCCCTTGAGTTTTTGGAAGTAGATGTTGGTATAGAGCTTAGTGTCCTGTGCCCGCTTTAGAGCAAACTCCCAGCTGCTTCTACATCGCTGCTCTCGGATTGAACTCAGGTTCGCCTGAATGGCAAACAGCCACCACTGGCGGCAGCTGCAGACACAAAACACACACTGTTGACTCACAAATACAAACTATTCATCAGCCAACTGGGCACCACATGTATTGGTTTGATATATCAATTTAATTAATTGTATTGATTATTATTAATTTAATTAATTAATTAACTTTATTAAATACATTATCAAAGTATAACTTAATTAATAATAATAATAATTACTAATAATCAATAACTATTATTATTAAAATAAGTAATACATTTGAAATTGACGTAACCTTGTCAAACGAAACACTCAATGGTACGGAAAGTGCTCAACAAATAAGGAGCAAAATAATCCAGTGAGTCAAGTAAATTCTTTGAGAAAGTACAAACCTGTTTCAAAAAATTAAAAATCAAAATTAAAATTGATATATTCATTTAATAATTTCATTAATTGATGTATTGATTTAATATATGATGGATGGACGTATTGATGTATGTGTTTAATACACCACATGTATTGATTGACCTGAAATCAGGCTCAAACAAACGGGTGAATGTTTTGCCTTCACTTGCAGTGAACGAGGTTGAAAAATTGTGCACAATCTGAAGAGTTTTTGGTTGCAAAATTGTGGTTTCAATAAAAATCTTGACTGTCAAATCATTAAATGACAAAATTTTGGAGACAAAATTATTTCATTCCACTCTCATGCATCAACCATACTTGAATAAAAAGTTTTCTGACATTCCCTATATTAATGTCATATTAAGTATTAGCAGCAGCAACCAGAAAGTTCCTTAATCTGAAGTTACATTTCTTTGTTGGGTGGCACTGTTTCATTACACAGTTACTGGTAGACCTATAATCTACTGGGAGAACACAATAAGAGAGAACCAAATAAGCGAGTGGACCAACAATGGTGACAGGTAAACTGATCTGCTTTAGGAACATGAAACAGTGGATGTCAATACAAACAATCAAACTTCACACCGTGCACGCCATGGCTGTGATTATGGACAGCACTTACTGTAAATGAATGAAAAATAATCAGTAGACACTCCCCCCCTCCCATTTTTCTCCCCAGTTGGCCAATTACTCCACTCTTCCGAGCCGTCCCGGTCGCTGCTCCACCCCCTCTGCTGATCCGGGGAGGGCTGCAGACTACCACATGCCTCCTCCAATACATGTGGAGTCACCAGACGCTTCTTTTCACCTGACAGTGAGGAGTTTTGCCAGGGGGACATAGCGCGTGGGAGGATCACGCTATTCCCCCCAGTTCCTCCTCCCCCCAAACAGGTGCCCCGACCAACCGACCAGAGGAGGCGTCAGTGCAGCGACCAGGACACATACCCAAATCCGACTTCGCACCCGCAGACACAGCCAACTGTGTCTGTAGGGATGCCCGGCCAAGCCGGAGGTAACACGGGGATTCGAACCGGGATCCCCGTGTTGGTAGGCAACAGAATAGACCGCTACACCACTCGCACACCCCTAAAAATCAGTAGACTTTTAATCATAAACACTAAAATGAAGATTAAAAAAAGCTCGCATTAATGCTACCCATACTTTTATGATCATTTGAAGATCTAATTTCTATTTTTAATTGCTTTTTGATTGTTCTTAATTGTTGCTGAGTCACAGTACTACTAGTGTACTCCATTATCATTTCTAGGCATTACTTCCATTTCACCTGACAGCATTCGATGCTAGTGCCCTGTCTCAACCTTACTCGGATACAAATGACATTAATTCTGAATGCTGCCCTTTCATAGACTATAACATGCATATGTTGTGGAGCAGTTGTGTTTTTAGTCTATTGTTTTTGCACCGTTTAGTGCTGCACTGTTGTGTGTCTGTCTGCTGCTGGACAAGCCAGGTTTCCCACAATCAATAAAGATAATCTGTATGTTTTTAATGATCAATATTCTGTTTAAGCATGCTTGAAATATGAGGGGAAAAAAAATTTTTTTTTACTGACTTGTAAAGGAAAAAACTTACTTCCCAGTAACTGAGATTTTTGGCCTCCATTTTCGGTAGAGCATTTCTCTCTCCCTGCGGTCAAGCTCTTTCAGGAAAGCCATGATCTGTTGGTACTGGATCTGGAAGAACAAAAGCAGTTTACATGGTCACTAGTTCTACCTGAATGCTCAGCATACATTATGTCAGCTCTTCCAGGTTATAATCTTTCATAAATCTCGTGCGCTAAAATTACACTGGGGCTGATTTCCACATACAGCTGTTTTGTTCGGTGGTGTTTTCTCCTGTCATCAAAACGGTCACTTTTTCAATGTATGAACAGCTGAGCATTATACTGATGCTGCAAACCGACAAGGTGCCCACCATCTCTCCAAATTCTAACAGTTTGGACAATTTATTCAGTGGCGCTCGAGTTCTTTAAAAGTGGGTGACCCCCGGACCGATTAGTGAGAGAAAGAAAACCACTTTGTTTTGTCATTGTGTTCTTACAACGAATTCGTTCTGTGCATTTAACACATCCTATTGTGTAGGATCAGTGGGCAGCTGCAGCACCCGGGGACCAACTCCAGCTCTTCTCTCCTCTGCCTTGCTCAGGGGCACACGTATTAACCCTAATGTGCATGTCTTTTTGATGGTGGGAGGAAACCGGAGCATCTGGAGGAAACCCACGCAGACACGGGGAGAACATGCAAACTCCACACAGAAAGGACCTGGGATGGCCTGGGGTTCGAACCCAGGACCTTCTTGCTGTGAGGCAACAGTTCTAACAACTGGGCCACCATGCCAACCCCCGTAAGCGAGTAAGAACCTTGACAACATATTGGACTGATTTACACACACATCTGCCAGGAAAGTTTCTCCCAAGATAGGAGGTCCTGACAAACACGTAAGGAGGACTTTTCTCACTGATATACTCTTTGTTTCATTCAGATATGGCTGTGTGAGAAGTTCAGGGATAACATGCTTCAAATGGAAAAATACTGAGAGGAGGTGGAGGCTTCTAAGGCAGCGAACGACTGAGAGCAGGTTCGTTTTATACAGCTGTTACAAATACATTTTGTGAGAAAATGAAGTGGGGGGGGGGGCAATGTATAGGTCTGTCCCCAAACCTTCTGTCAAATCTGTTAGCTTATATTGTCTTCCACTGATGTCCACAGAAAGTCCCAGAAAGTTCATCTGGACACAACGTTTAGTGGGAGAAATGTTTCATCGCTCATCTAAGTGACTTCATCAGTCTCAGCTGACAGCAGGTATCTCCAACCCTACAAACAGCACAGATGTATACCGACCAAAACCAGCACAGTTATGTCACAACCGAAACCGGCGATCGGTTTCATATGCAAATTACCGTGAACATTAATTACAGTTACAATGGCCACCTGTACTATTCACAGAGGATTAGGGACGAGTTGCTTTTTCAGAGATTTAGGCGCTACACGGATCAAAGATGTTACAACCAGCTCACTCTGACAGCATACGTGCTCTGGATTTAAACTAGTTTTCATTTTGAACAGGATTAGGAACAATTATATTAGAGGGCCAGCTCAGGCTGGATGGTTTGGAGACAAAGCAAGAGAGGAAAGATTGAGATGGCTTGGACATGTGTGGAGGAGAGATGCTGGGTATATTGGGAGAAGGATGCTGAATATGGAGCTGCCAGGGAAGAGGAAAAGAGGAAGGCCAAAGAGGAGGTTTATGGATGTGATGAGGGAGGACATGCAGTTGGCTGGTGTGACAGAGGAAGATGCAGAGGACAGGAAGAGATGGAAACGGAGGATCCGCTGTGGTGACCCCTAACGGGAGCAGCTGAAAATAGTAGTAGTAGTAGTAGTTGTCCAGGAGGGCACTTAACAATATCATAAAGGGGACTGCTATCCTTTGGGCCAGATACAAGGCTATTGGGTATTCAATACAAACCTGTGACATGCGTAAGGACATGGGCTCCAGCTGAACTTGCCCCTCAATCCGGGGGGTGTGCCGAGACCGCAGTGGCTCCTTACAGGCATTTCTTCTCAGTAACACGGAGGCATACACAGGTTCGAAGATGTACTGATGCTCGCGGCTCTGCATACACTTGATCATGGCCTCCTGTAAATACAAGAAACAATGAAGGGGGATGCTATGAAATGAGTACATCGACTATTAGCTATAAAGAAAAATGTTGTTAGATATTATTGTTGCAACTGTAGTGGGATGGCATTGTTGTTCCCTTACATAAAACCCTGAGGGATTTTCAAAAAAAATTAGTATGAGGACCCTGAAGACCCTTTACTTTGATCTCTTTATGAAAGGTAAAAGTCAACTGTGAAAATATAATGTCCCTCACGTAGACCTGTCTAAAACACTTCAGCTGAAAGTTCACAAATTAAGTTAATAAATAACATTTGCATCCTGGGGAATCAAAGTCCTGTGATTGTCAAGCAGGGGAATAAGTTAATTTTGAATTAAGTATGTTTCCAACAGTGTGTCTGATATGCGGAAACTGAGGTCAGAGAAAATCTGGCATTAGAAAATCAAGTTCACTGTTTGGAGGACATATGAATGACCCGATCCAGGATGAATAAAATTAGCTGGTGTCTTTATGCATGATCAACAATCCAGGTAAGAAAATCACAGAAAGCCGAATCAGTTCATCTGGACACGACGTTTATTGAGAGAGAAACGTTTCATCACTCATCTAAATGACCTCTTCAGTCTCAACTGACTGCAGGTATCCCCACCCTTATAATAGATGTACATCTGTCGGCATCTTACAATGCTGTTATTGCAACCATTCCCAAATCCTCTGTGAACAGTACACATGGCCATTGTAGCTCTAGTTAATGGTCAGGGTCATTTGCATATGAAACCGACGTTGGTTTCGGAGGTTAGGCCACTGTATTGTTTATAAGGGTGGGGATACCTGCGGTCAGTTGAGACTGTAGAGGTCACTTAGATGAGTGATGGAACGTTTCTCTCAATAAACGTTGTGTCCAGATGAACTGATTCAACTTTCTGTGAAAATTAGCTGGTATTTGTTGATGGTAATTGGGTCTCTGACCTGGATCTGGTTTGCAGGGAGGTTTCCCAGCATGTCACACTCTGTGTCCCAGTAAACGCTGAAGTCCTCAATCTCCAGCTGCTTCTGTCTGAGGAGCTTCTGAACCTGTGGTCAACAAGAAATCCACTGTAAGCTCTGAACCTGGACAGCAATAACATTCCGAGTATACAGACAGCTACTAGTCTTGGACAGCGCCAGCAAAAGGAAGCCAACAGGACAACTTTCCCATGCATTATCATCATCATTGTGACATCATCTTGTCACTCCAATGAGTGACAAGACTAGATCTCAAATTTCTCCTAAATGAGAGTTTCATTGAAAAGGTGCTCCAGCAACACAAAGCAAAAACAGAAATTGCCTTGTGCTCTTGTGAAAAAAATTCTTGACGGAAAGACATTTGGATTACAGTGCATGTGCTGAATTGGTTTTTAAGGCTTTTTTAACCTACCGAGTTCAAATATGAAACATGGTCTAAAACGTTTGGCATCTTGAAATGCACAATCCGATATGACAATAAATGATCGAGAGGAAACATTTTGTATCCATTCATGTGTATTTTGTGTTAAGTATGAAGAGCTTTTTTATCTACATAGTTACTCAACATCAGTGAAATAGAGCTGAATTTTGTGTTATATGGTATATAGCTTCTCAACCCCCCCAGAGATGGTAAGTGAGTTCCTTTACACATCCATGAGTCTGTGAGGGTAGGATGGAGTGGGAAATTGACAGGCAGATTGGTGCAGCATCAGCAGTCATGCAGACGTTGTACTGGACCGTTGTGAAGAGGGAGTTGAGCCGGAAGGCAAAGCTCTCAATTTACCAGTCAGTCTTTGTTCCAACCCTCCTATGGTCATGAGCTTTGGTTAGTGACTGAAAGGGTGAGATCGCGGATACAAGCGGCTGAAATGAGTTTCCTCCGTAGGGTGTCTGGGCTCAGCCTTAGAGATAGGGTGAGGAGCTCGGACATCCGGAGGGAGCGCGGAGTAGAGCCGCTGCTCCTTCGCGTCAAAAGGAGCCAGTTGAGGTGGTTCGGGCATTTGATTAGGATGCCTCCTGGGCGCCTTCCTTTGGAGGTTTTCCCGGCAAGTCCAACTGGGAGGAGATTCCGGGGTAGACCCAGAACTCACTAGAGCAACTAAATGTCCAATCTGGCCTGGAAACATCTTGGGATCCCCCAGGAGGAGCTGGAGGGCGGTGCTGGGGAGAGGGACATGTTAGCTTGCTGCCACCGCGACCCGACCCCGGAGAAGCGGCTGATGATGAGATGAGAGGAGTCTGTCACATTTAAAACCACACTGAGATGCTGGTCAGTGGCCCTGCTAGACACAGACACCAATTTGATCAAGTAACGATAACAATCTTCAACCCTGATTTCACTAAGTGTGGCAGCCAAAAATCTTGGTGTTACGTTTGAGCCCAGCCTTTCCTTTGATAAGCACATTGAAGAAATCACCAAGACTGTCTTTTTTCACTTACGTAACATAGCTAAAATTTGGTCTGTACTGTCCAAGGCGCTGGCAGCAGGGTGCTCAATGGTGTTTGCAGAAGAAGAGCCCAATAGGATCATCAGCCCTATTGGACCAATGGCACAAACATAAGATGGCATGCAGAGGAACCACTGTTGGTCAATGGACGGCATCAATTGACAAGTGAGCTGTCGCTGCGGGGGCAATCTCTTTATGTACTGAGCCCGTTGCACTACAGTGTACCGCTTAGGAATGGGTTCTGAGGTCCAGAGAGACTGCTCGGCCGGGGGCACGACACCGACTGTCTTAACTACTGTGCAAGGCATGATGTGAGGACAGCTCGATCAACATGCGCCTGTCACAAATGTGGTTGATATTGTCGCTCTAATGCGGGCCTGATGGCCCACAGGCGTCCTTGCCGAGCTTAAACTGCATCACAGTCATCATCGTTTTCGATGGACTGCCGAAGAAGATTGTCCATGGCTGACGCAGAGACTCTAATGCATGCATTTGTTTCACCCAGACTTGATTACTGTAATATTGTTTTCAGGTCTGTCACATTCTAGTACTAAAAGTCTTCGGTTACACTTTATTTTAGGGGGTCGGAAATTACCTAGTAATTTCCTAGTAATAAGGTGTTAATTATCACGTAATTTCTTAGACATAAGGTTGAAATTACCTTGTAATTTGGGTTAGGGTTAGCTGTAAAATTACCTGTAAAAACTACCACCTTATTGCTAGGAAATTACAAGGTAATTTCAACCTTATTTCTAAGAAATTACGTGATAATTACCACCTTATTACTAGCAAATTACTAGGTAATTTCCGATCCCCTGAAAGTGTTACCAGGTCTTCTGATGGTTCAGAATGCTGCAGCTAGAATCCTAACTAAATCTAAAACATTTGACCATATTGCACCAATTCTTTCCTCCCTTCATTGGCTTCTTATCTATGTTAGATCAGAATACAAGGTGCTTCTGCTGACTTATAAAATCCTAAATGGACTTGCCCCATCTTACCTGTCTGATCTCCTTAAAGCGTACATTACATCTCGAGCTCTCCACTCCCAAAATACAGGGCTCCTGTGTGTACCCAAAGTTAAGAAGAAGTCAGCTGGTGGCAGGGCCTTTTCCTATCGGGCCCCGTTCTTGTGGAATAACCTGCCTGCTGCCATCAGACAGTCACCAGAGTCTGTTGAGGCCTTTAAATCCAGACTTAAAACTAACCTTTTTGCCTTAGCCTACAATTATATGCCTTTAAGTTGAGTGCTTCACAACCTGTACTTCATGGCGGGTTGGTTTCTGTCTCAGTGAATTTACCAACCACTGTTCTGCCAACGAGATTATAGAGTATAGATTATTGGCTACTTCCAACTGTTCTCTTCTCTCACATGGTCTTTTCTCTCTCTCTGAATGATGTCTTCTCCTTTCTCTTCTTCTGTGTGTGAATGGTGTGATGTGAGTCTCCCCTCTGTGCACATGCAGTCTGTCCTCCTCCCAGGTCTCCATGGTGACGGTAGTCGCTATGTGGATGCTGCTTGGCATCCCCCTCATTACATTTTTATATATCTTAAAATCCATATAATTTTGTTATCCTGTTTCAGTGTTATGTCCTTCTCTCACTCCGTTGTGTGACTAATGTGTTTTTCTTGTCTCTTCTCCTGTGTATGCGAGTGGTGTGATGTGACTCTCCCCTGTGTGCATGTGCAGTCGGTCCTCCTGTCAGGTCTACATGGTGATGGTGGTCGCGTGGTTCAGGTCTTAGGCTGTTCCAGTGGCATCTGAACACTGCTTGGCATCCTCCTCATCATATTCTTCATATATTCTATAATTCCATTATAATTCTGTTATCCTCTTTCAATGTTGTATTCTGTAAACTGTGTAAACACAACTTCCATTGCACGTTGTCTGTCTTAGGAGAGAGATCCCTCCTCTGTTGCTCTCCCTGAGGTTCCTTCCTATTTTTTCTCCCTGTTAAAGGGTTTTTAGGGAGTTATTCCTTATCCGATGCTGAATATGGAGCTGCCAGGGAAGAGGAAAAGAGGAAGGCCGAAGAGGAGGTTTACGGATGTGGTGAGGGAGGACATGCAGGTGGCTGATGTGACAGAGGAAGATGCAGAAGACAGGAAGAAATGGAAACGAATGATCCGCTGTGGCGACCCCTAACAGGAGCAGCCGAAAGTAGTAGTAGTAGTAGTAGTAGTAGTAGTAGTAGTTCCAAATCCGATGCGAGGGTTTAAGGACAGGATGTTGTATTGTTGTAAAACCCCCTGAGGCAAATCTGTAATTTGTGATATTGGGCTATACAAATAACATTGACTTGATTTGAGTATGAATAACTTAGCTGTCTGTAGTATTTCTAAATGTAGATTATCATCATTTCAGTCACAAAGTTTCTTGCTTGAGCTTTGCAGCCACGCTGGGCTGCAATGAAAATTACCGGTTCTTTGGATGAGTTCTGAGCGGACACATTGTTGATGCAAACTCCGAAGGAAAACGGCTTCTCGGGGTTGGAGAAGTCATCCTCAAATCTCAAGTGCACACCTTGGATTTTCAGCTACAAGCCAGAAAATAAAGTTCTGTTAGTCTGACCTTGAAATGCTGTACATGTGTATGTATATGTACATATTACATGTAGATTATGTGTGTAAAGAGCTTGATTCTTTTAGATGGCTTACCTCAATGTTCTCAACTATCCTGGTGACCACTGAGGCAGTGACAGAATACCAGTATGACTCTCCTCTTTGTTCACATTCGCTCTAAAGGAATCAAATAACGAACATGTTCGTGTGCAGTCAATGAAGCAGCATTTTCAACACTTTTAAACAGAGGGACTCTTTTGGCATTTACAACTCATCATCAAATATGTCTGCTAAGTATTAAAGTTGGCAGCATACATTTACCTCTTTTGGTTCATACTAGAGTATAATCAGGATCATGTTTGGCCAAATTTTAATATCTCTTGGTATAGCTTTTACCACTGTCCTTATATATGTTTAACATTGATTATAGTTAATGCACAATTTTCAGAAAGGAAGAGACAACATTTCTTGACTCCAGATGACAAATGACTTCATCCACTTACTTTCCATTTTTCCTCAAGGGCCTTCAGGAGCTGTTTTTTGCGCTCTCTCGCCTCCTCTTTCTCCTTCTGTTCGTCGTATTCCTGGGGCCGGGCAGGGCCAATGATCAGGTTAAGCTGGGACATGGAGATGACCCAGGGGTCACTGTGAGGCCGGTAGAAAGGGATCTGGAGAGTGATCTTTCCAATGAAGCCTATCGGCAAACAACAGCATGTATAAATCAGACCAAAGGGATCAGGGCTACACAACTCACCAAAAAAATAATACCTACAACCTATAATATTTATAGAAGCTCTCACAGTGCTGTGCAAATCATGGCTGATAAGACATGAAGCATGTTGGAAAAAGCTTTCATGATGTGTAACTAAGCACAGTATGAAATATGATGGCCTTGAGCTTCCAACTCAAGGCCATCATATTCCAACTGTCCTTCCAACTAAGCTTCCAACTGTCCCCATGATTTTAGTTTAAACTGTGACCTGCTGATACAGTACTCTTATGCTTGTTGTCCATAGCTTGTCTGCCCAACATGAAACCCCAATGCCGCTACGTGTTGTGGGGGTACCGCTAGTAACACACCAGCACTCTGTTCACCTTCACAATACCATAGACATTAGGGTCTGCTTTGTACAATAGAAAAAGCAATTCACCTGCAAAGAATGGATACTATTTGCCCACTCATAGCAGTAACAATGCTAAAAATTGCACATAGGTCAAGACTCTGGTGAGTGTGAATGCTACACCTGTTGGGTGGAATGGGAAATGGGAAATGGTCACTTACAGGGATGCAAACAAATTTGTGCGTCAAATTTGAGGAAAAATGAGCATCTTGTGTGCATGTTAAAAATAAGGGCTTTAAATTAAGTTGATGAAACATGGAATCAAAACTTAACATGTTTCATTTCACATTTTATAATTTTAATCTTGATATCCTATAACGTATGTGGATAACAATGCGTAACAGCAAAACTGCTCTGTAAATCTGGTATTGTCTTCATCCACCAACACATACAAGCAAACACTGGATCTATATTTTTTCCCTTGATTCTAATTTTGTAAATCATTCATTCAACAAAAGGGTCAGTGCATCCACTTATCTGGCATCTGTCTACACTACAATTGGCCACTTGGTAACTTGCAAACTGGTTCAGGCTCAACTACACCTTCCACTAGTACAGTAGGAGAAAATCCCACTCGCTAAGCTTCCAACTGTCCTCAGCTAAAGCCAACCCAGTTGTTTCAGCTTTCATCACCTTGGCCAAGCTAGTGCCGAGTTGGGTAGAGCTCACTGGAGCTTATGGGGCGTCCAGGTAGTGTAGCGGTCTATTCCATTGCCTACCAACACAGGGATCCAGGTTCGAATCCCCGTGTTACGTCCAGCTTGGTCAGACGTCTCTACAGACACAAATGGCCATGTCTGCAGGTGGGAAGCCGGACGTGGATATATGTCCTGGTCGCTGCACTAGCGCCTCCTCTGGTCGGTCGGGGCACCTGTTCGGGGTGGGAGGGGGAACTGGGGGGAATAGAGTGATCCTCCCACGCGCTACGTCCCCCTGGCGAAACTCCTGACTGTCAGGTGAAAAGAAGCAGCTGGCGACTCCACGTGTACCGGAGGAGGCATGTGGTAGTCTGCAGCCCTCCCTGGATCAGCAGAGGGGGTTCAGCAGCAATTGGGACGGCTCAGAAACGTGGGGTAATTGGCCAAGTACAATTTGGGTGAAAAGGGGGGGGGGGCTCACTGGAGCTCAGAAGACAGCTTGGAGCGTGACGAGTGGGATTGTACTCACGTGCCCCTCAGTTGGACATCTATTGCATAATAAAGCAATGGAGTAGTGAGTCTAAGCAAAGATATATGTAGGCTAGTGTAGCTACAGGGACCACTGTCTATATGCCATGTAATTTTCTAACCTAATTCTAAGTCTTAAATTGTGTCATTATATCACATTCAGTTGTTCACCGTTAACATAGAAACATAGAATATACTAGTATAATGCATGCTGGTCTACAGCCAAACATGCTGGACAGCATGGACAATAGCTACCACAACAAATGATGTCCCATGATTTTGATTTGCGTTCTGTTTCCTGATGAACAGTCTTACATCAAATAACTTTGACCTCATTTTTATAGCCACCACTGAGCTTCCATTCACTTATAACAAAAGCAACAGCTCCAGTTCACTGAGAAATGGGCCTGACACGATTTGCAAGCATGTGAGACCAAGTATGGTTATCTCACATAATCACACTGGAGCACACTTGTCACCAACTCGAAAGTTTCGTTTGTTAGCATTTCCTGAATAGACCAACAGGTCCTTAAGACACTTGTTCCAGAGGTAGAAGATGTCAAACGTGCAATTAAAAAAAGCTGAAATCCTCTTATCTATTTTTGTATCCAAAGCAGTCATCAGCCCATCCATGTAAATGACCCACTTTTATAAATTAGAAATCAAATCATTCAGACTATCAATTTAAGTCCAGAGCAAGTGATGGACAAAATCCAACACAGGAACCAGCAAAACCCTTACAAATGTTTGATGTGCTTCATATATTTTCCTATTCCAGTACATACTTTTTACATAATCGACTAGTCTACATTATTGTACAAAACAATATGGCCGAAAAGACAATTAAGGTAACCACAGTTGGGGAATCCACCAGCCACTCTGACCAGTGGATCAGTAACTTTGTTTCACGCACACTTTTAAATTATGATTGTAAAACAGAAAACACTGAACGCCTCCTCCTCACCTGCTTTGACTTCAAAGGGAAGGTCAAACTCTCTGAGAGCATCCTTCCTCAGAGGTAGATTCTCTAGCTCCACCGCACCTGAAAATAAAAAGGAGAGAAGCTTTACAATAGATTTACTCATTTCACTAGTGCTGCTGGGTCACTTGCCTTCAAGTGCTACAAAACGTGAATTTTACAGCACTAACATCATGTTCATATACTCAAAAGTATTAAGTAAATTACCAAAGGGAAATGATTTGAAAAAGAAAAATCTATAATAAGTGTATAAGCTAAGAGTGCCATAAAATGCTGAGTTATATAAACTTTTTACCACCTATCTTAAAAAAGGCTTCCTATAATCCAAATGAGAGCTGATCACAGTTATTGTGAAAGAGATGCATGTTAAAACAAGCCTATGCAAAGACAGAAAACTCAAATTCCTGAATTGTAAAATAGTGGTGTGTGTGATTCACTAAACATTTCCGACACATGCCTTATTTGTCCACCACAGAAACTGTCATGCACGAGGAATATTTACCTTTAAGAAGGGCAATGGAGAGCTGATCTGTATTTAGGTTGCTGACATATTTACCCAGGTATGTATTCAGTACCCAGGCAACAAGTCCCTCCAACATCCTGACAGAGGGGATGTGGGTGGAGGCTAGAAGCTAACAATGTGTCGCCACAAAGTTTGAGCCTCCACAGGGGGGGTGCAATGTCTGGACAGAAAGCAAGCATACGATCGACTACTTAACATGGGACAAAATAACCTGTTGGATAACGAAACAGTATAGCAGGGGGTTGTCTGTTTTGATAAAGTGATCCCCAAATAACTGGCTCAGCAACTGCAGCCTCGTGATTCTTTCTCCTGTTTACAGCACTGCAGGAATGTGACGGCAGTAGACGTTTATTCATGGCAAAACTAAACCACCTTCGCTATGCATCCACACTGTCAAGACACTTAACATGAGATAACTTGGATGCAAGAATATCCGCACAACGTTCAATTGATACTAATCATCACTGTTAAGTTAAGAGTGAATTAATAACAGTAGCAATGACCAACCGAAAGGCAGGGGGAAAACTGAAGCTCCACATCGGGTTTTGGAGCGGCTGAGTCCAGGTTAAAGTTAGTCAGTCATCAGGATTTGGAGCAGGTGGGTCCAGCTTAAAGTGAGTCAGTCGCCAGGTTATGGACCGTTTGACTAGTCCTCAAGATATCGACATCAGGACAATCCAGGGACGGGAATATAAAAGAGGAGGTAAGACCGATCTGTCAACATACGACATAAATGGGTTGAGAGAAAGAGCAGACAGAGCAAGGCTGGACTCCTAGCGAAAGCTAACCAGTTAGCCAATTAGCTAACGCTAGCAAACTCGAGCACCCCCTGTCCTAAAAACCGGGGGCTACAGCCGACACATATGCCCTTCAGTCAGCGTTCGCTTTCAGAGAAGGTACAGACTTCCAGGGAAATATCTCCGAGGTGGGCTTTTCCCGACTTGAAAAGTTATACGTCAATGAAGTGGAGGCAATAAATGCCCTTCCTTGTTGTCACTGTGGACTTCACACTTGTGTTTTCCTGTCACATGTCGTCACCAACAAACTCCAACGCAATGAACCAATCAGGAGCGCCTACTGCTTCTTCTTCGTTTACTTTGCGTTCGGCCTTCAGTTTTAATATGCGTCACTGACATCTACTGCACCGGAGTGTGGCCCAAATGACCGCGGAGGCCTCGCAGTTCCAACAGGACTTGTTTGATAAATTTGAAGCAGATAAACAGAATATGCTAATAAATCACACAAATGTGTTTGATCAACAAATTATACTTGTAAATATTATACATACATTATAATCATGCTAACTCTTCAAATAAAATGTTATACTACTAACATTCTACTACTAATAAACTGAAAATATACTATACTACTAACTACTATATTACTTTACTAATGTACTTTAGTAAAACTATTATTCTTCACTGGTATACAAGTAAATTATACAAATTTTCTAATAAGATACCAAATACCACTATAACGCCATACTTTAATACCACTAATATATATATTATATATATATATATATATATATATATATATATATATAATACCACTTAATTTCATAATGACTATAAAGTCAATATAACACTAAGTCATAGAAATGAAACTACTTTATTAATGCAAAACAAAAAATATTTGTAAAAAAATGTCTATGCATTCCGTAAAAAAATTAGGATACAACAATAACTTGTGTTGCTGGTGTTTCTTTGTCATTTAGTCTGCTCACACATTTGGGCAAAAACCTCCTGTTAACTAGCTATTAGTTTTAAGGAGTAAAGAATTGCAGCCTTTACCCTGATGGCAGTGTCTTAAAGTGAGACTTAACCTTAAGTTTTCCTGAAATCTGGCTGAATTATGACTAAATACTTTTCAGGTATATGGACCAATATTCTTACCCTATAGGTACAATAGAAACAGTATGACCATCCCAGAAACTATCTTTACCTGTCTTTGGTTACAGAAATCAAAAATAGTTAACCTCCATCGTAGTTTTGGAGGGACCTCTTAACTGAGTTGAAACTGCTATTGGGTACATCCACCTCTGTTGAGACACGTCTCCACTTACAACTACAATGCCAAATGTGTCAATCAATCAATCAATCAATCAATCAATCAATCAATCAATCAATCAATCAATCAAGTTGCATTTTATATAGCGCTTTTCTAGCTGCAACAGCCACTCAAAGCGCTTTACAATTAATTAACACACACACACACACACACACACACACACACACACACACACACACATGTGGCATGGAAGTGTCGGAAATGCTGGTTCTCTGTGATTGAAAGAGGCATGCTGCATCCTATCTCCAGGTCAGGAATGTGTTATATTTTTTATTCAGGATAAAATTTACAGTTTATTCGAATTCCACTTATTAATCCAGCCACTGAAGATGCACAAGCCAGTGCATTCTTAGTGCCAGTCCCAAGCCAAGATAAATGAGGAGGGTTGCACCAGAAACGGCACGCAGTGTAAAACCTTTGCCAAATCAAATATGTGGATCATCAATCAGATTTTCATACTGTACTGTTGGCCAGCAGGGTGCCGCTGGAAACTATGCTTCTGTTGGGTGAAGGAGAAGGAGAGGGGGAGGGCATGTCCAGAGGCAGTGGGAGAGGAGGAAGGGTAGGAGTGTGGAGGTGAGAGTCAGAATTTTGCATGTTGGCACTATGACTTTTAAAGGGAGAGAGCTTGTTGGTATGATGGATAGAAGGAAGGTAGCTGTACTGGGTGTGCAAGAGACTAGGTGGAAAGGGAGTAAGGCCAGGAGCATCGGAGGTGGGTTCAAACTCTTCTACCATGGTGCGGATAGATGGAGACATGGAGTAGGGGTCATTCTGAAGGAAGAGTATGTCAAGAGTGTGTTGGAGGTGAAGAGAGTGTCAGACAGAGTGATGCGTATGAAGCTGGAAATAGAAGGTGTGATGATGAATGTTATCAGCGCATATGCCCCACAAGTTGGGTGTGAGATGGAAGAGAAAGAAGAATTCTGGAGTGAGTTGGACGAAGTGGTGGAGAGGGTACCCAGGAGGAGAGAGTGGTGATTGGAGCAGACTTCAATGGGCATGTTGATGAAGTGAACAGAGGTGATGAGGAGGTGATGAGCAGGTATGGTGTCAAGGAGAGGAATGTGGAAGGACAGATGGTGGTGGATTTTGTGAAAAGGATGGAAATGGCAGTGGTGAATACATATTTCAAAAAGAGGGAGGAACACAGGGTGACGTACAAGAGTGGAGGAAAGTGCACACAGGTGGACTATATCTTATGGTGAAGGCGCGATCTGAAAGGGATTGGAGACTGCAAGGTGGTTACAGGGGAGAGCGCAGCTAGGCAGCATCAGATGTTGGTCTGTAGGATGACTGCAGATCAAGAAGAGGAAGAGAGTGAAGACAGAGCCGAAGTTCAAATGGTGGAAGTTGAAGAAGGAAGACTGTGGGTGGTAGTGAAGAGTTGCCAGATGGCTGGGCAACCACTGCAGAAATAGTGAGGGAGACAGCTAGGAAGGTACTTGGTGTCATCAGGACAGAGAAAGGAAGACAAGGAGACTTGGTGGTGGAATGAGAAAGTACAGCAAAGTATACAGAGGAAGAGGTTGGCAAAGCAGAAGTGGGATAGTCAGAGAGATGAAAAAGTAGACAGGAGTACAAGGAGACGCAACGTAAAGCAAAGAGAGAGGTGGCAAAGGCAAAGGCAAAGGAGAAGGTGTATGGTGAGTTGTATGACAGGTTAGACACTAAGGAAGGAGAAAAGGACTTGTACCGATTGACTAGACTGAGGGAGCGAGCAGGGAAGGATGTGCAGCAGGTTAGGACGATGAAGGATAGAGATGGAAATGTGTTGAAAAGTGAGGAGAGTGTGTTGAGAAGGTGGAAGGAGTACATTGAGGGGCTGATGAATGAAGAAAATGAGAGAGAGAGAAGGTTGGATGATGTAGGGATAGTGAATCAGGAAGTGTGGTGGATTAGCAAGGAGGAAGTGAGGGCAGCTATGAAGAGGATGAAGAGTGGAAAGGCGGTTGGTCCAGATGATATAATATCTGTGGAGGCATGGAGGTGTTTAGGAGAGACGGCAGTGGGGTTTTTAACTAGATTGTTTAACACAATCCTGGAAAGTGAGAGGATGCCTGAGGAGTAGAGAAGCATACTGGTACCGATTTTCAAGAATAAGGGTGGTGTGCAGAGCTGTAGCAACTACAGAGGTATAAAGTTGATCAGCCACAGCATGAAGATATGGGAAAGAGTAATAGAAGCTAGGTTAAGAGGAGAGGTGATGATCAGCGAGCAGCAGTATGGTTTCATACCAGGAAAGAGCACCACAGATGTGATGTTTGCTTTGAGAATGTTGATGGAGAAGTATAGAGAAGGTCAGAAGGAGTTACATTGTGTCTTTGTAGATTTAAAGAAAGCTTATGGCAGCATGCCAAGAGAGGAGGTGTGGTATTGTATGAGGAAGTCAGCAGTTATAGAGAAGTATGTAGGAGTGGTGCAGGATAAGTATGAGGGCAGTGTGACAGTGGTGAGGTGTGGTAGGAATGACAGATGGGTTCAAGGTGGAGGTGGGATTACATCAAGGATCGGCTCTGAGCCCTTTGTTGTTTGCAATGGTGTTAGACAGGTTGACAGACAAGATCAGGCAGGAGTCTCAGTCGACTATTATGTTCGCGGATGACGTTGTAATCTGTAGTGAGAGTAGGGTGTAGGTTGAGGAGAGTCTGGAGAGGTGGAGGTATGCACTGGAGAGAAGAGGAATGAAAATCAGTAGGAGCAAGATGGAATACATATACATGAACGAGAGGGAGGACAGTGGAATGGTGAGGATACAAGGAGTAGAGGTGATGAAGGCGTATGAGTTTAAATACTTTAGGTCAACTGTTCAAAGTAGCGGGGAGTGCAGAAGAGAGGGGAAGAAGAGGGTGCAGGCAGGGTGGAGTGGGTGGAGAAGAGTGTCAGGAGTGATTTGTGACAGAAGGGTACCAGCAAGAGTTAAAGGGAAGGTTTACAAGATGGATGTGAGACCAGCTTTGTTATATGGTTTGGAGACAGAGGCACTGACGAAAAGACAGGAGGTGGAGCTGGAGGTGGCAGAGTTGAAGATGATAAGAGTTTCATTGGGAGTGATGAAGAAGGACAGGATTAGTAACGAGTATATTAGAGGGACAGCTCAGGTTGGACGGTTTGGAGACAAAGCAAGAGAGGCAAGACTGGGATGGTTTGGACATGGGTGGAGGAGAGATGCTGGTTATATTGGGAGAAGGATGCTGAATATGGAGCTGCCAGGGAAGAGGAGAAGAGGAAGGCCAAAGAGGAGGTTTATGGATGTGGTGAGGGAGGACATGCAAGTGGCTGGTGTGACAGAGGAAGATGCAGAGGACAGGAAGAGATGGAAACAGATGATCCACTGTGGTGACCCTTAACGGGAGCAGCTGAAAGTAGTAGAAGTAGTAGCAGTAGATTGAAATTCCCCTTATTAGAACAAATAATTCATCTCAGAATGACGTTTTGTTTAGGACATATGGATAAACCAGGTGGTCCATTGGCCTGTACTGGTTTTGTCAAAACATACTGAAAATCAAAATAATACTGAGACATTATAAGCACAATATTATAACAGTATTAATGTCTTTTATTATATTCATATTCATCTCATCATCAGCCACTTCTCCGGGGTCGGGTCGCGGTGGCAGCAAGCTAAGTAGGGCCCTCCAGACGTCCTCCTCCCCAGCAACGCCCTCCAGCTCCTCCTGGGGATCCCAAGATGTTCCCAGGCCAGATTGGACAAGTAGTCCCTCCAGCGAGTTCTGGGTCTACCCCGGGGTCTCCTCCCAGTTGGACGTGCCCGGAAAACCTCAGTTTTTTTACAACTAAATATGATAATTGCCCTCTGCAAAAGCTTTGATTTATCCTGGGTATGTCCTGGGTACAGACGACCTGCTAACAGAAGAGGAGGGTTAAAACATGAAGAACTCGTCAGAATAATGATGAAGAGAGAAACAATGCTAACAACATGAGCGTGCTGGCTAGCCCAGCATCATGTCTTTTCCAGCGTGGATGAACGACAGAAGCATTCATCCGTCAGCGGAGGTCATATGGAACAGGGGTTGTCTAAGGTATATTGTATTTTGTCTTTTATTTTACCTTTTTTTCTACAGTATGGGTTCAGTGAACTGCCCATTTAATTAGCTTAGGTAACACATTTTCTTTAGAGTTCAAAAATGCAATGTATCTTATTTCCAGGCATCACAAATATTGAGAATGAACGCTACCATGCTACTTAGGGGATCGTTGTTTCAATTAATCATCACCAGAGGTGGCAAAACCAGGTCCAGAAAGTAAAAGTCTGACTCATCTAGTTCCTCCACCCATGTGCTAAATCAGCTGATTTCAGTCCCCTACCCGCCTGAAGAGTGGTGTTGATTAGAATCAGATGGTTTAGTACTTCTACCCATCCACCCATCCATCCATCAATTATCCAAACCACTTATCCTGCCCTAAGGGTTGCGGGGATGCTGGAGCCAATCCCAGCAGTCACTGGGGAGACACCCTGGACAGGCCATCAATTTAGTACGGCCGATTCACCTGACCTACATGTCTTTGGACTGTGGGAGGAAACCGGAGCCCCCGAAGGAAACCCACACAGACACGGGGAGAACATGCAAACTCCACACAGAGGACCACCCGGGACGACCCCCAAGGTTAGACTACCCTGGGGCTCGAACCCAGGACCTTCTTGCTGTGAGGTGACCACGCTAACCACTGTGCCACAGTGCTGCCGGTTTTGTACTTGGGTGGAGCAAATACACGACTAGGACTTTTACTTTCTGGACCTTGTTCGTCCCCCCCTGGAGACGTGTAGCTGTGTCCTTTATCGTCAAGTCAGCCGGTACTGTATGAGACGATGTTCTCTGTACTGGACCTTCTTCATTCCCTGCATGATGCTCCTGCTTTGCAAACAGACTTCAAGATGAGATCCAGTTCTACATCCGGAGCCATCTGTACGGGTTTAAAGCAGATGAAGCACCTTCAGGGACCACCTTGACTAGTTCAAGACTTTGTCAAAAGGCGTGGCATCAGTTCAGCGTGTCTATGCCTACGCTAGAAAACGTGTGTTTAGTCAAGCTTACATTTGTATCAAAAATGACACCTTACTTTATTACTTACTGTTTTCCATCTGTAGACAGCCGACAGTACCTGATGCAGGCCCGCCCACAGAAATGGCTGGGCCCCTGAAAAAGTCCAGTAACCCCCCCCCCCCCAAAAAAAAGACAACAAGAAAACAAAAACAAAAAAACTGCTTTACTCATATCAACACATGCGGATGCTCTCGCTCTCCTACTAAACACATACATGTAAACTGAGAGACTTACTCAGTAATGGGGGCTACATAGGTACACACACACACACACACACACACACACACACACACACACACACACACACACACACACACACACACACACACACACACACACCATAATAGAACTCTTTGATTCACTTAAACACACCAAGGTCAACAAAGAGCTGCTACACTTACACCACACATTTCTTCGTAGGAAATTCAAGTTCTTACCTTATGGCGTCATCTTTGCCTCTTATACAGCCATCTTCCTTGTCTTACTGGACGCAAAGTTCTTTATAATGTCTTTCAAGTCCATCTGTTTAGTCAGGTCACACTCGGTGGCAAGTATTGCCATTATCATTGCTCATATCTATGATGGACATGATTTTTGCCGGCCTTCATGCCCCCCCCCCTCCCCAACGGCTGGGCCCCAGAATGCTTATGGGCAGCCCTGACCTGACACAACGCCACTTTGCCTTTATGACACTTTCACGCTGAGTTGAACGCGACTGTTTCTGACGTGGTTCATTGAAAGTGGATGAACTGGGGTGAAGGAGAAAGAGACGTTTGCCTCATGTCCATTTTGGGTGACGCGATTACATTTGTGGTGTCTGGGTGGATTAATGTCGTCAGTGCTTTTAACAGATCTGAGAGACTGTTGGGATCAGGACAGTCCAGTAATTACACGTGAAATCCTAAAACACAGCAGACACTCTTATTGGACGGGCAGTAGACAGAAGAATAAAATAACGATGACGTGCTCTGATTGTGTTTTTATGGCAGTTGGGGGGGGGTTATTGTTTCACGCTGGTTATGAGAGCCCTCAGCAAGACAGCCAAGCTGCCAACTTATTTTTTAAAGTACCCCCTCCACCCAAAAATGCGTTTTCCTAATGTTTGTGTCCCCCTACGTGTCTAGCCTTGGCTATACTGATGTAACCGGTTATAACCGGTTATTTTCTTGCCCGGTGCGGGATTCGATACGAAGTGTACTGCACCACAAGGCGACATCGCTAACCGCTCGGCTAAAGTGTCAGACCGGTTAGCTAGGGGGGCTAACGTGTCTTCTTAGTAGTTTACACTGACTTGTATCTGTGCCGTTTGTCACAATCGCCGTCTAATATGCAAATGCAGGGCGGGCAAAGCAGCCTGGACCCTCCTGCGCAGAGGGGACTTGTCAGTAGGAGAGCAAGTTTACGTTAGCAGGTAAAGTTTGAAACGCTAACACGGTAGCCCGCGAGTTTTTGAACGTAAACCAAGGATCGCCGGTTCGAATCCCCGTGTTGCCTCCATCTTGGTCGGGCGTCCCTACAGACACAATGTGCCGTGTCTGCGGGTGGGAAGCCGGATGTGGGTATGTGTCCTGGTCTATGCACTAGCGCCTCCTCTGGTTGGTCGAGGCAGCTGTTCGGGGTGGGGGGGGAATAGCGTGATCCTCCCACGCGCTACGTCCCCCTGGTGAAACTCCTCACTGTCAGGTGAAAAGAAGCGGCTGGCGACTCCACGTGTATCGGAGGAGGCATGTGGTAGTCTCCAGTCCTCTCCGGATCGCGAAATTACGAATCCTACTATGGCCACGCCAAGACCCCCACCCCCGAATCCTACTATGGCCACGCCAAGACCCCCCCCCCCGAATCCTACTATGGCCACGCCAAGACCCGATGCCTCTGATTGGCTAGTACTCGTTGCCTCCGTTGGTTAAGGTTAGGGTTAGGGATAGGGTTAGCCAATCACAGACAGAGTAGGGCCGGTCTTGGCGTGGCCATAGTAGGATTCGTAAATTCGCCTCCGGCTCGGCAGAGGGGGCGGAGCAGCGACCGGGACGGCTCGGAAGGGGGGGGGGGTCCCCCAAGAAGGTATTCGACTTTTATGTAGCGTCCTCTGATGGTGAAATTAATGATGTGACAATTTACCCATGTGACAAGAAGCGACAGCGAACGTGAGTCAGTATGTAAGTTGTGTATTTCTTTTACTCAACCAACAGCCAGTTGAAAGCTTTCTGCATGTAACACATTCCTTTTGTGACTTATAAATAGCATTAACTACTGTAAACTAATAATAACACACGTTAGCCCCTAGCTAACGAGTCTGACCCTTTAGTCGAGCGGTTAGTGACGTCGCCTTGTGGCGCAGTACATCTCGTATCGAATCCCGCACCGGGCAAGAAAATAACCGGTTACACCGCGTTAGCTTTTAGCTAGCTAGTTGTTTGGTAATAGTAAAACTGTAAACTATGTATTGAGCTAACGTTCCAAAGTTCAGCCATATGAAACGACGATTGGCAGCCCGAGATGTGTCGCGCGGTGTGCAATTTAAAACTCTTTTCTGGTCTTCCATTCAGACCAGGTTGTGCCCCCCCCCCCCCAACGCCTAATGTTAACAATTTTTTGTTAACCAACATTTTTACAAGTCCATGCGAAATCCCCCAAAAATGAGATTGTAGGATTTTTCATGTACTTATTGTCTAGGCTCTGTGTGAGTAGGACTTCCGGTAAAAACTCTGGAAACTTAAGTCTCCCTTTAAATGTTCGAATAGTACATGGATACACTCCATTTCATCTTTGAACACTTTTGCATTACCTCCTAAACTAGACATCCAATTTCTCATTGTCACCTTTCTTGGTCCGTAGGCTCTTCAGTTCCTTTTATCAAAGACATAATCACCTATTTAGTCTAGTAACTCGTTCCTAACTGCTCCTGGGTGCATTTATAACACTAATAAACCCAGCTGTTGTACAGCTCCAGGTTAGAAAAGGTTAAACACACAACTGTCACACTATTGGACAATCTCCATGATAACCAGCCAGTAATCCAGACAGATGTGAATATTTCACTTGACTATAACTCTCCATAAACCTCTCCCCCCACAGGCTACTGCTCTGCCAGCCTGCCACATAATCCAAAATCCATCCATCTGTCCCACCTCTCAAATCCTACAGCCAGAGTCACTACAAGGCATGGACAAGGCCCATCAGGACCAGGCATGAAACATACACACACAATTCCCATTGCAGATGAGAGATTTCTTTTGGGATTGATCTATCTGTCTGTCTGCCTGCCTGCCTGCCTTCCTGCCTGTCTGTCTGTCTGTCTGTCTGTCTGTCTCAAAGAGCATGGATAATCTGAATTCAAAATTTATTGATCAGCTTCCTTCTTTCTTTAATTTTAGGAGTGCAGTCTCTCACATACATCAATACACACATGACAGACAAAAACAGGAATTTAAGCTGAGAACAGATCCTGACAAGACATTTTCCCAGTCAAGTCTCTGACCTTAACCTAAAATGAGCCCTTTGTGTTTTCTGTGGCGTTTTGACTCTTAGTGTTGTCATATTCCATATCCAGCTTTGTGAGATTCAGCTTCGTGAGATCGTGTGATCGACTACTGCTGTTTATTCTCTTAATCCCTCTCTTGTCTTCTATAGTCTACTCTAACCTCTTCATTTGTCCTACTGATAATGCTATTTTCTGTGCTTAGTTCACTTATCGGTATATTTGCTAGTTTTCTTATCAGCTTCGAGTTTAGCCTAGTTTAGCAGTTAGCTTTATTGTAGAGTGTGATGTTATAAGCCAGAAGTCAGCCGATAGTCTACAGCGTTTGTTCTTCAGACTCCCGGCTTCATGAGATCGATAACTGCTGTTTATTCTCTTACTCTCTCTTCTGTTTTACATTCTTTGTCCTATTGATTATGCTATGTACTGTGCTTAGTTTACTTATCACTAGATCCGCTAGTTTTCTTTCTCAAATGACTCATGTTAGTGGGTGGCCTTTCATTCCTAGATTGTTTGTTACCTTTGAGGTTGCCTAGGTTAGCAGTTAGCGTTATTGCATGCTCAGTCAAAACAGCCTGGTTAAAACGATGGTGGGTGGTGACTGTTCCGCAGTTACAGGTAGGTTGTCTCTATGAGAGGGATGTGTCTGTGAGTTAGAACAGCTTCTTTCAGCTACAATTACGTTAGACGTAACCGGCGCTCCAGATAATCCCGGGCCTGACAGCAGACCTGCTATTGTTAGCACAAGCACAGCCTCGTCAGCATATGTGGTGGTGTCTGTCCCTGTTTGTTGGTGTGAGGAGGCCCACAAGAGCAAGCCACCGGTTGTGTGGCCTGGTCTGTAATCACCACACCGGACTGCAAACCAGTTTTCGCCACTCACCAGCCCTGTTGGTAGTGCTGCCGGCCAGTGTGCCTCTCGCGCTCCTGTTGGCAGGGTAAAGCAACACATGCTAGTGAGAGGAGATGCCATTACCTGCAATAACAGATTAGCTTCGCCAGCCTTGGTTCGCTGTTTACTCGGGGCCAGAGTCTCTGACAGAGGACAATCTTAGGGTGCTGGCATCACGTAGGGAGAAACAGGGAACCCAGGTACACAGCAGCTCTCCTGTCAGCAACATAGTTATTCATGTCAGCACCAACAATGTTACCATGAAGCAATCAGACATCACAAAAGCTAGTCAGGACACTTGAATTGGCCAGAAAGATGCGTCTACATTGACTGTGTCTGGTCCCTTACCTGTGGGGGGTAATTATGGTAATGAAGAGATGAATAGTTGGCTCACCTCAATAAACCGCTGGCTGGCCCGTTACTGTAATGAGCAGGGATTTGGTTTTGTTGATAACACCTTCTTTCTGGGGCCACCCTGAACTGCTGAAAGTTGACGACATTCACCCTACTGAGGACAGTGCCACCCTTTTGTCTAGCAATATAGATATCTGTCTACGTTTAGTTTGACACTAGGGACTTATCTTTCAGCAGGTCACAGGTGATTAGAGAACTTGCTAGGTTTACACCCAATGCAGATGTTGAGTCAACTAGTTTGGTTAATGTGTCTAGTCAGGGATCTTCTTATAGATTATCAGACTGACAGCTTGGCCTATAACATTGAGACTGTCTCCTTTCTCTACTGTATTGCTCCCAAGCTCTCCTCTCCTAAATGTGCAAATCACAATGCTCTAACTAACGCTGGTGGTGGTGAAATGTGGAATCTGATAATCTTCAGAATCAAACATCTAATGTTATCAAAAGTGTGACCACCCATCGTTCAAAGCGTAGGTTTTAAAAATTGTCAACTAGTAATACAAGGTGTCTAATTCCAATTAAATTTCAGCTAGTGGTAGCTCTGATCTTTCTTGCCAACCACATCAGTTGTGTCAGATCATTTTCGCATTAAATTTGAAGCATCGTTGGTCTGTCCAGTTAATGTCGGCCCAGATGCAATTGCCACTTGCCACATTGGTCCCTCTACTGTAGCTGTATTTGACCGGCAGCTGCCTGAAGTCTTGGCTCCTTTCACTGTAGAGACTAACCGCTGCAAATCTCACTAGTGACTTAAATGTGGCCCTCTCTAGTCTCCTGATTCAGTTGCACCTCTCACTACCAGAGCTAGGTGACTAAATGGTCTACACCCTGGTTTAACGATGAGACACGTGCTCTTAAGTGGGCCTGCAGGAGACTGGAATGTAAATGGAAAAAATCAAAATTGGAAGATTTTTATCCATGTTGACATGAGTGTCTATTGAAAAACAAGCGTGTTTTATCAGATGCAAAAACAGCATAGATACGCTATTAATAAACATAATCCTACATTTCTCTTTGACACTGTGGCTAAATTTACTAAAAGGCAACCGACTATTAGCTGCTCACTCTTCATGGCCCATGAGTCTCTACACTTTTTCTCCAATGAGGTTGATGAGATCATAAACAAAATGAGTCCAGCCACTCCTGCAGATCCTTCTCGCTTTCCCTGATGTGTGACTAATGTCTTTTCTTGTCCCTTCTACCATGTATGTGAATGGTGTGATGTGAGTCTCCCCTGTGTACACGTGTAGTCTATCCTCCTGTCAGGTCTACATGGTGATGGTGGTCGCGTGGTTCTGGTGCTGGGCTGTTGCGGTGACATCTGGACGCTGCTTGGCATCCTCCTCAACATATTCTTCATATATCTTATAATTCCATTATAATTCTGTTATCCTCTTTCAGTGTTGTATTCTGTAAATTGTGTTTAATTCTGTACACACACAACACCCATTGCATGTCTGTCCATCTTGGGAGAGAGATCCTTCCATTGCTCTCCTCAAAACTTCTTGCTATTTTTTCTCCCTGTTAAATTTTTTTTTTTTAGGGATCTGTTCCTTATCCGATGCGAGGGTCTAAGGACATGACGTTGTATTGCTGTAAAGGCCCCTGAAGCAAATTTGCAATTTGTGAAATTGGGTTATACAAATAAAATGGGATTTTATTCAGTCTTTACACACAATAAGTATAAACAGTATATACAATCTAAGTATAAACAGTCAAGACAGTATAAACAAAGTCAGTAGTCTGTGTTGAGCAGAGACTGCAAAGGCACAGGCAGAAGCATAATGCTTATATATGCCTATCCTACATTATCAATTTAAGCTACCCTCCAGAAATAATTAAGAAAAAAAAATTAAAATTGTAATCCTCAAAAGAAAAAAAAGGTTACACATTCTTAAATTATCCATTATCCAGTCTGCTCTCAGGGTCATGGGGATGCTGGGGCGATTTGGATAATGGATGGATGGCCATTCTTATATTTATATTCGCATTGTTCCATAACTTAACCTCAACAAGACAAATACAGCTCCTTTTAATCCCCCCCCCTTTTTTTTTAGCTTTTTGTATGGCAAACTTACAAAAATCTCTCAAATCATATTTGCACTCCTGTATTTAAAAAAAAAGCCTTCATGCGCAGTGTGGGAGTGACTGTTTTTGTACCGTCTCCCCAGGGACTCTAGCAGGTGAGAACCCAAATGCACGACCCAGACAGGGAGTACAGTAACACTCAGTTCAATAGTCAAAGGCAGGCAAGGGTCATTACACAGGGAGATCGATCCAAACAGGGGACCAGATAGACAAGGGGCAGGCAGACAGGCAAAACAAGGTTCAAAGCTCAAGTTCTAGTGACCGCGGTTTTCAGTTCAAATAGACCAACAGATCTGACAAGGGCCAGGCAAGAGAAACAAGGTCCAGGAAACAGGCAGAAGACTTGGAACACAGGTAGACAGGAAAAGCAACAGACAATGATTGAGTTTATGATGAGTTGACTGAACTGGGAGAGTGAGAGTCTATGGGAGACAATGACTGCCGAAAATAACTGACTGAACTAACCTAGGAGACATAGTAAAACGACTGACTGAACTAACCTAGGAGACATAGTAACACAGGAAATGACTGACTGAGCTGACCTGAGAGACACGTGACCGTTTTATCTGAACACTATTTGCATTATTTTATAACATACCAAATCATTAAATTTCATAGCATGGGATTTTATAAACATTAGATATGTATGATCATAGTAACCAGCCTTATTAATGATATGTATGGCTCGTTTTTGTAGTAAGACTATTCAATTTATTGCCGTTTTAAAGGTTGAACCCCACAATTCCACACAGTAAGATATGTGTGCAAGTGTAAGCGAACAATGAATTCTATGAAATGAAATGAAAGCCACTTTATTCGACATTGTATTCTTACAACAAATTGTATGCTTATAAGGAAATTTGTCTTCTGCATTTAACCCATCCTATACCCACTGTATAGGAGCAGTGGGCAGCTGCAGCGTCCGGGCACCAACTCCAGGTCTTCTTTCCATTGCCTTGCTCAGGGGCACAGGCAGGAGTATTAATCCTAACATGCATGTCTTTTTGAGGCCTTCTAATTTAATGTATCCCTAGATTTGTACAGAATTGCTATTGACTTTGAAGATTTTCCTTTAATATAGTATAGTGGACATTTAATGGGCTTATGGACATAATTCACCATAGCCTGTTATCGTATTAAGTTGACGTGCGCACTTTAAGCGCTCAGTGGGTAGCCATGGTTACGCAACACCATATTTGTGGAGGGCGGGGGGTGATATAAGGACATAAATGACATGCGTTCGTGTGGTCAAAGAGAGAAGTTGTTTGTCTCTGTTTTTTCCCAACTTCCACACTGGTGACGTGATCTGAACACGCAACCTTCTGTGCAGACATTCCAGCGCCTCATGGACTCGGTGCTATGGGACCTGTTTGTCTATCTAGATGACACCCTCATCACCAGCACCTCCAAAGCGGAATACCTGTCTCACCTCCGGACACTTTTCGAGTGGCTCTGCCAGCACGGGCTGATCGTCAACCCAGCCAAGTGCCAGTTCGGGCTGTCCACTATCAACTTCCTCAGACACCGAGTCAACAAAGATGGAACGCGACAGCTCACAGTCAAGTCCCTGCATGAGATCCTCAGCATGGTGAACTTTTACCACCGCTTTATCCCCCGAGCTGCTCAACTCATGCGACCCCTGTATGAGGCCCTGAAAGGCAAGGTCACCAAACACACTGTGGACTGGTCCGCAGAGAGCGACAAGGCGTGGACATTAAGACTGTTCTGGCCGATGCTACAATGCTGGCGCACCCATCACCCAAGGCTCTGATCGCCATTACCACGGATGCTTTGGACTATGCAGTTGGTGCGGTGCAAGAGTAGTGGGTGAACAGCAATTGGCAGCCACTCGCTTTCTTCAGCCAACAGGTACGCCCCAGCGAACGGAAGTACAGCACCTTTGATCGGGAGCTCCGCACCCTCTACGTACCTCTCCGTTTGACACTTCCGTCCCCTGCTGGAGGCCCGCTAGTTCATGGCGTTTGTGGATCACAAACCACTGACATTCGCCATGGCCAAGGTGGCTGATCTGTGGTCCACCCACCAGCAGCAACAGCTCTCCTATAATTTTGGAGTTCGCCACGGGCATACAGCATGTTGCTGGCAAAACCAACCTCGTCACTGACTGCCTCTCCCGGGCCATCGCGGAGTATGTCCACTTCGGACTTGACTACGCCCGCATGGCAGCTGACCAGGCCACCAACCCTCACGCGCAGGTTTTCAGGATGGCTGTCGCAGGGCTGCAGTTAGAGGACGTGGCTTTTGATGACGGTGGAACAACACTCCTGTGCGATATCTCCATGGGTCAGCCCCAGAGGTGGCGTGTTTTCAATGCTGTCCATGGCCTCTCCCACCCATGGACCTGGTGGGCCCCCCTGCCCTCTTCCCAAAGTTTTACTTACCTCCTCACAATGGTGGACAGGACCACTCGATGGCTGGAAGCTGTTCCACTGTCATCAGTGATGTCCACCGAGGTAGGCCGGGCATTCATCGGGACCTGGGTCACCTGGTTCGGCAACCCATCTGACCTCTCTGACTGGGGCTCACTTTTTACATCTGAGCACTGGAAAGAAGTCGCAAAGAGCCTAGGGGTGAAGCTCCACCGCACTCCATGAACATTAGTAAAAATGTTGTAAATAAGTGTGGCGCTTTCTTTAGTTATCCTACTACGTTTGTCAATAAGGGGCCAGAGACCAAAATTAAACATTGCATTACAAAAGAGATAAATGTCAAGTAATTTATCAAGTAAATGGTGTCTCATAGCCTTGGAATCAGATGAATTCGCAAATGCTATTCCATGTAAATCATGAGCTCACATATTTATCTGGTTCCCAGGCTAGTTGTCCCCAGAATCAACACAAACTTGTCTGATCAGTGGTCCCAGATACAGAATCAGAAAAATCTAACACTGTCTAACATGCTGTAATCGGACCAGTCAGGATTGTGTTGGTGTGGTCTGATCACATAATTATTGACAGCAGTAATGTAACTAAACAACCAGGCAGCAACCACCAGGGATGGAAGTTGAAGCCAATATGGAAGTGCCTTAAATTGGAGTTCCACCATGGCCACAATGTGGCTGGTTCAAAAAAACTTCCGGTACAGTCTTAGCCACTTAAGGAATTCCCAACTTTTATCTTGGTTGGGGTTGGGATCTCAATTGCTTATTTGGAGTCTGGCACACAGCGTGAGGGTGGTTATTTGGAAAATTATTGTTCTGTTAAAAAGACATTAGGAATTAAAAAGTATGTTGAGCCATGTCTGTCTTGATTGGCAGGTCTGTCAACTGTCTGCTACCAAGATCCCACCCCAGCTCCACCCCCTCTCCACCCCATTGCCCAAATTTGGTTTTTGTGGCTCCAACAACTGACAAGATGACAGCGAGCGTAAAGCCAAACTCGGAAGCTTCAGAATGCCCCTTCAGAACCCAGTGGGTGACGTCATAGGCGCTACGTCCTTTTTTTATACAGTCTATACAAACAACCCATCAACATGGTGGCCAGTAGCACACAGTGCTCTACTAGTGACCGCAGCATCAGCTAAGATCGGCATGGTGCAGCCGTACACATTGGAACCAGCAAACGCCCATTTTCCTGGGGATCAACTTGAGTTCCCAACGCCAGAAAACGGATAACTTAATGCTACTCTACCAGTAAATGTTGTTCATGAGTTACACCAGCAGGAGGAGAAACACCAAGGAAGGTGAATCTGGTCATTTGGACCGATGAGGTTCTCCAACACCCTGCTCACCGATGACGAAAGTCTATCTTGAAACATGCTGACTTGGAAAATAAACCTATCACATTTCAAAGTAAAATATGTTCATTTTATCTCAATTTCTTTCTTCCACATTTTGCCTTACAAATGTAGTTGTCTTGCTCATGCGCTTAGAGATTTAGTAATTGCTGATCAAAGTGCTTTCAAATAAGAGGTTACAATTCAGTCAGCAGCTAACTGCATACAGTGATGTTCAAAACACCTTCAAGTCTTTTAGCTGTTCATTGGCCGCTGAATCACAGAAATTCACGAAAATGGGAAGTTGGGCCTCTGGGTGCTACGGACCTTCTTTAGCCTCACATCCACCTGTCAGTGGATTACAAACTTTCTTACCAACAGGAGGCAGTATGTCAGAATGGACCCTCACCTGTCTGATCCTCTCATAGTCAGCATGTGTGCTATCCCCCTTGCTGTACTCCCTGCACACCAATAACTGCACCTCTGGTGACCATCTGTTAAAATCCTCAAATTTGCAGATGACACAACACTAACATCACCGCTAACAATGACGACACAGATCTCATGGTACCAACATGAGTTCTATATCTGAACAATGAACATTCCAACATGCCCTCTGGTTTTATTCCTGGTTTTTATACAGTATGTGCTCTCATCTTCATTTTGTCCACAATGTGACTGGATTTTCATTTTTGGAAGCATCTCGCTAAGCAGATGAGAAGTTGGCAAATTTGTCTAACGTAAGAAAAAAGTTCAACAAAAGATTATCAAACACTTTTTTGTAAAGGGATCTATATTATGACATGGTGAACATCAAACATCTGCTTTTCTTTATCATGTCTACTGTATTTATGCCGTGGAAACATCTACTGGCCTCATACCATCTTATGAGGCCAGTAGATGTTTCCACCCAATGGGATGAATTTTCTCCCATTGTAGCACATTTTATGGAGTTCATTAACAGCTCACTGATTCTTGCTACAACCACATCACAATGTCTGCCAAATTACCTCCGGATGTGGTATAGGTGATCAAGATGTTTTCACACTTTTGCATTATTATGCTTTATTTTGTTTTGTTCAGATGGGTTGTAGATACAGACTGCTTGTTGACAACAGGTTTAAATGGGTCTCTGATGAGAAGCCCACTTAGTACTTTCCAAAAAATACCACCCCATCAATAACAACTTGTAAGCATAGAACCTCTCGACTACAAATGACTTTTCATAGATCTCCTTGTGGATGTATTTTATTCAGATGTACCTCATCAGTGAAAACAGAAGACATTTTAGACATCAGAAACCCTGCATCATCAATGTCAACACATAAAACGACCCAGACAATGATCTTTAATGTGAGCTCTAAATGTTGTGGTTGAAAAAACGAAGATGTTGGAGTGTGACGTCTGAGGGGTAAAGTTGTGATATTAGAACAAAATAGACCAGCACATGAAGTAACAGGAGTATCTGAAATACAGTTTTTTTCCCCCCAAATCCCAACAACCTCAACTTTCAAAAGCTACTATTGAGATGCCCTCAGGCAAGGCACTTTAGCCCCCAGACCTTCCTGTGGGACCTCTCAGAGTACATCCACACTAGCATGATTAAATTCTAAATTACATCTAATTTGGCCTTCCATTCACACTAGCCAGCGTCTTTGACTGCTGAAAATTTAGCTTTTTGACAATGCTCTCCAAAGTGGATTGAATTTGACAAAGATGGCCTGGCATTTAGTGTGGACGGTGAAAACGGAGCTTCTGGAAAACACTGACATTTAATTTTCATTTGACGTCAGGTAAAGCTGACAGCTGAAGTTACGTGCGCATACCCAAAGGAAGAGACTTCAGCATTTTTCTATTTTTTTGTCAATTCAATGTGGGTGGAAAACATTCCACCCATGCTCACCATAAAACAGCATTTTTGGGGCGTCCGGGTAGCGTAGCCGCCTATTCCATTGCCTACTAACACGGGGATCGCTGGTTCGAATCCCTGTGTTACCTCCGGCTTAGTCGGGCATCCCTACAGACACAATTGGCTGTGTCTGTGGGTAAGAAGACAGATGTGGGTATATGTCCTGGTTGCTGCACTAGCGCCTCCTCTGGTCGGTCGGGGCACCTGTTCAGCGGGGAGGGGGAAGTGGGGGGAATAGCGTGATCCTCCCACGTGCTACGTCCCCCTGGTGAAACTCTTCACTGTCAGGTGAAAAAAAGCAGCTGGTGACTCCACATGTATCAGAGGAGGCATGTGGTAGTCTGCAGCCCTCCCTGAATCGGCAGAGGGGGTGGAGCAGTGACCGGGACAGCTCGGAAGAGTGGGGTAATTGGCCGGATGCAGTTGGGGAGAAAACCCCCAGTATTTTCAAATTTAGCTGTGTTAATGTGGATGTACACCATGACCACCAGAATCTAGCTGCCCTTGTTTGTCAGCTCCCAATCAGAAATGATCCTGATTGGATTGTGAACTGAAATAAATGAACAGGTGTAACACAAAAAACCTGTGACCCATCAGAATATGTGACCCTGTCTTTAAACCACGGTATTTATCCATCCATCCATTGTCTTAACGGCTTATCCTGCTCTGAGGGTCGCGGGGATGCTGGAGCCTATTCCAGCAGTCAGGCGGGGGGACACCCTGGACAGGCCGCCAGGCCATCACAGGGCCCACACACACACCCACACATCTATGCTAATCCTCATCTTTACCACACCAAACTCATTAACCGTCTCCAACCTAATGCCTAACCTCTAACTTTATGCCTAAATTTCAACCATATCTAACTGCTGTATACTGGCTGAAATAGCAGGTTTTAAAAACAGGGTCACATAATCTGATTGGTCACAGATTTTGGTGCAACATCGGCTCAGAACTAACTGTCACAGATATTGCTACCTGGACCTGATTGTAAGGACATCAGAGCAGTAGGTACAAGTACTCTGTAGTAGTAGTAGTAGTTGTAGAAGCAGTAGCAGTACTCATTATAACTGCATTCAGAGAAGAACATGTCTATCTTCCAAACGTAACGCTGTGTTCACACAGCCAGCAAGCAACTTGATCCACGAGCCGGTGGAAGTTCATTCATTTTCTATGGAGCTGGTTTACCAGGAATCATCAATTTAGGGTTTATCACCTACAAAAAAGTTGACCATTCTTTAACTTTTCGTGGGCATCGCCAGTCAACAACCAATTGGATTTATCGTTCTTCTGGTTTCTCTTCCAGTGTGAAAAAAGTTCTGTGGATAAACGTTCTGCTTGCAGTGACCAAAATGGCGGTGAAGTAAAATACAGCAATCCAAACTTTCCCGTCCTTTGCAGCGACAAACTATGAGTACCGCAACGAGATCTTCAAAAACAATGCAAGGCATAAAGTTTCTTCTATTGTCAGCGTCGACTGTAAATAAAGCGACAATCGTGGAAAGAGATGGTCAAATTTGTAGCTTCAGATTAAAGTAATTCCCACTGATCCAAAACTTTGTGGCTACACGGTGTAAAAACAGATACTACGCCGCACCGTACATCCTGAGAGTTACCAGTTAACTGTGCCGTAGGAGCCATTTAGAACCAAGAGGCAGCCGTTTCTTTCTAATGACTTGCTCGCTCTCCTACATGGCTGATACCACTTGAACCCAATAGGAGTTGTTTGGAAGGGGCTCGGTACCTCCAGAACAGTAAATGTCATTTCCCAGTCCAGTTCCCTTTGCAACCCGGCTCCCATCAGTCGTTCCCATCCTCTTCGTCTCCTTTGCCGCCCTTGCGGAGGCGATGGAAACAGTGGACGGTGGAGGCCAGGAAGAAGCTGGCCATGATGGCCACTACTGAGACGGAGATGCCGGAGAAGATGACAATGAGGTAGTCGGTGAGGGAGAGATAGCCCCAGCACTCCCGGAAGCTGTCCTCAGAGAGCAGGTTGAGCGGCACGCGGCGGCCCTCGGGAGGGAGGGAGCACTCTATTCCCTCCATACCTGTGAAGTGGATGACAACGTGAGTTTTTCATTCATAACCCAACAGATTTTATCTCCTTCTGCAGCTCAATAAAAAGACATGGCAGCTCCTGTCTGCTATCAAGGTAGCACAGATAGTTCCTATTCTATATTTCCATTCACTCCCATTCAAACTTCAGTTTTTCTTGAGTGTGTCAGACTGTACACACTTGGTAGGTGAGATAACCAGAGATACATTAGGTGACATAAACATTGGCATTTATACTCTTCTATTCACACAAATTTGCAGGCAGTCAACCTGCAGAGTGCTGTCATGTGTAGTATGTAAAGAGACTCACCTGGCACTGGTCACACACAACACACAAGTCTGATTCAGTAACTTTACAGGCGCTCTTGATAAAGATTGTCTGCATTTTCATTATTTTCCTTTCATCCTGGACAAGTGGGGTTAAGCATCTGGACAAGTGTCACAAAATGGGGCATGATTTTTTTATTTGTAATGATGGAAATAGAGGTTATCATTAGGCTGGTCAATGTACTCACAAAACAGATGAATAAAAGATAAACGGGATTACCAAAAGACAAAAAAAGTTTGTCCTGAAACTACTCGACTGGTCCTCCAACACAAAACTCTTTCAGAACAGGTGTCCAGAAACTGAGGAGTCTCTGTTCCTCACCGCTGCCAAACACAAACTGTGTCTGCCATCCTCTTTCCTCCTCCAGGCACTGTTTTAGTCGAGTCACTAAACCTCGAGTCCGAGTCGAGTCTCGAGTCCCCGGTGTTTGAGTCCGAGTCCATATCCGAGCCCCCAAAGAAGAGTCCGAGTCAAGTCCCCGTTACCTGAGTCCGAGTCATCAAGGTTGAGTCTGAGTCGAGTTTGAGTTAGGCATCTTAGCACTAACTGTTACTGAATATGAGGGTATGCACGTGAATCCCCATGTAGGTGGAACACACGTGCCTGCCCTTGCACGAAATCGAATAATGCTACGGTATTAATATAGTTATCAATATCTTACGCCAAATTATTAGGTCCTATTACAAAAAACTAACAAAAACAAAAAAAACCCCAGTCTTTATCAATTAACAAGTCTGAGTCCTCATCTCCAACTTCTGAGTCCGAATGCAGTCAATGCTTGAGTCCAAGTCCGAGTCTGAGTCATCAGTGCTCAAGTCCAAGTCGAGTCACGAGTCCTAAAAATCAGGACTCGAGTCTGAGTCCTGGACTCGAGGACTACAACACCGCCTCCAGGTGATGGCGGTTACTCAGTGGATCAGATGGCAGATAAGAAGTCTGTCAGGTATGGACACCAGATCAGGGCGGCAAGAAGAAAAAAAAACTTTGACAAAGAAGTGTCCATACTCCCTCTATCTTACCTGACTTATTATGCAGACAGTGACACAGATCTGACCACTGATGGACAAGGTCCCATCAGGACTTTATATCAGGGATAAAATAAGGGTGTGATCATTAGAGAGAGACTGCACAGATCAGTTGAGATTAAATGATACTGGTGTCGGTTCAACCACATTATCCCCTGATATGAGGACATTCCCCAACACTTCTCATGCTCAAATCAATACAGGCCAGAAAATAAACTGTGCCCTCGATTGATTGTGCAGCACCTCGCAATGACCATTTCAAAATTTACTGAAAATAAAGATAGTCCTGCTAGGATGAGGTCTTTTTAAAACAACAGACTGGACAGACTAAAATCATTTTTGATCCAGAGAGGCAGATAAAACTGCCTTTTTATCTGCCTCTCTTGTTGCATTGCTGAAACCAACTGTCCAAGCAATGATGTCAGTAAACATTACATCATTTTCAAGTGTGTGTGTGTGTGTGTGTGTCTGTGTGTTTGTGAGAGAGCGAGAGAGAGTCACAGTACAACCAGAAGGGGTTTTCCAAATGAAAAAGGACTTGATGACATCATCACTTTGTGATAACAGTCACGTGGCCTTCCTCATAGCTGTACAGCAGACAGCCAGACACATGCTCACTCAGGCATGCTCTCTCTCTCTCTCTCTCAAACCCCCCCCCCCCCACACACACACATATGGATAATGTTTGTCTAGACAAAAACACGTATGAGAGGTGCATCTTTTAGTCTGTATCTCCATATCACAGTACCCGTAGCCAGTGAGCTGGCTCCCGTTTTCACAAACATTTTCAACCAGTCTTTGAACCTATGCAGAGTCCTCATCTGCTTCAAATCAGCTGTCATTGTCCCGGTTTCTAAAAAGTCCAAAACCTCCTGTCTGAACAACTACAGACCGGTCGCACTCACCTCTGTGGTTTTGAAAACATTCAATCGGTTGGCCCTCTCCTACCTCAAAGCCTTCACTTCACTGAACATCTTATGGAACCCTTGCAGTTTGCATACAGGTCCAATCGCTCAGTAGAGGATGCTGTCGACATGGGGCTCCACTACATCCTGCAGCATCTGGACAAACCAAACACCTATGTCAGAGTCCTGTTTGTGGAATTCAGCTCAGCCTTCAACACCATCATCCCAGCCCTCCTCCATAGCAAACCGACCCAGCTGAGCACTGACTCCTCCATCTGTCAGTGGATTACAAACTTTCTTACCAACAGGAGGCAATATGTCATAATGGGTCCTCAGCTGTCTGATCCTCTCACAGTTAGCATGGGTGCCTCGCAAAGCTGTGTGCTATCCCCCTTGCTCTACTCTCTGTACACCAATGACTGCACCTCTGGTGACCAATCTGTTAAAATCCTCAAATTCGCGGATGACACAACACTAACTTCATCGCTAACAATGACGAATCCAACTACCAGAGGGACACTGACCACTGTATCATGGTGTGCTAGCAACAATCTGGAGCTCAACACCGACAAAACAGTGGAGATGATTATGGACTACTGCAAAAATGCTCCAACCAACTCCCCCTGGGCATTAACGCCCCCATTGTCACCAAGGTGGAATCACTCAAGTTCCTGGGCACTACTATCTCCAACACACTAAAATGGGGCAACAACATCACCATCCTAGCCAAGAAAGCCCAGCAGCAGATGTTCTTCCTACACCAGCTGAAGAGACTCCATGTCAGCCTAAGCATTCTGGTTCAGTTCTACAGTGCCATCATAAAGAATATCCTGACCTCATCTACCACTGTCTGGTATGACTCTGCGTCGCTCGCTCTAAGGCCAAGCTACAGAGTCATACGCTGGGCTCAGAGGATCATTAGTTGCCACCTGCCCTCTGTCAAGGACCTTCACAGCTCCAGAGCCAGGAAACTGTACAGGGAAGATTGTGACTGATTCCTCCAAACCAGCCCACAGCCTGTTCATAAGACTGCCTTCCGGACGGTGGTACAGGTCTAGATTAAAACCACATATCACCAGAATAGCTTCTATTCCAAAGCGGTAGCCCTTCTCAATACGTCAAGTCTTGTCTTGTATGTTGTATTTATATGGTACCACTGTGCCTTCAGAATTAATTACTCATGCTACATTACCACTTACCTATTGTGAATTTTATAGATCATCCATCATTTAGCATTTATTTATGTTTATATTTAATTAATACCACTCAATTTTTTATATATATCTTTTAAATCTATATAATTTTGATATTCTGTTTCAATGTTTTATCCTCTCTCTGTTGTGTGACTAATATCTTTTCTTGTCTCTTCTCCCGTGTATGTGAATGGCGCGATGTGAGTCTTCCCTGTAGTCTGGACAGACATGTAGTCTGTCCTCCTGTCAGGTCTACATGGTGATTGTGGTCGTGTGGCTCAGGTCCTGGGCTGTTCTGGTGGCATTTGGACACTGCTTGGCATCCTCCTCATCACATTCACATCCGTTAGGGGTCACCACAGTGGATCATCCGTTTCCATCTCTTCCTGTCTTCTGCATTTTCCTCTGTCACACCAGCCACCTGCATGTCTTCCCTCACCACGTCCATAAACCTCCTCTTTGGCCTTCCTCTTTTCCTCTTCCCTGGCAGCTCCATATCCAGCATCCTTCTCCCAATATACCCACCATCTCTCCTCCACACATGTCCAAACCATCTCAATCTTGCCTCTCTTGCTTTGTCTCCAAACCATCCAACTTGAGCTGTCCCTCTAATATAATCATTCCTAATCCTGTCCTTCTTCGTCACTCCCAGGGAAAATCTTAGCATCTTCAACTCTGCCACCTCCAGCTCCACCTCCTGTCTTTTCGTCAGTGCCACTGTCTCCAAACCATACAACATAGCTGGTCTCACTACCATCTTGTAAACCTTCCCTTTAACTCTTGTTGGTACCCTTCGGTCACGAATCACTCCTGACACTCTTCCCCACCCACTCCACCTTGCCTGCACTCTCTTCTTCACCTCTTTCCTGCACTCCCCGTTACTTTGGATAGTTGACCCCAAGTATTTAAACTCATATTCCTTCATCACCTCCACTCCTTGCATCCTGACCATTCCACTGTCCTCCCTCTCATTCACGCATATGTATTCCATCTTGCTCCTACTGACTTTCATTCCTCCTCTCTCCAGTGCATACCTCCAACATCATAGTCCATGGAAACTCTTGCCTGATCTTGTTCGTCAACCTGTCCATCACCATTGCAAACAAGAAAGGGTTCAGAGCCGATCCTTGATGTAATCCCACCTCCACCTTGAACCCATCTGTCATTCCAACTGCACACCTCACCACTGTCACACTGCCCTCATACATATCCTGCACCACTCCTACATACACTTCCTCATACAATACCACACCTCCTCTCTCAGCACCCTGTCATATGCTTTCTCTAAATCTACAAAGACACAATGTAACTCCTTGTGGCCTTCTCTATACTTCTCCATCAACAACCTCTTTCAATGTTGTATTCTATAAATTGTGTTTTATTCTGTTCACACAATATCCATTGCACGTTGTCTGTCTTGGGAGAGATCCCTCCTCTGTTGTTCTCCCTGAGGTTTCTTTCTCTGTTAAAGGTTTTTTTAGGGAGTTGTACCTTATCTGATGCGAGGGTCTAAGGACAGGAAGTTGTGCTGCTGTAAAGCCGCCTGAAGTAAATTCGTAATTTGTGATAATGGGATATACAAATAAGATTGACTTGACACTATCCTGGTGCTGTATGTTGTGTTGTATACTGTATTGTACATTATACTGTATTGTATATTGCAGGTTTTGTATTGTGTATTGTATTGTGTATCGCATCTTATCTCCATTGTTGTATTGCACACTGTATTGTATTTAATGGGTACTCTGTTTAGTTATTGTGCTGTGCTGAGCTGCACGAACAACACCAAGTAAAATTCCTAGTGCATGTAATGCACCTTGGCGAATAAAGGAGATTCTGATTCTGAAATGGATGATTAAAAATAGCTTCTGAATTTGGTTTGCTGGCAACAATGGAGGTACAGCAGTAACACCCCCCCCCCACACACACACACACACACCCTCAACTACCACAAACATTTGGGCACGCCACAATAAAAGGCCTACTTGGAGTGGCTTGACCCCTGGACTTACTTTGTGAGGTAAGATTCTACAGCTGGACCTGACAGGACGACACACCTTTTCCATTCTTTTTAACTTGAAACTGAGGTAATGAGTAGTCCCATTACTTTTTTCAGGGAGTAATCCATAAACTATTTCCATTACAATTCAGAGAAACTAATGAGAAATAACCACACTTTCACTGTAACGTTTAACCTTTGTGTTCAGGTTTAGATAACTATTAACCACAAATTGTGTTAACATTATTAAGACTTCTGGTGAAAGTAAGATATATTGGTTTTTGTTTTTAACCTGTGCTGTCGGCAGGCAGGGAATTTGCATGTCAATGTGTCCTAGACGGAGTTAATCTGCAAGTGGAGTTCAGGTGGAGTTTCACTGCCAAGGCAATCTTTAGTCATTATCAAGAATCGCTTATAACAATGCCATCCACTGGATGATCTGTGGGATGACAACTTTTTGTTTTACATTTATAGCCCCCACCAGCCCCCCTCTTTGGCATGATTGATCAGCTGAACAACCAATCAGCATCGCTTCTTCAAGAGGGGGGCAATCACCACAAGTGTAACAAGGAGACTCAGAAACGAAAAAAGACAACATGTATCGGATAAGACATATACATAGAGACAGACACTGACATGTGTCTGACAAAACACCATTAAATCAGTCTTATCAATATCAGTTTAGGATGGCGGTTATAGCGATAAAGGAGAAGACAGGAAAAACGAGAAAAAAAGGAGAAAGGACTAAAGAAGGATGTAATCCATGGAGTGTGTGAGGCAGCGTTGTGTAATTTTAACCAAGTTTACAAACGCAAGTCCAAAGACGGCCTGGGTCAGCGTGACGGGCAAACACTTCATCAATTGCTACTTAGTGAACAGTAGTAGTAGTGGAGCAGTAGTAGTAGTAGGAGTAGGAGTAGGAAGTGGAGTAATTTGATGGCTGCAAGCAGCATCGAATTAACCCCAACCATTAAAACTACTGCACATCAGAACGTAAAACTCTTTCCTTCAGTTGACAGAAAGGATGAGTTTTAACGTTAGACAGGATGGAAAACCGCCCTCTGGGACAGGACTTTCCAGAGGAGGTTTCTTCAGATGGGGCACAGCGTCTGTCTGGTGCGAACGGATAGTCGAGACATTTTTATTTAATGTCGGTGGCGCGGTGCCACCAACATAAACACACTGACGAGCTGGAATAAGCTTGGTCACACATGAACCAACAATGATGCGAACAGGAACTGTGCAGGTCATCTCTGTAACGACTCATAATTATATCAAAATACTGTTGTAAATGAACCATCTCCCATTTCTGTGTTCCGATTTAACACATGCTGAGATCAAAGAAAGCTTGAAACGATGAAAATTAAATAAGACTGCGGGTCAGTGGTGACTGGTGACTCAAGAAATTGGGGAGGACAGAAAGAAAACCAACCCGCGGCGACGTGTTATTTTACACGACTCATCCCTACTTTCTAATGTTACAAGATTTCTTAAAAACAACGTAATTTCGTTTTTATTCGTCTATTTTTTTCTATTTTATTCATATTTATAATTTAAGTTAATTTAAAAAAAAACATGCAAATCTGTAATTATTAAAAACAAAGTGAAAATGAAGTGTGTTATGAGTTCTTCTGCCTGTGGGAGGCTCCCACTCACTTTACACGTTGGGAAAGTATCTTCATATCGGCTGTGAGGCCTGTTGTTGCATCCGGTCTTCCAAGAGCAAGAGAGAAGTGAATCAGAATCAGAATCAACTTTATTGGCCAAGTGTGCTTATGCATACGAGGAATGTGACTCCAGTTTACAGCAGCTTCTAGGACTTCTAGCATGTATCACTCACAAAAACAAAAACTACAACGAAAAACAAACGAAATAAATGCAATAATAAATAGATTACTGGAGGTAAGTATGTACGCACAACAGGTATGTCACTACCATATACAGTTTTGTTATGGCTGAATAATTAATAACTTATTATGCTTACATATTATATTATATCCATCCATCCATTATCCAAGCCGCTTATCCCAATCAGGGTCGCGGGGATGCTGGAGCTTATCCCATCATTGGACGGCAGGCGGGGAGACACCCTGGACAGGTCGCCAGTACATCACAGGGCCAGCCGAGACACACACACACACACACACACACACACACACACACACACACACACACCTAAGGACAATTTAGTACGGCCGATTCACCTGACCTACATGTCTTTGGACTGTGGGAGGAAACCAAAGCACCCGGAGGAAACCCACACAGACACGGGGAGAACATGCAAACTCCACAGAGGACGACCTGAGACGAACCCCAAGGTTGGACAACTCAGGGGTTTGAACCCAGAACCTTCTTGCTGTGAGGCGACCACGCTAACCACTGCGCCACCATGCTGCTATTATATTGCATGCTAATTTAACTTTATAACTTATTATGCTTCTATATTATATGCTAATATTATATTATATACTAAGAATATATACATATATTGATCTAGTATATATTACCGTGATGGCCTGGTGGCCTGTCCAGGGTGCCTCCCCGCCAGCTGCCCAATGACGGCTGGGATAGGCTCCAGCACCCCCGCAACCCCTGAGTAAGGATAAGCGGCTTGGATAATGGATGAATGAATGAATAGTATTATATATATATATTATATAATATTTAAATGATGACATACATCAATATATATTATATAATATATATTATATAATGTTATATAATTATATAATATATTAAATACTTGCGTTATAATCAAACATAAAGATCAGAACAATATTAATTTGTAACCAGTATACAGCAGTTGTATGTGTATCTACAATTGTTTTTTTTGTTTCTCCTCTGGCTTAAAAAGAGGTCGTGCACATCGTAGATATGTAGGTGAGACATCTTGACCAGAGGGGGCTTTTACAAAGGGTCATATTTACATAATAAGTGTTCATTATTGCACCATGCTGTTAAGTGTTCAAGAGAGAGATGGCCTGTGGGGAGAAAAAAAAAACTGTTCCTGCGTCTGGTGGTTTTGGTACACATCGCTCTGTAGTGCTTGCCGGAGGGTAGGAGTTCAGACTGTGTCCTGGGTGTGGGGGGGTCTGTGCTGATTCTGCCTGCCTGTTTCTGAGATCTAGAGGTGTAAAAGTCCTGCAGGGTAACGCCAACGATGTTTTCTGATATCCTTACTGTTCGCTGCAGTCTGTTCCTATCCTGTTTTGTTGCTGCTCTGAACCAGACCGTGATGGATGTGCACAGGACAGACTCAATGACTGTGGTGTAGAACTGGCACAACAGCTCCTGTGGCAGACCAAGTTTCCTCAACTGCCACAGAAAGAACATCCTCTGCTGGGCCTTTTTGAGGATGGACTTGATGTTGGTCTCCCACTTCGGGTCTTTGGAGACAGTAGTTCCCAGAAACTTGAAGGTCTCCACGGTTGAAACAGGACTGTTGGATATTGTGAGAGAGAGCAGCGCTGAGGGGTCTCTCCTAAAGCCCACTGTCATCTCCACAGTCTTGAGCATGTTCTTCTGACACCACCAGAGCACCAGTCACTCAACCTCCCGCCGATACGCAGACTCGTCACCATCCTGGATGAGTCTGATGACCACAGTGTCGTCTGCAAACTTCAGAAGAAGTCTAGTCAGTAAAATATCAACACAAATCAAGCTTTGGCAGTTTAATAGTGACTGAAAAAGCACTGGGGGAAAAACTAAATTGAGCTATGAATACTCACCTTTTCTTTGGATCTTGTAAGGTCACAAGGCAGAGTGGCTGTTGTCAGTGCTCAATAAAAAAGGGAAATGTAAATCTGAAAAAAGGAAATTTGGACTCTGTTGAAAAGGCCTAAATAAAATATAATTTTTTTAGTGATGTGTTTAAAAGTAGTTCGCAATTTGCACATTATAATTTCTTTTCTAATATGCTATTGGTAAATCTACCACTTTATTGCCAGTTCGTCACACTCAATATATCTCATCCACTTTCACCACCTCTACTCCTTGCATCATCACCATTCCACTGTCCTCCCTCTCATTCACGCATATGTATTTTGTCTTGCTCCTACTGACTTTCATTCCTCTTCTCTCCAGTGCATACCTCCACCTCTCCAGGCTCTCCTCAACCTGCTCCCTACTCTCACTACAGATCACAATGTCATCCACGAATATCACAGTCCATGGAGACTCCTGCCTGATCTCAACCGTCAACCTGTCCATCACCATTGCAAACAAGAAAGGGCTCAGAGCCGATCCTTGATGTAATCCCACCTCCACTTTGAACCCATCTGTCATTCCAACCACACACCTCACCACTGTCACACCTCCCTCATACATATCCTGCACCACTCCTACATACTTCTCTATACCTCCCGACTTCCTCATACAATACCACACCTCCTCTCTTGGCACCCTGTCATAAGCTTTCTCTAAATCCACAAAGACACAATCTAACTCCTTCTGGCCTTCTCTATACTTCTCCATCAACATTCTCAAAGCAAACATCACATCTGTGCTGCTCTTTCCTGGCATGAAACCATACTGCTGCTCACTGATCATCACCTCTCCTCCTCTTAACCGAGCTTCTATTACTCTTTCCCAAATCTTCATGCTGTGGCTGATCAACTTTATACCTCTGTAGTTGCTACAGTTCTGCACATCACCCTTGTTCATGAAAATCGGTACCACTATGCTTCTTCTCCACTCCTCAGGCATCCTCTCACTTTCCAAGATTGTGTTAAACAATCTAGTTAGAAACTCCACTGCCATCTCTCCTAAACACCTCCATGCTTCCACAGGTATGTCATCAGGACCAGCTGCCTTTCCACTCTTCATCCTCTTCATAGCTGCCCTCACTGCTTCCTTGCTAATCCACCACACTTCCTGATTCACTATCCCCACATCATCCAACCTTCTCTCTCTCTCATTTTCTTCATTCATCAGCCCCTCAAAGTATACCTTCCACCTTCTCAACACACTCTCCTCGCTTGTCAGCACATTTCCATCTATATCCTTCATCGCCCTAACCTGCTGCACATCCTTCCCAGGTCGGTCCCTCTATCTGGCAAATTGGTACAAGTCCTTTCCTCCTTCCTTAGTGTCTAACCTATCATACAACTCACCATACACAATTTCCTCAGCCTTCACCACCTCTCGCTTCCCTTTTCACTGCATCTCCTTGTACCCCTGTCTACTTCCGTCATCTCTCTTGACTATCCCACTTCTTCTTTGCCAACCTCTTCCACTGTATACTTTGCTGTACTTCCTCATTCCACCACCAAGTTCCTTTGTCTTCCTTCCTCTGTCCTGATGACACACCAAGTACCTTCCTAGCTGTCTCCCTCACTATTTCTGCAGTGGTTGCCCAGCCATTCAGCAACTCTTCACTACCACCCAGTGCCTGTCTTAACTCCTGCCTGAACTCCACACAACAGTCTTCCTTCTTCAACTTCCACCATTTGATCCTTGGCTCTGCCTTCACTCTCTTCCTCTTCTTGATCTGCAAAGTCATCCTACGGACCACCATCTGATGCTGCCTAGCTACGTTCTCACCACCTTGCAGTTGCCAATCTCTTTCAGATCGCACCTCCTGCATTAGATATAGTCCACGTGTGCACTTTCCTCCACTCTTATTTAAGGAAGGCCCTCTTATACGTCATCCTGAAATTCCCTCTCAGTATGTCTTTAATTATTTCGGCAGATAAACAGAGATGTACAACGCTTGTGATACAAGACCACAACATTTATCTGCAAACAGAGATTTGTGGAAGCTGTTTCATGTCAATGGAGAGGAAAAAGCTTTAACATTTATTTTTCAAAGCAGCAAATCCTCAGCGTTTGCATGCGACTGCTATCTGCCACAAAGGGTGCAGGTCACAGTCTTTATTGGTAAGGGATTAACTTGAATAAGAGAGGTCTCTGATCGGCGGCCGTGTTATAGATAAGACACTTTGTGTGGTTCCCACAAGCTTACAAAAAATGTAAAAAAAATTAAAATATAATCCAGATCATCTGCCAAAAGCTGATATTACAGCAATGCCCTCCTGCAGGTTTCCTACTTACAAATTTGTTGACAAACCAAATGAGGATGCTGAATGTTTACACACAAATTATGTTGAATGATTCAATATTTAACATTCAAGTGGTACTTTGAAGGTATGAAGATCTGTACATATTGCTGTAACACCAAGGAGGAGGAATGGTGTCGGTCTCTAAAAAACGGGGACGTGGATTTTGACCTTCATCTCTGACAGCTTATAATCCTTTTTTTTTTCCATTTCTGAATCAATCAGATGACCAGTCTGTAGTTTGGGAGTGTTCTTCTCTTGGTCTCTCTTGGCTTCTCAAAGATTAGCTTACATCTTTTACTTTGTTCCTCATTAGAAATACATTTTTAAAGGAAAAAGTGACTTCATTGGTTAGTACGCGATCCATTTAAAGTGTTTAATTCAATCTTAAGTAAAGTGTGATCCTTTTGGATGACACGTCACATGCAGTCAGGTTTAAAAAAAACCCAAATAAACACTAAACAGTATATAGTAAGACAGACACACACTTCCATCCACATCCCATAAAAGGACGTCACCATTTTCCACATGTATCTTCAAGATATGTGTGTTCAGAATCCAATCTCTTGTCACGACCTGGTCTCAACCTTGTGTACCCTAAAGCATTTCGATGTAGTTAATAAACGGACGCTAGCATACCGGTCGTATCGTCTCAGTGAGGTTTGTTGAAATGTATGAATTTAACGCGACGCTGAATAACAACCAAATGAAAGCAGCGTCACAGAATCCGTGCGTGACTGTTTCTGCCTGACTGCAGATTTTTCTCTTGGTGGATTCAGGAGCCGAAGCAGGATAGAAAAAAAAAAGCAAAACAGAAGAGAGGTCATGGGGTGTTTGAAGGCACCGAGGAAGTTAAAGGCAAATAAATACCAGCAGAAAACACACATTTCCTGCTGTCTGATTGGTTACGATTTAGAAATTAAAACTCAGAATCTCAGTTCACTGTTCTATGAATATGTGAAAATCTTCAGCACACAGAAGAACCTGGATGTTGTGGAATTTCTCACATCCCAAATTTTGATATTAGGGTATTCAAAAATACATATATCACATGTATTTTCATTCATCTATGTACATCCATTTATGTATGACATACATGAAAGTTACATAGGTTTGTTTAATTTGTTTTTTTCCCCTCACCTTTAGAGATTTTGCTCAGCTTGTACCTCTTGATAGTCTAACAGAATTTCCTCTCACTGGTCTCTGGCGTGTTAGACAGGCTGTTTTAGAAGAAAGCTACTGTATTTTTTGTCATTGTAGGTTACAATGAAGTTCGTCCTCTACATTTAACCCATCCTGTTGTATAGGAGCAGTGGGCAGCTGCAGCGCCCAGGGACCAACTCCAGTTCTTCTTTCCATTGCCTTGCTCAGGGGCACAGACAGGAGTATTAACCCCAACATGCATGTCCTTTTTGACGGTGGGAGGAAACCGGAGCACCCGGAGGAAACCCACGCAGACACGGGGAGAACATGCAAAACGCCACACAGAAAGGACCTGGGATGTCCTGGGGTTCGAACTCAGGACCTTCACCCAGGACCGTGCCACAGTGGTTAGCACGAGGTCAAACCTGCGGTTGGTAAAACTCACTAAATCACCTGACATTTCAGACGAAACCAGCCTCGAAAGAGAGTTTGCACAAAATTAAACACAGACATAATTTTGTATTTCGCACAAAATCCCAAAAGAAGAAAATTGTACATGACACGTGGGTCTCTGTTATCACGTAAAACCATGCTACTGTCCCAGAAGTGTCACTGTATCGGAAAAACAGGAAGCAGACATATTCCTGGAGTGAGACTGACACAACGGCCATGAACGCTCAATAAAGTGAAGGATTTTAATATCGTAAAGATTTTGGACGGGCAAAAAAGCAGAAATGCAGACATTTTCCTAAAAGTCTCAAACACAATGGTGGAAGTGGGGACGCAAGCTTCCATTCCATAATTTGTCTACCCAACGAGTTTTGTGACCTCAGGTTTTGGAAGAGATCGACACCAATTGACACCTTAATCACACTATCACCTTAATTCAGTTACCCTTAATCAGATTACTGACTGCATGTAAACACAGTCAGTGACTGCGGGGATACACTGAACACACAACACTCATTGTTACTGCAGACAGAAATAGTCTGACAGCTCATGAATTTGGGATGTAATGTATATTATCATCAAAACACAGATTTCCCAAGTCCCAGCATGGACCATAGACTCTTGTGAAACATCTTACCCGTTGGAAGCTTGCGGCGGTTTTCTGTCAGCCACACAAATAGTTTGGCAAAGTAACAGCTGCAAATCCAGGGGTTTCCTTCCAACCGCAACTTCTGTAAGGAGGGCAACGTCTCCAGCACCGCTACGTCCAGCGATGCCAGACCATTCTCCTCCAACTCCAGCTCCCTGAGTGAGTTCAAGCCTCTGAAGGCGTCCTCCTCCACCATGCTCAAGAATGGATTCTTGCCAAGACGCAGCTTGATGAGGCTCCGTGACTCCCTGAAAGTCCCTGACGGGATCTCGGTGAGGTTGTTGCTCCCCAGGTCCAGGAAGACCAGTTTGGAGGCAGTGCTGAGGGTCCCGGGCTCCAGCTGGGAGAGGGAGTTGTTCCGTAGGTCCAAGTAGACCAGGTCACTGTAGAGGACCAGGAAGTCAGAGGGGATCCGGGGAATCCAGTTATTGGAGAGCAGGAGGCGTCGGACATCCAGGGGAATTAAGTCCGGTAGGTGGGTGAGACCTTGATTAGTGCAGTCCACTGTGTGGTGGTCCGGACACAGACAGCTGGATGGACAGTTGAGGCCCCGCGTGAGCAGTGTGGAGGAGAGCAAGGCGAGGAAAGGCTGAAGCCAGATAATGCATGGTAACATTGTTGGGTGGGTGGGTGGTTTGGCAGGGGGAGGGGGGATGGAGGGTTGGGGGTTGGGGTGTCTCAGGAGGGGAGGTCAGCTTGTTAACGGGGTCACTGTGTGGGATGGACAGATTGAGATCCTTGGAGGAGAGGAGTCAGCATCCTGGTGTTGGATGGATGGAGTCTTTCTTTTGCCTCGGATGCATCGGCTACAAAATGAACGTCCATCGAGCGACCAAAGAGAGCGAGAGAGAGAGAGAGAGAGAGATACACGCTACGTTTGTTTTTCCAGAAGATCATGAAATGAAATGAGTCAACCAGATCAAACAGAATCCCGCTGGCTTTGGAGAAATGAGGGGAGGAGTAACGGAGAGATAGACTGGGGAGGGGGGATTAATACGGAGGTAAATAGGAACTAGCGAACCAGAGGCATGGGGGGTGGGGTACTTGGGGTAAGCCATGAAATGTGTGTTTTTAACGTGTGTGTATGTGTGTGTGTGTGTGTTTGCCTGGACTTAAAGTGACATCCCCTCACGCCTCATTAACCTCATCAAGCCCCAGCGAGATCCAGGAAAAGCCTTCTCTCCATCCAGAATGTGAATGAGGAGTCAGACCGAGCTGAGCGGAGAAGGTCTGGTTCAGGCGAGTCTGTTTAAAGCCGTCAGATTTAAACACTAGCTGCTGCCGAATGACACGACCATCTGGGACTCACGTGCGGTCTGATGTCACGCAGCCCATGTCAGCATCCGACAAGTTATGGCGCTCTGCCAGTGGATTGTCCCCTGGAATCACAGACGTCCCCATTCTCCTCTTCCTCCTCCTCCTCCTCCTCCCGTTCTCTCTGCCTCGCTTTGATGGCGACGCAGCTCTGTTACCATAACGACAGCTGCTAAAAATTTAACTTGGTATGATGCCGCCAACGAGCTAAAATATCCCGAATGCATCACAACGGGGAGGAGCCATCACTCAGCAGCTCCTATGTACGGTGGCCCTGAAGCGCAAATCACAACAAATAGGAAAACACAACAACAAATCAAAAAACACAACGTATATAGGGAATCAAAATGACAGATAGGGAATCACAACAATTCACAAAACACAACGGCAAAAGACAAAACGCATGACAAATTGCAAATCAAATTAACAAGAGAGAAAACACAATGACAAATCACAAAACACAACCACAAATTGGAAAACACGATGACATTAACTCCATTAACTTTTTTGGGGGGGGATTTTTTTCTCCCCAACTGTACTTGGCCAATTACCCCACTCTTCTGGGTCGTCCCGGTCGCTGCTCCACCCCCTCTGCTGATCCAGGGAAGGCTGCAGACTACCCCCGATACATGTGGCGTTGCTGGCCGCTTCATTTCACCTGACAGTAAGGAGCTTCGCGGGGGGGACATAGCACGTGGGAGGATCACGCTATTCCCCCCATGTCCCCCTCCCCCCTGAACAGTTGCCCCGACCAACCAGAGGAGGCGCTAGTGCAGCGACCAGTACACATACCCACACCCAGCTTCCCAACCGCAGACACGGCCAATTGTGTCTGTAGGAACACCCGACCAAGCCGGAGGTAACACGGGACTCCATTAACGTCCAACTCCTACCGGAAAAGGCGGGTGCCTAACGACAAGGCTCATCGCTGATTGGACGGACTGTCTGTCTCTTTAGGGGAAGGAAAGTGTCATGTGGCCACACGAAGGAGAACACCAAAAGAACCAGGGCAGGAATTAAAAATATCAAGATGTATTTACCCTCATTGTGGCAAAAAGAGTGGCATGTTTCACTTCAGCTAGTTGGGAATAGTTCTTTCTTCTCTGCAACCCTGCTTCTTTTAAACGTGTCTTCAGAGTGTGCGTACTCACTGTGATGTTGTGAAAAGTTGACAGCATATCAAGCATCACCTCATATGTGTGCCCTGCATCAAAATAATCTGATAATCACAAATGTTGAATCGTTTGTTAACGCTCATGTTGACATGCAAGGGCAGCAGGTAAACACAGTTCAGGTGTTATACCAAAATCTGTGACCCGTCAGATTATGCGACCCTGACCTTCAAATGCACTATTTCGGCACTCCCGCCAGATTCTAATCCAAATCTTAACCATGCCAAAAATGAACTGTCTCCAACAGAATGCCTAATCTTAACCAAAGAAATAAAGTTGAATCAGTTCATCTGGAAACAACGTGAACTAATTCAACTTTCTTTGATTTCCTTTCCTGGATTATCAGGCATGAAGACCTCATCTTAACCATTTCTAATTTTATGCCAAAATTTAACCGCATTGATCTGACTACCGTATCCTGTCTGAAATGGTGTGTTTTAGTTTTTTTTTTCCAATTGCTAACATACTAAAATGACACAAAGCACAATTACTGAAACTGACACTCGGAGGCAAAACCTCAGCTCAAGTCTCCCAAACTCTTAACACATTTTCTGCTTTGCAACTTATTTGCTATTCAACACGACTGTTTGCAACACGCTGCACATGGTTCTCTACATAAGACGCAGAAATCTTACATAGTCATTTATTTTCCATTTCAAAACACGACCATCCAAAATGCCACACCGATGGACCAGTTAGCCAGTAGACGTGCCACCTGGCCAAATACCTCATGCTTAACTGTCGACTCATCAGTCAGGATGTAAGCAATATAAAAGGACCACAGGTGAGTACCTTACTACAGCAACAACGGAAGCCAACATAGCAGCGAGAGGAAGAGGCAGGAGTCGAGCTGGAGGGGGAGAGGAAGGACGGCGACGACAAGGAAGCGGACAAGGAAGAAGACAACTTTCTGGTGAAATCCGGGCAACGTTGGTTGACCATCAAAGAAGGTTGAATCGGTTCATTTGGATACAACGTTTATTGAGAGAAATGTTTCATCACTCATCTAAGTGACCTCTTCAGTCTAAACTGACTGCAAGTATCCATCCATTATCTGAACTGCTTATCCTGCTCTCAGGGTCGCAGGGATGCTGGAGCTTATTCCAGCAGTCACTGGACGGCAGGTGGGGAGACACCCTGGACAGGCCGTCAGGCCATCACCCCCCCCTTATAAACAATACAGTGGCATAATGACCAAAAACAACAGTCAGTTTCATATGCAAATATGAGCGGGACCTTCTTTGATTTTCTTACCTGGATCATTGAGCATGCATAAATAGGGGTGTAAGAAAAATATCGATACACTCGAGTATCACGATATTATCTTTTGTGATACTGTATCAATTCTCAAAACCACTATATCGATTTTTACTGTTGACATGTAAAGGTTCGTGACAAACATTCTGTGTTGTGTGTAACCCCACAACTGCTAGATAACAGTGTTGTAATCTATCTTCAGCCATTTGACTCTTACACTCCAACACAACAACGTAAACTGAGACAGGAAGTAGCATAAGCACAAAGAACACAGGCCTATGAAATCACAATATATCACCTTTCTCACAGTGTCGCAATATATCACGATATACTGAATTGAATTGAATACATTGAACCCCTGTATCGTGATACGCATTGTATCGCCAGATTCTCACCAATACACAGCCCTATGCATAAAGACGTTAGTTGACCATGTTAACCATGGGTTGACAATGAGAGAGACTGGACAATGTCCAGCCCAACTTGAGGCGATTTATTGTTGCCTCTGTCATCTGGACTTTTACACTTGAGCACAGGTATGTAACCATATTTTCATTCACTCTACATAATTCAGGATTCCATAAACCATACTGTATACATCAGCTGTGTGACATGGCTGCCATGTCATACACTAACTGTACAAGAATCTTATACAATGTACTGTGGAAACAAACTTTTGGTTTTTCTGAAGGACAGACAGACAAAGACGAAATGGTGGAAAGGTTTAAATGTTCAGTGAGTCACAGGATGCAGCAATAATCAACTTGGTTTTGAAAGATAATGCAATTTGACTCTAACAGACCCAAAGTCACATAAGGGACAACATAATTTTCACCAACATCTGGCAAGTCAGCCTGTCCACATTGGTCCACATGCACACAAAACGGCTTTACAGGGTGCCTTTTGCAAGAAATTCTGAAAAGTATCAAAGATCTGAGACATGAATATGGACGTAAGTACAAGATCGACTACAGTACACTACAGAGTACAGCATTTTTTTTCTGAGTGTATTGGACTACACCATATTGACATTTAGGTCTTTTGTTTCACCTGCAATGAGAGAAGAACTCGCTTTTCTTAACTTCCCTTATGTCTTCACGTACCATATCTGACAGGCACTCCAAGATGTCATTTTGAATGGTTTTACTGGTATATTTTGCATTTCCTGTCGCTTTCTCTTTTTTTTTTTGCAATCAGTGGACTGTGTTTAGAAATCAATTCCATTATATCTAAAAAGTTCCTTTGTTTCGCGATGCATCTGTCTTAAGGTGTCCCCTTTGTGAAATGTTTTGCATGGCTGTAAGAAGCAGCACTTCAGCAACAGTTTTAATGTAGGTGCGATTTTCTTCTTTTTGTATGCTTTGTCTAAGGCATCTAGCACAGACGAATCAGTCAGAATGTTCTTCTTAGGTTCACTCCAGGCGAACATAACATTGACATTAGGGGTGGGGGGAAAACAAAAATCGATTCACGTAAGAATCGTGATTCTTATCTTCTACGATTCTGAATAGATTCACAAATTCCAAAAATCATAAGTAGCCTCCTTGCTGCTGCCAATGTCGACTTGCCGCGCACCTGTTCCGGTTTCCGGAAAACATGACAGTCGCTGCTAATGTTAGCTCTTGGTAGCTTTTCTAAAAATGGAGCAGCAACAAATTAAGCCAGTCCCATCATCATTGAAGGCAAGCGTATGGGCACATTTTGGATTTTACAATCTCCCAGGGAAGAAGGAGCTTAACATGACTCATTCAATATGCAAGATTTGCAAAACGAAAGTTAATTATTTCAGGAATATAACAGATGTTAGGTCTCACATCATATGCCATCACCCAGAGTTGAAAGAAGTGGAACAACGACCTCCTGCAACATTAACAAACAACTAACGCACACGGCACCACTTGACCAAACACCCAGCCAATTCTGAGCGGGCAAAACAAATAACTAGATCCATCGCCTGTTTCATTTCAAAAGACCTGGGCCCCTACAGCGTAGTCGACAATGAAGGCTTTAGATTTATGGTCCAGACAACTGAGCCGAAGTACAACATACCATCACATTGTTTTTTTAATGAGAAAGGTTTGTGTGTTCCCATTATTGCAATCAGCTGATATAACTTATTCAAATAAAAAAACTACATAATCTTATACACACTTTAGTCTGCTTTCATGCCATAATTTGCCACACCGCCTTTCCTAGCGCACAGCAGACTGGAGTAGATCCTGAAATTAGCACCCCATGTACCAAATCTAGAATTGATTTTGAATCAGGAATCCTTTTGAATCGAATCGTGACCCCAAGAACTGAATCATGAGATTCTGAAAGATTCCCACCCCTAACTGACATGACCTTCAGATTTCTCATGCCCCTCAGACACCCCCCCCCCATCTTTAAACATTGCCGTCTTCCAACTGGAGTATCCTCCTTGTGATGTGAATGAAGTTTCAGGAGCAGAGGATAGTGATGACTGCTGCTCCTTTCTTCCATCCCTGACATGCCTGTCTGCTTACTGCAGCTACTTTTTTTCTTCACAATGAAGAAACTCTCAATACTTTGAGACCTTTTCATTGGTCCTATTGTTCTTTCCCTACGTGTCTACTGTCTACCCCTAAAGAAACAATAATGCATATTTTTCAGTTAGTCTAGTCACAAAATAATATTTTCCCTCAAGCGGAAACTTGGCTATATGCCTATCATCTTTACATAGATAACGGTTATTACACTTTGTTGTATTAACAACAACAACAATGTATTAAATGGTGACAGGCATGGATGGAAGTCCATGAATACTGGGATGGCATCCAGCGCTTTACCTGTGCCCCCGTCCATAGGGTTAGTGGTTGTGTCAGGAAGGGCATCCGACGTTAAGTTTTGCCAAATCATCAAGTGGATTGACAAGACCGCCATCGGTGCTGTGCCCTCACAGGATACCAATGGAAACTATCAAATCGGCTGTGGAAATCCCTGGGGAACAGGGAGCAAGCCGGAAGGGGACATTTCATTGTATTAAACATTATACATTTACAGTACAAATCTTAAAAAATAAACTGGCATGTAGCGTTAGTATGGTAGTACGTAAGGGCACATGTGGGTATCCGTCACTTCATGTGACTAGAGTGACAAGCAATTGTGGCAAGTAGCACAAGGCCATATAATCAGGACAGAACGTTAGTAGAAGATAAACTTGTTTATGCCCAAAAGTAGGATAGGTGACATTCCATCATGTAAGTGTAACCATTATTACGCAGAAAACAGTAGTTAGCAGCATATCAAGACAACCATTAGACTGTCAAAGGGCGATGACTGAAGACACCCTAACGTCATCCTTGCGTCGACAGAGAGGCTCCTGCTCCGCCAACATGTCCTGACCAACGAGGTCCCTGATTAACAGCAGGGCCTTGACTGACGCCAGTAGATTGTTCACTAGATTTGTAAATGGTATAAAGACAGGGAGGCTTTTGTCTGATTTTCAGTCACTCTGCACACCTGACTCAGACTTTGTTGATACGTCAATAAAAGTCTTATTTTGAAGGATCCTCGTCTCATTGACTCTTTTTTTGCAATTTCTCGGCATCACTGGCCACCGCATTAGCCAAGTCAGCCATTGGCAGGACAATGCTCTACTTGATTGACGAGTTTGGCCAGGGCTTTTCCAATTGATTGCGTTAACTTTACAGTATATGTAACGGACTATAGACTTTCTTGAAATACACAGAACTTTCACTTTAACGTAATGTTCCCCGCCAGCTCATTAAGGAAAACCTCCTTTGGAACATTGTTTTCTCAACGAGCCAGCCTGGCTTGGCGCCGCTAACGTTCCCCTTTTAACGTAACTGCTAGCGGTAGCTTCTTTTTTAACTCAGCTGCTAGCGTTAGCTTCTTTTTTTCTAACTTAGCTGCTAGCGTTAGCTTTCTTTTTTAACTCAGCTGCTAGCGTTAGCTTCTTTTTTTAAACTTAGCTGCTAGCGTTAGCTATTTTTTAACTTACCTGCTAGCGTTAGCTCCTTTTTTTAACTTAGCTGCTAGCGTTAGCTTCTTTATTTTTTAACTTAGCTGCTAGCGATATCTTCTTTTTTCCTAACTCGGCTGCTAGCGTTAGCTTCTTTTTTTCTAACTTAGCTGCTAGCGTTAGCTTCTTTTTTTAACTTAGCAGCTAGCGTTAGCTTCTTTCGCTGCCCCAGGCCTGTCTCCTCCCGAGCAATGTAAGAGAGTTACCGTGCGGCTAACATTCCGCATTAAACGCGACACATACCAAATTTCCGTTTACTTACCCGAACCAAAAATAAAATTGGGCGAAGGCATCTCGGTCCGTCCACCGTCTTGCTAACGTTGGGTGCGCTCCCCTATTTACTCCGGTAACAACATGTCGCTGGTACATTGGTTCCTCCCGGGTGAGGGGTATGACGTCAGGCGCTCCATAACGACGACGCTCAGAGGGATGAATGAAGGATGTGCGTGTATAAAATTAAAATATGAATATTTTGACCAACATCAAAGCAGTGTAAAATGTTAGCTTTGGTTAAGAAAACTATGTCCTACTCATGGACAACTAATACTGACAAGCCCAATGACCTATCACATTCCGAGACTGGCGGGGGTGGCACCTGGGGTGGCCACTTAGATTCGAGGGGTGGCACGGCCACCCCGTTGGCCACGCCCCTGCACATGGCTCCTTCGATACATGTGTATTCGCCAGCCACTTCTTTTCACCTGACAGTGAGGAGTTTCGCCGGTGGTGGTGGGGGGGGTCACGTATTTACCCCAGTTCCCCCTCCCTCCTGAACAGGCGCCCCGACCGACCAGAGGAGGCGTTAGTTGCAGCGACCAGGACGGTTCTGTGAATTGTGTTTAGAGAAAACGAGCCCAGTTTTCAAAAGCTTGTGTTAGCCGTTGGGGAAAAAAAACAAAAACAAAACCCCGTAAAGGCAGGGTCCCACAATGATCACGCGTCAAAGGGTCACAGATTCCGGCGTGACACCGGAATAACTTCTTATTTCGAGCGCAAAATACACCCAATCAGCGACGAGCCTTGTCAATCGGCACCCGCCTTTTTCGGTAGGGGTTACCGTTTTCCGATTTGTGGTTGCGTTCTCTGTCTTGTTGTTGTGGTTTCGGGTTTGTGGTTTGTTTTGCCGTTGTGATTTCCCATCCTGTTTTTGATTTGCCGTATGTCAAATAAGTGTAAACTACTAATAAGACACGTTAGCCCCCTAGCTAACGGGTCTGACCCTTTAGCCGAGCGGTTAGCGATGTCGCCTTGTGGTGCGGTACACTTCATATCGAATCCCGCACCGGGCAAGAAAATAACCGGTTACATAAGGTTGAATCAGTTCATCTGGACACAGCCGTTATTGTTCTGTCCTCTCTAAGTGTTGTCCCCATGGAAGTATACTCAGCGATACAGACAGCTAAATACTCTCCTAATCAAGCTCCAAGGATCAGACAGGTGTGTAGAATGTGGCAGTTTAACCAGGATAAATGTGAAAAGATGATGCCATGTACAAACTATGAAGTAGAGCAGTGTTTCTCAACCGGGGGTCCGTGGTGTAATTGCAAGGGGTCCGTGAAAATAAAATATCTTTAAAAAAAGATCCTATGACATTTATAGAAATAGGATTATTTTACTCAAATGTGACTGAGACCTTTATCTACCTAAACTATAAAGGGTAACAGGGCTTTTTCTCTAATTACATCTGTTTCACAAGTGTAATTTATTGTATTTTAATAAGAGATCTCGCTCCCGTTTGCATTGTTAAAAGTTACTGCATAAAAATTCTGTTGTTACATATATCTGAAAGTTACTGAATACATATTCTGTTTTGTTACATATATCTGAAAGTTACTGCATAAGAATTCTGTTTTGTTAACTATATCTAAGTTACAACTGAGAGCTCTTATTTTTGCCCCAAAGAGTGAATAAATGCTATAATGCAATTTAAAATGCAGTTTCTACTGTTTCTACCAAATTGCAACCCCCCTCCCCCAAGATCAGGTGGAGGGGTCCTCAGGGTAGATCACAAATACGCAGGGGGTCCAGGACCCCAAAAAGGTTGAGAACCACTGAAGTAGAGGATTGCGTTGGATTGTATCCAGCAATATGCGGCCGAATCTGGCACTTCCTGTTTCCGGGGTTAACAAAAGGAAGTACTCAGAACAACCACCAGAGGGTAGCAAATACAATACAAAACAAATCTGGTTCCGTCGCGCTCGCCACCTGGCGTCTTTAGGATGTCAAACTGAAAGGGAACAAATCTGGTTCCATCACATTTACTGACAGATACGTTTCATCGCTCATCTAAGTGACGTTTTCAGTCTCAACTGACTGCAGGTACCCCCACCCTTATAAACAGTGGCATAACGACTGAAACCAACGATCAGTTTCATATGCAAACACGGGCATGACCGGTGTACAATGTTCCTACTCTCAGGCCCAGCTCCTTTAATGACCATTAACCAGACTTTCAATGGCCATGTAATAGTACACATGAATAGTACTACTATTCACAGAGGATTGGGGAAATATTTGCAATCACAGCATTGTAAGATGGTGACAGGTGTACTCTTAATTTAATGCTGTTTTCATACTTGGACTTGATTTTTTTTTAATCTCTTTAAGTCTCTTTAGATTTGGCAGTATTAGCTCTAGCACAGGTCATGTGAAGATAATGAAGCTATTTGATGGTTTCTACTTCCCTCTTGTGCTCAGTGTTTGCTTTACAATTTAGGAAAGAGAAAACATTGTTGCATCGCGGCCCATGTAATGGTTTAATTATAATTCAATATTACTGTACGAGTGGAAAATTGGAAACCAGAGAATTCCTTGCAAAGTTTTCGTATGAGAAGGTTGCAGCATATTATATTTCACCTATATAAGCTAATTTATGTATAGGACAAGTCTCTGAGGATGCAATTCATCAACAGATAGGTTTTTGACTACATATTAATGTCACAGCAGATTCTCGTTTAATAAATATCTCAGAATGACTTTTCAGTACTGTAGGCCCGATCTTTATTTTTCTTTCTTGTGTCAGGGGTTGAGATCATGGCATCCTTGGAAAAAATGCATTTCCCTCAACTGTCCAATTTCCTGAATTTGTCATTTTCAGATTTATCACAAAAATCAGAAAATTGAAACCGGTTGGGCAGCATTGTGGCCCAGTGGTTAGCCCTGTTGCCTCACAGCAAGAGGGTCCAGGGTTCGAACCCCAGGCCGTCCCAGGTCTTTTCTGTGTGGAGTTTGTGTGTTCTCCCTGTGTCTGCGTGGGTTTCCTCCAGGTGCTCCGGTTTCCTCCCACCGTCAAAAAGACATGCATGTTAGGGTTAATACTCCGGTTACGAAAGCTAAATGCTAAATACTAATACTAAAGCTCAGCTTGGACAGTTTGGAGACAAAGCAAGAGAGGCAAGATTGAGATGGCTTGGGCATGTGTGGAGGAGAGATGGTGGGTATATTGGGAGAAGGATGCTGAATATGGAGCTGCCAGGCAAGGGGAAAAGAGGAAGGCCTAAGAGGAGGTTTATGGATGTGGTGAGGGAGGACATGCAGGTGGCTGGTGTGACAGAGGAAGATGCAGAGGACAGGAAAAGATGGAAATGGATGATCCACTGTGATGCCCCCTAACGGGAGTAGCTGAAAGTAGTAGTAGTAGTAGTAGCAGTAGTAGTTAGGGTTAATACTCCTGTCTGTGCCCCTGAGCAAGGCAATGGAAAGAACTGGAGTTGGTCCCCGGATGCTTCAGCTGCCCACTGCTCCTGTACAATAGGATGGGTTAAGTGCAGAGAACAAATTCATTGTAAACCTGTGCAATGACAAAATAAAGCAGCTTTCTTTCTTTTTCAATCTCGAATATGCATTTGAGTGGTAAAATAAAATCGACATCTTAAAACCTTGCACAAACTTTTCAGAATGTTCCAATCTAATGAGAATATTGAACTAACAACTGTTAATTGGATATGTGGATTCTTGTCAATTTTTGACCACGTGAAGGATGAGGCTAAATAATCATCAGCTAGCTACAGATGAAAATAAAATTACAATATTAATTCAAATGTCTTTTGGCCTGTATGAAAATCTGAAATATGGAAAACCGCATCACACAAACATACAAAGCAAAAAGATGTGCTGTATTATTTGGTTAAGCTACAAATAATGTGAATATGTCTTGAGTAATTACTACTGCGTTACCATATTTGTGTAATTTTTTAAAACATTTTGGTAAAGTTCTTTGCAACTCCAATTCTGAAAAGTGCTTCATAAATAGGGTTTATTATTATAATGATAATCATATAAGCAGTCATAGGGTCTCTTTGCATGGCAGAGAAATAGACGCTGCTGGGACTCAAACTGTGCCGTTCTTTTTTTTTTATTGAAGACAGTTGCTACAAAACTCTGTTTGTTGGGTTTTTTTTTTCATTTTTTACAAAATAGACAAATCACGGTATTACAAATAACTGAAATCAATGCGTCATTCACAGGGATACAGTCAAATATACATTTATACAAAAAGACTGTGAAAAGAGGTTACAGTGCAAAGGGCAGGGGACGGAGGTGTGTGTGAGCCTGAGCGACCTTTTCCTTTTTATGTCGACCCCCTTCATCCCCATGTGCATTGGACGGAAAAAGGTCCATGAAATATCAGCCTGGTCGGGGTCTGCTCAGGTAGTTAAGTGTGGGACTAACCCTCCGTTCCATCTCTGCAGCCTGGTATAAATGTTTTGAGGGTTACGGCAGGTGGGCCCAAGGTGTGGAAAAGGTTCTGATGAGGAAGAGTGGTACAGTGCAGTTTAAACAGTGGACCAGTGTATGAAAAGATGCACAATGCACACTGTATGACTTTTTTTTTTTTACACATCAAAACAGTCACAAAAGATATAATGTACTTAATAATCTGTACACAAAGCGGGCACAGTAAATGACACTCAGGTCACAGTAGGAGCTTCTTCCCTTTTGGTTGGCTGTGGTTTTAAATGGCACGGAGAGGATCCAGAGAGACCAGACGGCTTCTGCCCAATGCGGACTCAGTGGAAAAGCACAAAGGATGATTTGTGTGATTTGGATATACAGTCTCTCAAATTTAGTTGCAAGTACATGTGTGTCTCTATGCATGCTCAATAAGCCAGGTAAGGAAATCACAGAAAGTTGAATCAGTTCATCTGGAGTGCGAAACGAAGAGAGAGGAAAAAAAAAAGACATTTCATTTAAGTGGAAGAATAAAAACACTTGTTGGTGAATATGCCATTACGTTGCGACGGATTCTGCTCCTCCTCCATCTGATCTCAGTCATTCAGAGAAGCAATCGGACCTGAATACCGCTGCCGGGTGACGAGTACGCAGCACAGAAATAACTCTTTCTAGACACGCCATGATATGTTTTAAGTGAACAATTTCCCAGTTTAGTTATTTGGCATTTGAAGTAGATATGACGGTTATAATAGTTTACATTGCATTTAATACCGGGAATTATTGCTAAACTTATTCAAAACTCTGCTGAAAAAAGAAATTCTTCACTGAACAAAAGAAAAAAAAAGCTCATCAAGCTTTTGTATCTTGTTTTAAGTCTCATAATGCTTATTTCCAGATATTACTAGTGACGTTTTCTTACCCAGCTCATGGTTATTATGGCTTATTTCAAGAATGTGTACTTGTTTCATGATAATGGGATTTGTTTCAAAAGAAAGATTATCTTATATCTAATTTCTTGTTTTAAGATTTCTCCTGTTTAGTCAAAATTCATTTGTAAGCCTTATAATAATGAAACAAGTGCAATTTATTGAAACCAGCAATAATATCTGACTCGCAATATCTTGAAATAAGCAATATGAGACTCAAAACAAGAGAATTCCTTGATAAGCTTGTCTTCTTTGCAGTGTCCAATTAGACACATTTCTTCTGCAATAGATAAAATACATTTTGGAATGAAACCCTTCCCTTTGATCAATAGCGTTTAAACCACAGTAGTAGCAGGCCTTCAACCAGGCTAAAATCAGAAATGACAACAAAATATGTCATGACACCACTGGCTGCTGTTGGTTAGACTTGGACCATAACTGAAATGCTTCATTTTTACCTGCTACATGCTAATGCTAATGTCACCACTGGAGTTGGATGCGGCAGGCGAACAGGTCTATGCAAGGTCTACCACCCCATGTGATGACCAAGTCATACACGTTCACATTATTCTACTTCATCCAACTGCCAGTGCCTCTTTAGAGCCAGCGGAGACCTTTCTGAATCCGAGACTTAAGCGATTCATAACTTTTAAGTGGGTTTCTTGCTCTTCAGGCAGCTGACAGTTAGAATAAGTTTGGAGAGAATAGAAAACAGCATTATGAGGTTGTTTCAGTTGTTAGCCAGCACCCATGAACTCCATTTATAGAGTCAGTATGGAGGCAAACATAGCCGAAAGCCTTATAGGAGTTTTGCAAAGCGTCTGAGTTGTACTGGACACAAGTGTGCTTGTTGGGGCCTGTTGTTTCATTACAGCATACAAGACGGAAGTCTGTTGTGACACGTGCCCAGCTTCGTCAGGGAAAACCGTTGAGTTTGACAGCAACACGTGTCTTCCTTCCAGACATGCATTTCAAGGGATGCATGTGTAAATAAAGGTTAGAATAGCGATGGAAGAGATCTTTACATATTGAGTCTTCCAAGTCCTTAAGTACCATTATGTACACCACTATCTATTTACACAGCAGAAACCATAAACTGCATCTGCGCTAGCTTACATAGTTCCTGTTTTACAGGAAATCTGCTTAAGAAGATATTTCAGATTCATATCAAACATGAACTGAAAAGTTACAAAACCTTGACAGAACTGGAATACTTTATGCAATGCTGTCAAGTGCTTTGTGAACAACTGGAAGCATGTTTAAAGCTGTTTGGATGATATGCTATTGGTGTCTTAAGAAGGTTTAACGATCCAGTCTAATGAAAACCATGTCCTCCAATCTCATATGTTTTAATAGAAGCGTTGTTATTGTAAAGTTAACCAAATATCAGAACTGCTGTTTTAGTGAAACTGTGACTAAAGCCCCCTTGTGAAACTCTCCTCCTGGTTGCCAACATAATTAAACGTTCAGAAAACCAATCAGCTTCTGGTAATAAATGACATAATCTAATACTCTGATCTGATTGGACGGTCAATGAATCTCATTATCAGTCTGTTAGTTGGTCTGTTTTTGAATAGTTGCCTAGCAACATCATGCTAGTTAGCAAGCTTTTATTAAAGAGTCTTGTGAACTCAACCACGTGAGAATTGTCATTGTTCAGAGAGGGGGCGCTAACACAATTATAACAAATCAAATGATACTTCTGAAGCTGAAAAAATTACTCCTACCAATATTACACAAAAGACATTTCTGACTGAATTAAAATCACTGGACTGGATCTTTTAAGGGATTGTCAGTTAAGGAGCTGGTTCGTGTTAAGTTTGACAAATCTATTACAACCTGCCAGTTCATCCAGCTTTTCCTTTTTCACAGACAGGTCATTTTGCTGTTTCTTCAAATACGATTCGCAGAGTTACAGTAAACAAAAAAGTAGACTTCCCTCTCGGGTAATTCAGGGTAACATATCTCTCCTTGTCCATCTGGGTCAGGTGGACACAAAGTCGTGGGATTTCTTGGCAATATTTCAGATTTGAAGACTAAATAAACCCTAGACCATTCCAGTGAATTTGTTGATATCCACAGGTTAAAAACCCTCTAAAGCTTAAGAGCATGCCAGACTGTTTAGTTACTGCCCCCCCCCCTTTTCTCCCCAATTGTACTTTTTGGCCAATTGCCTCATTCTTCTGAGCCGTCCCGGCTGCTGCTCCACCCCCTCTGCTGACCTGGGGAGGGCTGCAGACTACCACATGCCTCCTCTGATACATGTGGAGTCGCCAGCCGCTTCTTTTCACCTGACAGTGAGGAGTTTCACCAGGGGGATGTAGCATGTGGGAGGATCACACTACTCTCCCCAGTTCCCCCTCCCCCCTGAACAGGTGCCCCGGCCAAAGAGAGGAGGCGCTAGTGCAGCGACCAGGACACATACCCACATCCGGCTTCCCACCCGCAGACACGGCCAGTTGTGGCTGTGGGGACGCCCGACTAAGCTGGAGGCAACATGGGGATTCGAACTGAAGAGCCTCGTGTTGGTAGGCAATGGAATAGACCACTACATTACCCGGACGCCTCATGTTTAGTTACTCTTTACCGACAGTGGCTTGGAGGCAGAGCGGGTTGTCTGGCAACTGGAGCGTTGCTGGTTTAATCCTGGGCTCCTCCTTGCAAAAATGCCGAGGCATCCTTGAGCAAGACAACTAAACCCTAACTGCTCCTGATGAGCTGGTTGTTACCTTGCATGACTGGCATCCCCATTGGTGTGTGTGTGTGTGTGTGTGTGTGTGCGTGGGTGAATGTGAGGCATCCCTTGATTGTAAAGCGCTTTGAGTGGCTGCTGTAGCTAAGAAAGCGCTATAACTACAATGCATTTACCATTTATGTGTAAAAGCAATGCGCTGTGGTCTGACGCTAATGTGCAAATCCGCAATTCCCTCGTACTCAAAACATCACGTGGTGCATTGCTGGTATGCTTTGGACCATCAGGGTAGAAATACACAATGTCAATGATATTACCAGGGACCATGTTAAAGTAAGGCTGTGTAAAGTTAGGACGGCTTCAGGTCAGACGAGCAGTTCAGATGTGGCCTATCCAACATCTAGACTGGAGACTGTGGGTGTTCCTTCACTTCGACACAGATTTACCGAAAACCTATTCTCCCATAGTGTCAATAAACTCATGTGCCTTTAGATTTAGTTTTGCTCTACAACACTTAACAAAATCTGAGATTGTTTCAGCTATTTTGCATTTTTTTATGTAAACAACTAAGACTTTTTCTATAAAAATAAGTTTTCTATCTTTTAAAACGCTAACTAATTTCTACTCAATTCATTGACAAGTCTCCCTGCAGGCTCAGTTGGTTTGGCAGTGTAACCCTTCATGCGTGCTTCCTCTCAGGTCTTTGTTAAATTGCCAACTGAATGTTCATGAAATCTTCTCTTGTCCTGTTTCTAGTTTTATGTTACATGTGCTCTGCGCCCCTGTGGTTATATGCTTAAACGTGATGGCACCTCTGACATCTGGGGGACATACGTATATGTAGACATAATAATTCACAGTGCATATTTCCAACAGTTGTTGAGGGGTATTTTACAGTTAATCTCACAGTGCTTTTACAGATGGACACATAAATCTCTTTCGCTATTAGACAGGAAATGATTACAGTCCATTTTGACCACCATAAAAAATTCTCACAAGTGAAGCAAAAACATCAAAAATACAAAAAAAATCATCAAAATCATTTAATAAAACCAAATGAATCACTAAAGAAATGCATGTCATTGGGTTGTTACCAGTGGCGGCTGGTGCTAAAAAATTTGGGGGGGGGGCGCAATTTACCTTGGTGCGGCACACCTGACAGCTGCTTTAATGTCCACACAGCCACAGAGTTATTAAGAAGGACAATGTAGCCTATAGATTTTATCAGGGTTCGTAGATGGTGGATGATTGACGGTCGAGACGAGGCGTGGTGGTGGGTGTGAACATGATTGACATCCACGAGAATTGTCCAATCACATTAGCTCAAAAAAACATTAAAACAATACCAATTCGCTGCCAATAAAAGTGGGAGTGTCGGGGGCATACAGAACTGCGCCCCATGGAAAATCTGAAGAAACCAATCAGACAGCAGCCTCAGGTCACCTGCTTGCCAGATGTTTGAGGGCTTATGCAAGGTATCGCTTGGCCGGCGCCCCTCACCCAGGAAGTATATGTATTCAGACAGAAATCAACCAAACACCATTTGGAATCAATATTTAATGGCTGCTGACAGGCGCCCGCAGACTAAAAAAACACTTTTATTTCATTATTATTTGCATTATACAGCTAAATTATATTTAACATGTTTAAGTAGATTTTCATCTCTTGATATTTGAAGGGGCGGTGCCCCAGCGCCCTCTACTGGCCAGCCGCCACTGGTTGTTACTCTGAATGTGTGTAAATGGCGTTGGCCTTTTAGCAAGAACAAACTCAAAAGCATCTGATATATACAAGTCAATGTCTTTTTTTTTTGCACAGAGGATGGATTTAGATATTACAGGAACCAGTTGAGTCATTTTAGCACCAGATGTTCAGTATTATGATCTCTGAAATAAAATGGATAGCACTCAATGTCGGCTGGTATATTTCCAGCACGATTCCCAGCGATGATCCCTACACAACTTCTGTAAATGGAAGCTTTAAAACCCAGCAGCTGATATGAGTAGTACATATAGATAGTCCTGGAGGGGGCGTAAGTGTGCTTAGAGGTTACAAAATCTTTTTCTAAAGGAATCAGGAATGTGCAAGAAATGAAAATATTGACCGGTTTGCTTCCGAAATGTCAAGTTTTTACACATGGTCGCTCATTTCTACCGGGAGTTGATGATTATCAAAACGGGACCATCTTATGGCACATAAGCATGTTCAACTTTCCCAGTATTTATCATACAGGCCATTCATGAAGCCTGTCCAACTACAGCCGATTCCTCCACTTGTCACAAATGTGTCCATTCACAAAGCCAAGATTCTTTCTCTGACCAAACAGGAATTCAAGTCTGTGACGGGATTTAAACACGAAGGTGAAACTCGAACTTGAAGTGCTGGAAGACATCCTCTCATCTCCTATCTTTAAAATGTCCTCTATTAAGGACTGAGACCTTCATTTCCCTGCAGTCTGGAAGACGTCTTCTGTCGTGAAAAGAAAATTCAACACAAATGATGTCTGAAGAGCCTCGAGACGGCAGCCATCACAGCCATCCAGCTAAATGAGACAGAGCCGAGCGTGTGTCTGAATACCGGAGGTGAAGATAAAACACCAACCGAATGACTTAGTCATTTTATTTTTCCCTCATCTGGTTCAATGCCAAGTAAAGAGAATGGTACCTAGCCAGCTATAGTTGGCATTCCCCATTGAAACAAACAGGTAGATAAGTATGCAAACTAGTGCAGGTCAAAAATCCTGTTGGTTTCAATAACAGATTCTGTTATCAGTCGGTCGAAATGAAAATTACGGAAATGTTTCCCTGCATTTTACACACTGCACCTCATGAGGAAATGAAATAGACTCATTGGACCTTTATGAAACTTTAATTACAAAAAAACTTCCTTTACTTCCAAAACTGCCACTCCCTTCTCAGGTATTCAACTTGGTGACCTATTCCTGACTTGTGGTTGAGCTGCCGCAATGACAGGATGGTTTAGGTTCGGAATTACGGCAAATCTTACAGCAAAGATCAATATTTAACTGCAACTTGTTTGTTCTTTTTGTGAACAATAAATGTTGTGGCCAAGAAAATCTTGTACACCTTAAACTTGAATTTATAGTACATTTACTTTATGCGATTTTGCCAATGATTACTTATTTTCAGCTTTCTGTGCACAATATGAGTCAATTACTCTCATGTTCCTTTTGTTTATAACAGCATAATATGTAATTTTTTATAGTGTAAAAGTAATTTCCAAGGTTGATATGCATATCGACTTCTTCTTCTTCTTTCGGCTTGTTCCCTCTTTTTCAGGGGTCGCCACAGCGGCTTTTATAGTTTCCGTCAGTACCCTGTGAGGGTACAGCACCAATGGCGGCAGTTGTTAACCCGGACGATCCGGTGTGGTCTTGTTAATCCGCATACTGATTTGGCAAAATTTCATGTTGGATGCCCTGTCTGACACAACTGCTAACCCTGTGGATTATGATGTACATATGGATTTAATGGGTTAAAATCCAAAATAATCCCTTCAAGGTCTATGGACTGAAAGTGGGTGTAACCTGAGTGAACGGGAGGTTTGGAGTGTGTAGGTTTTGGTTTTGGTCCGACTGCTGTTTTAAATCGGGAGGACGGCTCTTACCTCGAGGAGGCTCTCCAGCCAAAAGGCTAAAACTAGACCCTGTGCCCACAGACTGGTGCAACCTTTTGGACAAAAAGGAAGAGGAGGAGGAAGAGGAGAAGGACAAAGGGGTGAGGTGTAGTCGGTGTTTTGGTCCGTAAGAGGTTCCGGGAGACGCAGAAGGGTCAGGTGGTCGTGGGTCAACAGGAACCAGGTGGAGTTTAGAGAGACCAGAGCCCTGGCCTGTGAGGTCAGACCTCCACTGAGGTAATCTGGTTCATCTGGGCCCTCATGGACTGAACGCTGTTGAAGATCTTCTTCTGGTGTCCCGCGAGCACGACACCGACTCTTAGGATGTCTCTGAGGAGGGACACCAGTCAAATACACATTCACCTCACTGTATGTGACTCACTAAAATCATATCCTTTTTAATCATGAAAGCTAGAATCCTAAATATTGTTCTATTAGTTGAACTGTGTCTCTCCTGTGTAGATGCGGGGGGAAGGGGCTGACAACAGCACTGGTGACTGATTAATTTTGAATGGAGCTCAAACAACAGCAACATCTATACAGGACACACAGTTCATATAAATATACTGGTCATGAGTGTTGTGATCATGAAAGCACAATGGCATAAATAGTATAACTGTGCGAGTATCAGAAATGGGCAGACTTACTCCATAGTCATTTGAGACACAACATCGAAGCTGGTGAATCCTTCACTGGTGAAGTTCTCCTTGTACTGGCCCATCTTGATGGCCTCCAGCCACTCGTCCACCGTGCTGAAGGTGGAGAAGTCTGGTGTGCTGCGGTCCAGCAAAGGTAAATGAACACTGGAGGAACCAAAACACAAAATTTACACATTTATATCAACATCCCAATCACAACTCGACAATCAAGTCAATTTATTGCTTCATCAGATCTTTCTCCTAAACTTTTGACAGGCTTCTCTCATCTGCATAAAAATCTTTGGCTTACCAGTATGGATATGGACATCATCCCAAATTTACTTGTTTCAAGTTTCATCCTATTTGAATTTATGTTGTAAATAAGATGATTTGCAGCCCCCCCCCCAGCTCTCAGCTTGTTGTTCTAGATTGGCACATTAAAGGAAAATTCAATTTTTTTTCCCCAGCCTGGATCTTGTTTTCGAGTTATTTTCATCATTACTATTGACTGTTGTTGTATTTTATATACCTGCCTCATTGTGAATCTTTTTGGAGATGAGCCCAGACAGACGCTTTGCTTCACAACGGCATCAGCAGGACACACTAACATACAGGTTCAATTTACCTCAGACAAGTCCGGTTTATCCAAACCTCTTATTTGCAAGTCAAAATGAAGGTGAAATTTTTATTTTATTAGCTGAAATAAAAAGTAATTTTACTAAATAATACAAGCTACAAAAAAAAAAGCTACCATACTTAAGCTTTTATATATATGCCTATTATAAAATTTGGATTTTCCATGACTCACCGATGTAGGCTTAACAAATTTGTATGCGAACAGAATAGGTTAAATACGGTATCTCCAGATGCTCAATGGCCTGTGGTTGAAAACCACAGATGAAGAGTGATTTGTGAGTGAAGTAGAAGATAGGAGGTAGGAGATAGGAGTGTGTTGTCATAGAAGGTGTATTGCTGTACCTCGATGAGAGCGGAGTCATGGCTTTGAGGCTGTTGGGATTTCGGATCATCTTGTCCAGGGTGTTGACGATCTGACTGAACTTTGGCCGATTGTTGCGGTCTTTCTGCCAGCAGTCCAGCATCAGCTGATGCAGTGCGCTGGGACAGTCCATGGGAGGAGGTAACCTGTAGTCCTGCTCTATGGCGTTGATGACCTGAGAGCAAAATGACATCAGAGTCCATACACTTTTCCACTGATGGTTTTCAGTGACTTTTCTGTGTAATTTCCATGACCAAAACGACATCCTAGAGTTGCCACTGAATAGGTGTGACCATTAAGGTCTGCAGATGGAGCCCTGCTGGTTGTTCCCAGGTCACGGTTTGACACAAAGGGTGATTGGGCTTTTGCTGTTAGAGCCCCCACACTATGGACCTCTCTTCCTGTTGAGCTGAGACAAACCAAGTCTCTAATTCTTTTAAATCTCGTCTTAAAACTTTTTATTTGTGAAAGCTTTTACACATGTTTGATATTTGTTTTTATTTATTTATACTGTTTTTATTTTTACCCTTACTTATTCGGTCTTATTCTTATTTTTGCCTTTTGTTTCTTTGTAAAGCACTTTGTAACACTGCTTTAGAAAAGTGCTATATAAATAGTTATTATTATTTTAACACAATATTTGATGTGAAAGTGAACCTATATTTCAAATACTATATATGAGACACCCTATTCTCAACAACTTTTTTAACTTGTCCATTTGAAGACACAGACTGTTGAAACTCCACTAGCCTGGTAAACTGTCAGTAAAATACCTAGCTAATTGATAGGAAAGCTTATGAGGGGAGGTTCATGTTAGCATACTGAGACACAACACACATTTTAAAGCCTCACCAAAAAGTCTCCACTCGCCTTTATTTATCTATTTTTATCTAACTGATCACCCAATCTTTAACAGAGTTGTCGCTGCTTTAGTAAAATTTCAAAATTTCCAACATTTTTTCCCTGTTAAAGGTTTTTTTAAGGAGTTGTACCTTATCTGAATCCCACAGCTTCTCCCTGAATATAAGCAAAACAAAGGAGATGGTGATTGACTTCAGGTGGGCCGGCAGGCACCATCATACGCCGCTGACCATCGATGGCACCACTGTAGAGAGGGTCAGTAACATCATGTTTCTGGGAGTGCCCCTGGCGGACGACCTGACCTCAACCATTAACACCTTGGCCATCGTTAAAAAGGCCCAACAGCGGCTCCATCCACTCCGGAGACTTAAAAGGGCAAGCCTCCCCATTCCGGCCTACACCACCTTCTACAGGGGCATCACTGAAAGCATTCTAACCTATGGTTTCACTCCCTGGTTCGGTAACTTCCTAGTTCGGTAATTAGTGAAGACAGCTAGCAAGATCATTTGTGCCCCTCTCCCCTTCCTGATGGAGATTTACCATCAACACTGTGTTCACAGAACCTCCAGGATCATTAAGGATCTCCACCATCCTTCTCACAACCTGTTCTCCCTCCTGCCGTCTGGAAGAGGTACAGGAGCATCTGTGCTAAATAGCTTCTATCCACAAGCAGTCAGGATTATTAACGTCCCCCCTATGGCCATGCCCATCCACCTACCCTCTAACCCCCCCACCCCCACCAGTGCTGGTTACTTGTTAACAGACCACAGCTGTCAACATTTAAACTGAAATGGCACGTTAATGGACTGTGTTGGACTTGAATGGACTGTGTTGTTAATTGTGCTTTTTTGTTTTGATCTCTCTGTTTTTGCTTTTAGTGGTGTCGTTTTTAGGGAATTTTTGGATGCGTATTTTTGTCTTCTCTGTTGCACTGCTGTGGGCTGGGAGAAACGGCATTTCGTTTTTATTTATGTGTGCAGGTACATAGTGAAAGTGACAATAAACTAAATCTTGAATCTTGAATCTGATGCGAGGGTCTAAGGACAGGATGTTGTGTTGCTGTAAAGCCCCCTGAGGCAAATTTGTAATTTGTGATATTTGGCTATGCAGATAAAACTGACTGGACTTAACTTTAAAAGAATTAGGATTTTCCATTTTATGCGGGCCTGGAAATTGTACTAATTATCAGACTTTTCCAGTTTTTCATGACCTTATGGACCCTGTAACAAGGACTGATGCCGTGTCTCTTGGAAGAGAGGAAATGAGCATCATGACTTTTTTTCTAATAGCACAACTAGTGACCAACATACAAGTGATAACACATTAAAAAAGACAGATGAGGACTAACTGTAAAAAAAAATGCATTAGTGACATATAAAAAAATGCATTAGTGACATTACTGTATGTTTGAGGACAGACTATTTTCATGTAAATAGCATGTTACATGTAACAGCATAACTTCAAGTATAATGGTTTCATACACAGTTATGCTACATGGCCAAAAGTATAGGGACACACATGTGTCATGGTCACTGCACCAGCGCCACTTCTGGTCAGTCGCGGCACCTGTTCAGGGGGGAGGGAGAACTGGAGGGAATGGCGTGATCCTCCCACGCGATACGTCCCCCTGGTGAAATTCCTCACTGTCAGGAGAAAAGCGGCTGGTGACTCGACATGTATCAGAGGAAGCATGTGGTAGTCTGCAGCCCTCCCCAGCTTGGCAGAGGGGGTGGAGCAGCAACCAGGTCGGCTTGGAAGAGTGGGATAATTGGCTGGATACAATTGGGGAGAAAATACAACCAAAAAAAAAAAGTATGAGGACACCTGAACATTACACACACATGTGCTTGTTTAAAATCTCATTCCAAAACCATGGGCATTAATATGGAGTTGGTCCGCTTTGCTGTTATAATAGCCTCCATGCTTCTGGGAAGGCGTTCCACTAGATTTTGGAACATAGCTGTTGGGATTCGCTCTCATTCAGCCTCAAGAGTATTAATGCGGTCGGGTACTGATGTTGGGGAGAAGGCCAGGCTCACAGTAGGTGTTCCAATTCATCCCAAAGGTGTTGGATGGGGTTGAGGTCAGGGCTCTATGCAGGCGAGTCAAGTTCTTCCACACCAAACTCAGTAAACCATGCCTTTATGGACCTCGCTTTGTACATGGGGGCATTGTCCTGCTGAAAAAGGAAAAGGTCTTCCCCAAACTGTTGACACGAAATTGGAAGCACACAATTCTCTACAATGACATTGTATACTGTAGCATTTCCATTCACTGGAATTAAGGGGCCTAGCCCAAACCATGAAAAACAGCCCCAGACCATTATACCTCCTCCACCAAACTTTACAGTTGGCACTATGCATTTGAGAAGGATTCTCCTGGCAGCCGCCAAACTCAGATTTTTCCATCAGACTTCCAGATAGTGAAGCGTGATTCATCACAATTTGAAATATAACAGGGAGCCAAGCACAGGAGTGATATGGTCATGCCTCTTTGTCTCGGTAATGAGCCGAGCAGTGGCTTTTGTACCAGCTGCAGACAGTGGAGGGGGCCCTTGCTGATACCAGAATGAAGTGGATGGATGGATGGATGGATTTGCATTACAATACTCAACTTGAGAATAGATAAAAGCATGTACAACTTTTTGCAGATCGGCAATTGATAAAAATGACTTAATTTTGGAGATTAGCTTGAGCTGGAGAAAGCATGACTGAACAACATGTTTGATTTGATGACCAAAACTGAGGTTAGCATCGAATATTACCCCAAGATTCCTAGCAGCCTGCTTAAGACTACCTGACAGACCACCAAGATTAGTAACAAAAGGGCTGATGGAACTTCTGAGACCGAAGAGAATGACCTCAGACTTATCGTCATTAAATTTGAGAAAGTTTTCAGACATCCAGGATTTAATGTCAGAGAGGCAAGTTGTTAGATTTGCTAGGGCGCTAGGATCTGTGGGTTTTAGTGGTATGTATAACTGAGTGTCGTCAGCATAAAAATGGTAAAGCACATCATGCTTTAGAATGACCAGGCCAAGGGGCAACATGTACATGGAAAAGAGAAGGGGGCCGAGAACTGAGCCTTGAGGGACACCACAACTCAACTGAACCATCAAGGAAGTAGAGTTACCCAGAACAACAGAAAAAGTTTTGCTGGTAAGAGTGTAATAAGCTAAGAGCTGAGCCCTTGATGCCAACCCAAGTCTCTAAGCAATGTAAGAGGATGTTGTGATCGACTGTGTCAAACGCAGCACTTAAGTTTAAAAGAACTAAAATCGAGCAGTCACCTCTATCTGCAGTCAGCAGTGGGTCATTAGTGACCTACCATTAGGTACATTACAGTTATACATGAACATTGTGTTATCTCTGTTATAAACCAGTCATGACAAATCAGGTTTCTATCAAAGTCTTGTGAATGGCACTAAAATGCGTAGCCTGGTTGTGTCTAATAGGCCCAACTCACATCTTGGTTGCTCATGTCCCAGTAGGGTCTCTCTCCATATGACATCACTTCCCACATGACGATCCCATAACTCCAGCTATCACTGGAGGAGGTGAATTTCCGGTACTGAATAGCTTCTGGAGCTGTCCATCGGATTGGAATCTTCCCTCCCTGGTTAAAGAGATCCATAGACAAACAGTCACACACCACAAACCTAAAAGTACACACACAAATACATTTGTAGCATATTAGTTTTATGTTAAAGCATTCTGTAAATTGAGTTTTAGTGTGCTTGTAACAAAAGTGCACTTGCTTTAAAAATGCATATAAAGACTTGCTTCAACAGTAGCACCCTCGTAACTGCAGTTTTATACTGCAGTCACATTTATGATGACATGAGACAACGAACAAGCATGCATGGTGGCTCAACACAAACGAGCCACATGGTAATAATTACCAAACAAATTAGCATTAGCGTCCACCAGGCCTCTGGTGTCTACTAACGGTAATGGGTAAGGATATGCGTTATGTGCAACGCATCACTTCCTGTGCAATATTAACATTTCCCACCAGTGTGCTTATAGCACACTTATAGTTAAGGGTCTTAAGATGAATGTGTTGCATCTTAACAGTCTGATTAAACCATTAATAACAATTTAAAGTTTACCATAAAAAAGTTGTCACACGGAGCTCTAAAGATTGGCAAACATTTCTCAAAACTTTAGAGTTTTGAAAGATCCCAATTCTGAAATTAGACTGTAACCCCACAAAACAGACAGATTAAACTCTGACAGCAGAGTAAAGAACAGATTTATGCTCCTCCATTTTTCAAACACACATGACAGTCTCTCACCAAGGCGCTGGTGTAAGTCGGGTCAGATGTGTCGTCTTCCAGGAAGCGAGACAGGCCGAAGTCAGACACCTTACACACCAGGTTACTGTTGACCAGGATGTTTCGTGCCGCCAGGTCTCGATGGACATAGTTCATGTCGCATAGGTACTTCATACCGGCCGCGATGCCTCGCAGCATCCCCACCAGCTGGATCACCGTGAACTGCCCATCATTTTGCTTCAAAAGAGCAAAATATAGTGTTTTTACTTTGTGATGGAGTTATTCAAATGTATATGTAGATTGATTTCATTCATCCAGATGGTAAGATCATATACAAAAAGAAATGAACTGTACTGGACTGGACTTCTATCATAGGATTTGAAATATGTCAGGCTACAAAGGGCTTTAACAGTGGGATATTTTTACTCTAACGTGAGCAGGATCTGACAGGCTGTCAAAAACATGGTCACAGAATGAAAAACTAAATTTAATATATAAAAGTAAGTGTGTGTGCGTGTGTGTGTGTGTAAATATATATATATATATATATATATATATATATATAAACTTAGCACAAAAAGTAAGAAATTTGTGTTTGGTAGATTATTTCTTGTTGTAACAATGCTTCTTGGCAATAAATCTTATATCAGGCACCTGATTGTCAGCACCTGGGCTACCAGAAGCTCAAAACATGAGTCAATAGCAACAGCAAAATAAGCTGTTTGGTATTGGCAGAGAAGATTTGGCAAATTTTTCATGGGCGCAACCCACATACTCAACTCTGCTGCTCATCCCACAAATGCATGTTCCTTACAAATGTGGCACCATTTAAAAGGGAAATAAACAGGCTTTCCAACGGTGTAAAATTTATTGCCAAGAAGCATTGTTACAACAAAGAAATAATCTACCAAACACAAATGTCCTTACTTTTTGTGCTAAGTATATATATATATATATATATATATATATATATATATATATATACACTACCGTTCAAAAGTTTGGGATCACCCAAACAATTTTGTGTTTTCCATGAAAAGTCACACTTATTCACCACCATATGTTGTGAAATGAATAGAAAATAGAGTCAAGACATTGACAAGGTTAGAAATAATGATTTGTATTTGAAATAAGATTTTTTTTACATCAAACTTTGCTTTCGTCAAAGAATCCTCCATTTGCAGCAATTACAGCATTGCAGAACTTTGGCATTCTAGCTGTTAATTTGTTGAGGTAATCTGGAGAAATTGCACCCCACGCTTCCAGAAGCAGCTCCCACAAGTTGGATTGGTTGGATGGGCACTTCTTTGAGCAGATTGAGTTTCTGGAGCATCACATTTGTGGGGTCAATTAAACGCTCAAAATGGCCAGAAAAAGAGAACTTTCATCTGAAACTCGACAGTCTATTCTTGTTCTTAGAAATGAAGGCTATTCCATGCGAGAAATTGCTAAGAAATTGAAGATTTCCTACACCGGTGTGTACTACTCCCTTCAGAGGACAGCACAAACAGGCTCTAACCAGAGTAGAAAAAGAAGTGGGAGGCCGCGTTGCACAACTGAGCAAGAAGATAAGTACATTAGAGTCTCTAGTTTGAGAAACAGACGCCTCACAGGTCCCCAACTGGCATCTTCATTAAATAGTACCTGTTAGAGCCTGTTTGTGCTGTCCTCTGAAGGGAGTAGTACACACCGGTGTAGGAAATCTTCAATTTCTTAGCAATTTCTCGCATGGAATAGCCTTCATTTCTAAGAACAAGAATAGACTGTCGAGTTTCAGATGAAAGTTCTGTTTTTCTGGCCATTTTGAGCGTTTAATTGACCCCACAAATGTGATGCTCCAGAAACTCAATCTGCTCAAAGAAGTGCCCATCCAACCAATCCAACTTGTGGGAGCTGCTTCTGAAAGCGTGGGGTGCAATTTCTCCAGATTACCTCAACAAATTAACAGCTAGAATGCCAAAGGTCTGCAATGCTGTAATTGCTGCAAATGGAGGATTCTTTGACGAAAGCAAAGTTTGATGTAAAAAAAATCTTATTTCAAATACAAATCATTATTTCTAACCTTGTCAATGTCTTGACTCTATTTTCTATTCATTTCACAACATATGGTGGTGAATAAGTGTGACTTTTCATGGAAAACACGAAATTGTTTGGGTGATCCCAAACTTTTGAACGGTAGTGTATATATATATATATACATAAATTATTGACAGCTGATGATTGCTTATGGCATGAAACAGGCTTGTACTGTCTCATAAAGAATTTACTTGACTCACTGGATTATATATACTACTACTACTTTCGGCTGCTCCCGTTAGGGGTCACCACAGCAGATCCATTTCTTCCTGTCCTCTGCATCTTCCTCTGTCACACCAGCCACTGGCATGTCCTCTCTCACCACATCCATAAACCTCCTCCTTGGCTTTCCTCTTTTCCTCTTCCCTGGCAGCTCCATATTCAGCATCCTTCTCCCAATATACCCAGCATCTCTCCTCCACACATGTCCAAACATCTCAATCTTGCCTCTCTTGCTTTGTCTCCAAACCTGAGTTGTCCCTCTAATATAATCATTCCTAATCCTGTCCTTCTTCATCACTCCCAATGAAAATCTTAGTATCGTCAACTCTGCCACCTTCAGCTCCGCCTCCTGTCTTTTCATCAGTGCCACTGTCTCCAAACCATATAACATAGCTGGTCTCACAACCATCTTGTAAACCTTTCCTTTAACTCTTGCTGGTACCCCTCTGTCACAAATCACTCCTGAAACTCTTCTCCACCAACTCCACCCTGCCTGCACTCTCTTGTTCACCTCTCTTCTGCACTCCCCGTTACTTTGAACGGCTGACCCCAAGTATTTAAACTCATACGCCTCCGTCATCTCTACTCCTTGCATCCTCACCATTCCACTGTCCTCCCTCTCATTCACGCATATGTACTCCGTCTTGCTCCTACTGACTTCCATTCCTCTTCTGTGCATATCTCCACCTCTCCAGGCACCCCTCAACCTGCTCCCTACTCTTGCTCCAGATCACAATGTCATCCACAAACATCACAGTCGATTCAGAGCCGATCCTTTATGTAAGCCCACCTCCACCTTGAACCCATCTGTCATTCCAATTGCACATCCCACCACAGTCAAGCTTGCCTCATACATATCCTGCACTCATACATATTTCATATATGTTGAATTTAACCATACATGAAAATCATACATGAAAATGCATTGTCCTTCAGATGGGATCTCCAGTAAAAAAAAAAAAGTCTAATTTTGGACCGCTAACTATGAGGTAACCAAGCACGGTCAGTCATTTAATGCCCTATATAGGCAGCTGACACCTGGAGATACCATTACACCACTAAGAGCAAAACGGGTAAAGTAGACATCCATCCATCCATTTTCCGAACCGCTTATCCTGCTCTCAGGGTCACGGGGATGCTGGAGCCTATCCCAGCTGTCATTGGGTGGCAGGCGGGAGACACCCTGGACAGGCCGCCAGACTATCACACAGGGCCAACATACTCACACACACACATACCCAGACACATTCATACCTAGGGACAATTTAGTACGGCCGATTCACCTGACCTACATGTTTTTGGACTGTGGGAGGAAACCGGAGCCCCCGGAGGAAACCTACGCAGACACAGGGAGAACATGCAAACTCCACACAGGATGACCCGGGACAACCCCCAAGGTTGGACTACCCGGGGCTCGAACCCAGGACTTCCTGACTGTGAGGCGACCACGCTAACCACCGCGCCACCGTGCTGCCCGTTAAGTTGACATATGAGACAATTTTTTTTGCTGTAGCTGGTTCGGATGTTGATATATGCTCCATCTGATTTTAATTTCAGTTTAGTATTTAGTTTTGAAAAGAAGGTTTTAGTTTTGTTTTTTTTTCTCGAATAACAAATTGGATTTTTTTTTTTTCAGTCCCGGTGTTCTTTAATTATGAAGACCATGGTCTATCTTTCTTTTTGGAGAAAGAGTATTTCAATATAAAACAGTGTTGCAGTTGGGAATGGTCAGAAGTCATGCATGCGGTTGAGAGTGGGAGCAGGATGGAGCAAAGTCTTATCAGGACATCACCAGCATCTGGATTTAATGGGTTCAATGAATAAGAACTGTAGAAAGAATTCTATCTATCTATCCATCCATCCATCTGCCCTGTGATGGCCTGGTGGCCTGTCCAGGGTGTCTCCCCGCCTGCCGCCCAATGACTGCTGGAATAGGCTCCAGCATCCCCACGACCCTGAGAGCAGGATAAGCGGTTAAGATAATGGATGGACGGATGGATATCCATCCATCCATCCATTTGTCTTTCTGACCGTCTGTCTATCTATCCATCCATCCATCTATCTGTTTGTCTTTCTGACCATCTGTCTGTCTGTCTATCTATCTGTAGCGTTATTCCCCGTGTGTACCTGTCCTTCCTGACTGCACTGTGAGAACAACTAGGATGAAAATGTAGTCATCAGCATAAGACCGACTCCAGAGTTTCATCATCTCGAAACGTACTGATAAGAGAATCTCAACATCTGACTAAAACAGCAGATGACACATCTCAAAACCAGAATCAGCCTTTTGAAATTGGAGTCAGTGTTTTCTATTGGTGTTACCCGGAGGAAGGAGTCCAGAGACCCGTTCTCCATGAACTCTGTGATGATCATGACCGGGCTGCTCTTAGTAACAACTCCCTCTAGATGGATGATGTTCGGATGGTCAAACTGGCCCATGATGGATGCCTCGCTCAGGAAGTCTCTTCTCTGGCGCTCGGTGTAGCCGGCCTTTAGTGTCTTGATAGCCACTAGCATCTCTCTTTTCCCGGGCAGCCGCAGGTTTCCGCTGCAAACCTCCCCAAACTCGCCTGTTCAGGAGAACGAGACGGAAAAATGAGTCAGGTGCCTGAAGGGTGAATAATGAGCTGAATATTAATAAGATCAGTAAAGATGTATAGATTTATTTATTCATCACAGTGAAAGGGTTGAGCTTAAAATCCTACTTTCTGCTAAAAATGTACTTCAACTTTATTATTTATAAGGTAATATACTCAATCATACTGTGAGGTAATGCAGTATTAACCCCAGTAAAGTAATGCAAAAGACAATCAGTTTTGTCTGAGTCCAACATTACTGGTGTATAATTTATTTCATGAAAAAGAAAACTAAACTAAAAACTAAATTTATCCACAGAATCTACCTTCTCACAGAGAGGGTAGATCTTAAAATCATCATCATATCAAATCATGAGTTCTCTACCCACTTCTATCTTTACTGTACATCATTTTCCATTCCTTTTTCTTGAAGTGGATGCTGTACGTTTAGTTATAAACTCAGTACTGAATGTCTGACAAAGGAGCGGACATGTTTGGTTGTCATGTACCTGCACCGATGACTTGTTCAATCTTCACACAGGAGATGTCAATCTCCTTTGCAAACTCTCTGACTGCTTCATTGGGGTCTTCATACATGAAGGGGTCAATGTAGATCTTCATTCCTGGGGACACTAAGTACAGGAGAGAGGGAATGGACCAGTCACTCTGTATGGACCGAGGACCAGGTAGTGGTCTAGGCACTTATTTATTCTGGTGCTGTTATACTGTTATAAGTATTTTTCCAGAATGTTTTTTATACATATAAACATGTTGTGGCATCCTCCTTATGAGACCTGCTGTTACTCACTGTGACCGCTGGTGTAATGCTGCAGTTTGTCTGTGTATTCAGATTCGGGTCTCTCTGATCTCCGCCTGTTGGGACAAAGCACAAAATCACATTTTTATTCTCATTTTATTTTACATCTTCTCACACAAGTACATATTGGTTGCTGTTCAATCTGTTTTTCCTCAATCTCAAGAAAAAATTCATCAAGGATGGACCCAAATCACTGCCAAGAGTCTTAAAACAGCATTACTGTTATTATGTACAACAGTATGTTTTTCCACTTTAGTTTTTGTTGGTATTTTCATTATTTTACAACAAACAAACCCTAGAATGAAACACAAAAAAAGTGAAAAGTACAAATGAATTGTGTGGGAGTTACAATCTCAGTAGTCCCACCTATTCTTACAGTTGCCATATCTAGACCAGTTGACCTTTCTGTAGTCTGCATCGCTATTCTGGTTTCTGAATAATGTCCATTTCAGCCACTTTTCTTTTAGTTGTGCTTCTTTTAATTTCAAACGATGTGTCAGTTTTTCCATTATATATAGACTTCCTCTACTGTCTCGAACCACTGACCCTGGGTTGGGAGATCAGCTTTACCCCATTTCCTTGTAATAACCTTTTTACTAGCTATTAAACAGTATTTTGAGCAGATATCTGTACATTTCCTTCAGTAAAAGATAAAGCACCATGTAGCTCATAGGGATATCGATCTTAGTATCTTTTGTAAAGTTTTGTGTACCATTTTCCAAAACATTGATATTTTGTGGCATTTCCAAAATATATATGTGAGTGGTCTGTGTCTAATATTCCACATTCCCTCCAGCATGGTAGGTTTGTGTTGACTTTGGGCATGATAAAAAAAACGGATCAAATTTTTCCAAGAGAATTCCCTCCATATAAGTACAAGTGTTGAGGGGTTGGTGGGACGCTCGTCTTTGTGGAGTAAATGGCTTGAGATTCTACCGGGACGCTGGTGTGAATATCTGATTTCTATGGATTGAAACAATTTAAAGATGTATATGTGACACAAGAGCATTACAACTACTGCTAGAATAGATAAATAAAGCAGTTTTCTAAACAGGGTTTCGGTCCCGTTAATGGCATTTGTCAGCCACAAAGTAAGATGAATTTAATTAAAATTTTTGCTCGACTAGAAATGAAACCTGGATAGATGGACAGTTTTTGTAAGTCATGGAAATACAAATTAATTTTTTTTCGTGGCTTTCCCCCCTCTTTTTCCTCCCCAATTGTATCCGGCCAATTAGCCCACTCTTCCGAGCCGTCCCAGTCGCTGCTCCATCCCCTCTGCCGATCCGGGGAGGGCTGCAGACTACCACATGCCTCCTCTGACACATGTGGAGTCGCCAGCCGCGTCTTTTCACCTGACAGTGAGGAGTTTCACCAGGGGGACGTAGCACGTAGGAGGATCACGCTATTCCCCCCAAGTTCCCCCTCCCCCCTGAACAGGTGCCCCGGCCAAAGAGAAGAGGCGCTAGTGCAGCTACCAGGACACATAGTCACATCCGGCTTCCCACCCACAGACACAGCACATTGTGTCTGTAGGGACGCCCGACCGAGCTGGAGGTCACACGGAGATTCAAACTGGCAATCTAGACTGCTACGCTACCCAGATGCTCAAAATAAGGGGGAAGAGTGGCAAAAAATGGTAGTGCTGGTATAGTTGTGTTACTTGTATGATGTCGTTTATACTGAGGATGGATTATAAATGAGAAGAACATGAGGGAGGAATGTGTTTTGTAACAGCCGCTGTTGAATGGCGACCAAGACCGCCCTGAAACTCATCCACTGGGCTGTATTTGATAAATAACCGTTAACTTGATGTATAACTTACGCAGGACAGTGTGTGTATCTGATAATGACAATATGAGTTTGGGAAAACAATGGTGAGACGTCAGATGTCGGACAGGAAGAGCATGCAAAATCATCCACATCAGAGAGGTGACGAATTTCCTGGCAGGAGGAAATGCTGCCAGTTTGTAATTGATTTTATAACTTCTTCTATGGTCCACAAATTAAAAAAAAACTGTTTTGGGATGTGATGAGAGTGGCCACTGTGTTGTTGAGCAAGGGCATGACTGACAGTGTTTAAAACCAGCCATCTTCAAGTTAAACATTCAGAGACGATGAATATGGCGTTTGACCCGAGAAAGCCAAACCCGTGCCATTCACGTCATCTTCACATGGACTATACCCAGTCGGCTCACCGGTGGCAGACAATGATGAAGACAGCGATGGCAATGATGAAGACTATGCCTGAGGCGGCTGAACCAATGATGAGGGGAAGCTTCTCCTGGATACTGGACTTATACTCCTCTGAAAGTGAAAACACAGGAAGCCAAAATGGCATTAACCTCTGTTGGATATATATGGAATTAATATGATCCATCCATCCCATCATCCCAACCGCTTATCCTGCTCTCAGGGTCGCAGGGATGCTGGAGCCTATCCCAGCAGTCATTGGGCGGCAGGTGGGGAGACACCCTGGACAGGTCACCAGGCCATCACACAGGGCCAACACGCGCGCACAAACACACACACACACACACACACACACACACACACTCATACCTAGGGACAATTTAGTACAGCCAATTCACCTGACCTACATGTCTTTGGACTGTGGGAGGAAACCGGAGCCCCCGGAGGAAACCCACACAGACACGGGGAGAACATAAAAACTCCACACAGAGGACGACCCGGGACGACCTCCAAGGTTGGACTACCCCGCGGGCTTGAACCCAGGACCTTCTTGCTGTGAGGTGACCGCGTTAACCACTGCGCCACCGTGCTGCCCAAATTAATTAATATTATTTCTGTCCAAATCTCCTGATCGGGCGTAATGTCTACAGAAAGCTGTGAGATGCAGGTTTTGTGTCCATGTCCAGCACAGAGAGGTTTAGAGTAACACATTTTAAAAAGGCAGATGGAGGAATCAGGGCCGTGTTGACTCATGTTATCCTATTAAACTATCCTGCAAAAAGGGATGCATGTTGAATAGCGAAGCAATGCAAGCACCTCAGAGAGTCTACAGAATCATGTTTAAATCGAGGATGACATGGAGGTGACGTTTCACTTTTCCCATGCTTTTCAAAGGGGGAATTAAGTTCTCACGTATGTAAAAAAAAAAGATCTCGGCAAACAGATTATTTGCTTACCTTCCGTCATAGTTTGGAAGTACATTTTGCCACTGTAGCGTCCAAATCCAGCAACGGTTCGAGCCCGGACCTGGAAGACGTAGATGGTTCCGGTCTTCAGACCTGGAATGACTGCTGTGTTGGTCTGACTCCGCACCACCGTTGAGTTCCAGTCTGGATGACTCTGAAAAACAAAACGCAAAGAATACGACTGACGCCCATCCCACCAAAACTGTACACACTATATGCTCTGTAATAACTCATCCAGGGCAAATCCCAAAGTCACATTTCAAAAAAATACTGCAATTAATACCGGTTTTGTAGTACATGAAAAACTTTCTGTATACCCTACCATCAGTCATGGAGGATAAGAAACCTGAAATGGATGACCATTAACACCAATCATCTCACGGTCACATTTGATATTTAGCAAATTTTCTATGCGAAGTATCACGAACCTCATCATAGTGATTTGAGTTGTCAGAATATCACAGCAAATCTACAACACAGATGAAAAGGGAATACTTATGTCTGTAGTACCTTCTCATAGTACTGCAGCTCATAGTCCAGGATGAGTCCATTGGGCTGATCTGGTTGAGACCAGGACAAAGTGATGCTATTGGGCGTTCTGCTGACCTGGTGAATGATTGACACCACTGACGGTGCTGAGAACAAAAAAAAATGAAGGTTAGCACGGAGCTTAATAGAAGGGAAGGTGTCGGGCGATGCAAACAGACAGCCGGAACAGAACGTAAGCGAGTTAGTATGACACCTTCTGGCCAGCAGAGCTGAAATGAATTATTTTGGCTCAAGCAAATGCAATGCAAAAACACCAATGTTCCTCTCATATCCATCCAACAGTTGTGTGACAATTCAGCGAGAATATTTTTATGTATAAGAGAGTTTTGAGAGTATATCATTTACTTTACTCAGAGGATCAGCAGCCTTATTCAGAAGAATATTGAAATCACCAAGAATTAGAATCTCACCAGAATGAGTAACAAGACCTGAGACACAACTGCTATTTCCGACTGCTCCTGTTAGGGGTCGCCACAGCGGATCATCCGTTCAAATTCTCCAAATTCTTTCAAGAAATGGTGAGTAAGAGCCAGGAGGTCGATAAGAGTATCGCAATCTGAACTGAGCCGAGTCTATTCATGGCTGAGGGAGATGGACTTAGAATAAGAGCCTCAAAAGATTGGACTTTAGATTCAAGTTTTCGCCACTTGGACGCTGCCTGCCATTCCTCTCCTCACATTTTTTCTTTTTTTTTTTTACATGATGTTAAGCCCACTGAGGCAAATTTGTAATTTGTGATATTGGGCTATACAAATAAAATTGATTTGATTTGATTTAGAAGTCAGATTGAAACTGGACTATCAAATAGAATAGAATAAAAGGATAGCCTTGGCATCCAATCAAAATGTAATACTTAACAGTCAATGAGTACGAAACATGTGGAAGTGTCTTCACATGCAGACAACTCACCCTCTTTATGTGTCAGTGTCAAGTCAACACAAGGTGCCCTTCTATGTTTTAAACTACTCATATGCACCACCAGTGATTGTAGACATTCCCAGTCAAACTCATTCATTCAATCATTTCATCATTCATGTTCATCCATTAGTTCATCCATTTATTCATTCATTCATTCATGCTTCCAATGATGGCGATAGGATCCTCCTACCAGCTTGGTTGGTGGTGATGTTGACGGCGGTGAATTGCGGCGAGTAGGGGCTTTGTTCAGACACACCATTGACGGCCTGAATCTCAAAGGTGTACTGGGTGTGAGCCAGTAGGTCGCTGATGTGGACCCGCGTGTCCATCAGTCCGAGCTGGCGGGGTATGAACTGCACGTTATCGCCGCAGCGCGTGCAGCCCCCCCGCCCCCCGCCGCAGCTTTTGCAGATGATATTGTACACCATGTCCTCACGCCCGCCGGTGTCTTGCGGCGCGCTCCACTCCAACTTCAGAGACGTCTCGTTCACTGTGGAGATGACGTTCTGCGGCCCTGACGGAATCGCTGCAAAGTCAATGAGAAGACTTTAAACCGTGAGCTGCAGGTCAGCGAGGAGGAAGTGACACATAATAATTAACACTGAGGGTCACAGGTGCTAGAAAGAGAGTTAAGTTACATCTTACAACAATTCTATTAGACTGTTGTGTTTGAAAATAGAATATCTCCATCTGGGACCCATTTGGCCGCATCCAAGCAATGCACAAAATTGCCAATGCCAAAATCAACCAGACTTTCTGCAGGTATTAACAAAGCTATTAATGTGTTTATCTGTAATTTTTCATGTTAAAAATACCATATTTGATACCTTTTACACTGATCTTTTGTGTGTGAAAAGTTTCCCCCTTTTCCTCCTCAACTGTATCCGGGCAATTACCCCACTCTTCCGAGCTATCCTGGTCGCTGCTGCCCCCCCCTACCGATCCGGGGAGGGCTGCAGACTACCACATGTCTCCTCTGATACATGTGGAGTCATCAGCCGCTTCTTTTCACCTGACAGTGAGGAGTTTCACCAGGGGGATGTAGCGCGTGGGAGGATCACGCTATTCCCCCCAGTTCCCCCTCTCCCCGAACAGGCGCCCCGACCGACCAGAGGAGACGCTAGTGCAGCGACCAGGACACATACCCACATCCGGCTTTCCACCCGCAAACAAGGCCAATTGTGTCTGTCGGGATGCCTGACCAAGCCGGAGGTAACACAGGGATTCAAACCGGTGATCCCCGTGTTGGTAGGCAACAGAACAGACCGCTATGCCAACCGGACATCCCTTATTTTTGACTTTTAACAGACTAAATGATTAAAAATAATTGAGAGATTAATCGAAGTGGATGGCTGCTCCATCTGCCCATCCCCAGAAGTCCGCAACCTTGGTGTCATTCTGGACTCGACCCTCTTATTCCAGTCTCATTCCAGTGACACATCAAATCTGTCACCAAATCTGCTTTCTTTCACCTCAAAAACATCTCCAGACTCCGGCTATTACTCTCAGACTCCGTGGCAGAGACCCTCATCCATGCCTTCATCACCTCCCGTCTGGATTATTGAAACAGAGTCCTGTCTGGGGTACCTAGCAAAGCCCTCAACAGGCTTCAGTATGTGCAGAATTCAGCTGCCAGGGTGCTCACCAGCATCAAACCCTGGCAACACATCACTCCCTCCCTTGTTCACCTTCACTGGCTCCCAGTCAAATCCTGTATTTCCCATAAAATCCTCCTCCTCACCTATAAATCCCTCCATGCTCATACCCCCAGTGCCTATCAGACCTCCTCAACTCCTATATTCCGTCCTGGAATCTGCGGTCCGCAGACACGGGCTTGCTTTCCATCCCCCACACCAGCATGCAGACTTCTGGGGATGGAGCCTTTAGTGTGGCAGCCTCCACCCTGTGGATCTCTATTCCAGCAGAGCTCCACAACGCTGCTTCTTCGGACAATTTTAAAAGTCTACTGTAAACCTACCTTTTTACTAAAGCCTATGGTCTGTAGTCTTTTGGTTTTTGTTTTAATGGGTTTTTTTTCCTTATGTAGTGTAAAGCATCCTTGGGTTCCTTGAAAGGCGCTATACAAAACTAAGTTGTTGTTGATTATGAAAGTAATTGTTAGTTACAGCCCTGTTGTTAAGCTGTTCAGTTTAATTGGAGATGCTCCACCCAACTTTAGCCCTGTTCTTTGTATGGACTCTGGTCTGTGGATCCCCGTGTATGGGAGAAGACATCTCCAGTTGTCTGAACCATTATCCATTATCTGCACTGGTGTGGCGGTCGGGTACATACTTGTGCAGGGCATCTGTGGCGGGTCGGTGTCGGTGCGGTAGTAACTGTTGCGACACACACAGCTGGTGGCTCCTTCACTGACTGTACGGCTGTTGATGGGACACTGAAGACACTTGTGGTCCCCTTGAGCAGCCTTGAAGAACCCCAACATGCAGGCTGCAAAAGAGGAAAGAAAAGATAGAGGAGATAACCATCATCATCACTATCATCATCATAAGCGGCTCATGTTGCAGTAAATTGATGGAAATGTGTTAGCTTTGGTGTGTTATGACTAGTAAGTGTGGGTACCAGTCAGGGAATACATGCACTGCTTTACTTTCTTCATTGAATTGTTGTCCGCTCCACTGCCTTGCATACAATGTCCTCGTGTACAAGGACATATGCATTCGGAAGTAGAGAGCAGGGTGACAGCTCAGGTTTTGGTTTTGCATAAAGGGTCTTGGGTATTCGTGCATAAAAGACGTCTTCATCTGCGAAAACACATCAGCCAGCAGGTCTGAGATGAAGTCTGTAGGTCTCCGATCTTTTCAGGGATCAGGAACCGTTTCGTTTCACCCAGCCCACAGCAGTGCGACCCAAAAGATGAAAACACACATCCAAAACGTCCAAAAACGACACCACCAAAAACATATAAAAACAGAGAGAACAAAGCAAAAAAACAACACAAACAGCTAACAACACAGTCCACTCAGTGCAAACAGTCCACACAAAATAACCACTGTCCAGAGAGCGAACGCCAGCCAGGATGACTGTCGGAGCTGCCGGCCTGCATGGGCTAGCAGTTAGCTTAGCCTGCCCGGCTGTCGAGGGCGCACCGCCCGCCCTCGGTGCTTCCTCTTCGGGCGCAGCTTCAGGCAGGGCCGTGGTCCCTGGGCCCACCCGATACAGTAGACCAGGCTCCCTCAGCCAGACACCTTCGACACACCTCCCCGCACTCCACACGACGACACTAAAACACAGCCAACGCTAGGCGAGGCCGCCGCCCTCGGTGTTATCGGAGCTGCCGGTCTGCAATGGGCTAGCAGTTAGCTTAGCCTGCCCTGCTGTCGAGGGGCGCACCGCCCGCCCTCGGTGCTTCCTCTTCGGGCGCAGCTCCAGGCAGGGCCGTGGTCCCTGGGCCCACCCGATACAGTAGACCAGGCTCCCTCAGCCGATCCAACGCCAGCTCTCCCAGCCAGACACCTTCGACACACGCTAGGCGAGGCCGCCGCCCTCGGTGTTATCGGAGCTGCCGGTCTGCAATGGGCTAGCAGTTAGCTTAGCCTGCCCTGCTTCCGCGTCCCGCCAGACCGCCCTCGGCGCTTCCCTTTTGGGCGCAGCTCCAGGCAAGGCCGTGGTCCTTGGGCCCATCGGATGAGGCAGACCAAGCTCTCCCAGCCGAACCAACGCCAGCTCTCCCGGCCATTAAACGAAGAAAAAAAATCTAAGATCAAAATAAAAACTTCACTAACGACGTATCCACGGCCAAAGACACTTGCATAGTCGGTGCTGGGTGAAGCTTCAAGCCGCCATCTTCCCACTCCCTTTTTTTATCCCTTTGGTGTAAATGCATATGAGCCTAGCGTGTCGTATAAAGCGCTACCAGGGCCAGGGCCAGGGCCCAGAAGGGAGGGGGGGCCCACAAGAAGCCTGGAATTAAAAGTTAGTGCAAATTCTTATATCTAACTAATTAGTGTCATAACTTCAGTTAAAATTGGCTCAATACATCGGTTGAGGGACTTAAAGAAAAGAATGGAGGATCTCCGAGGCCCCTCTCGCCCCTCTCTGCGGCCCCCCCACCCCTTACAAAAGGTGCAAAATGGTTTAGTCCGCCCCCCACGAGCGTCTCTCAGTGCAGCTCACCTAGTCCTGTCTCGAGTGACTGCTGATACAAGCACAAGCACAGAATCATTTCTTTCAATCACTGCAAGGGAGTTAAGTTAGGTTAAGTTAGGTTAAAATAGATTAATGTACTGTGATTATAAATAATATACAGTATGCTAGAACTCAAAAAAGTGATGCGTGAGAGACAAAAGAGGAAAGGGGCCCACAGAGACTGCTTATGTATAGGGCCCAGAATTTTGTGCTACACCCCTGCCCCTAACCCCTAATAAAGGGTTTCTGTGACAAGGATATGATGTGTACATGCACAGACACATAAACAGGATGCTCCAAAAACCTAATCATAACTGGGATACGGTGCATGAAAGTATACTGATGAAGACCATACCGGGGAAGGAGACACAGTCTTCATAACAAAACAAAAAAAAACCCAACCAAGGAAACTGGGCATTGTTCCTCACCTCTGCAAACCGTTTTGTTCTCCACCGCCTCGTATCCGGCTTTACACATGCACCGGCCGATCGGCACCATCCATTCCCCATCACCATTACAGTACAACTTGATGGGCACGTCCACCTCCTCCCCGTTGGGCACACAAACACCTCTGGCTGCCACCAGGGAGGTGCTCTCCGCCCCGGATAGCGTCTCAGGGAACGTGGCTCCGTTTAGGATCACACTTGGGCACTTCCTGTAGAAAACGCGCACAGCGATGAGCGACATGCATGCACCGTAGTCCTGGAAGGCAAGGTAGAAGCCGTTCCGCGAGACGGGTCCGAAACTCCTGACTTCACTGTTGATCTTCATAATGCGGCCGCCCAGGTCCACCTGAGAGAAGCTCTCATCGGCGGCGATGGTGTCCACTTTGATCCAGGGGTTCTCCATCCAGGCCGGGGACGTCTTGGTGACCATGTCCGAGTCGGACTCATAGTAGTACAGGTTGAAGGTCTCCTTGCAGGAGCCGGGTACGCTGGGTATGGAGCTGCAGTCACGGACGGAGAACTTCATCTGGACGTGGATGCGCTGGGCACCGCGCCGCCGGATGTACTTGGTGCGGAGCCAGTTGTTCTGGTTGCTGTCGAAGACGTTGCAGACCTGATAAGTCCGGATGGTGCTCATGTTCTCATCGTAGCCGCTCACCTCCTCCCACTGAGAGAGACCACACAGAGAGGCCAAGGAGTCACTTCACTGGGATTCTACTTATTTTCTACTTAAAACCTTGGTCTTTACTGTTAGAAACCAGTGGCTATTCCTGGATTAAACTTAACGGAGGACAAGAATGGGCTGAAGGAGATTTATAAAAATAAAGGAAGCATATCCATTTGTGATTTTAGAATAAAGAAAGGGTAAAGAGGACAGTAAGTGGAGAGGAAACCACTCGTCCTTACTGGAGAAGTCTTGAAAATATCAAATGTAACCACTGGTACATCTTTACCCATATATGTTCCATAATACACTGCCCTAATTCACCTCATGACGGCCAAGGGTGACGACCTAAAGAACTTAAATGAGTTTGTGGATACGTAGTTGCCCATAGGAAAGTCCATCCATCCATCTGTCCATCCATCCATCCATCCATCCATCCATCCATCCATCCATTATCCAAACCGCTTATCCTGATCTCTCAGGGTCGCGGGGATGCTGGAGCCTATCCCAGCAGTCATTGGGCGGCAGACGGGGAGACACCCTGGACAGGCCGCCGGGCCATCACAGGGCTCACACACACACACACATTCATACCTAGGGACAATGTAGTACGGCCGAGTCACCTGACCTACATGTCTTTGGGCTGTGGGAGGAAACCGGAGCCCCCGGAGGAAACCCACACAGACACGGAGAGAACATGCAAACTCCACACAGAGGACGACCCGGGACGACCCCCAAGGTTGGACTACCCCAGGGCTCGAACCCAGGACCTTCTTGCTGTGAGGCGACCACGCTAATCACTGTGCCCCCCCCCTCTCATAGGAAAGTCCTGTTTGCAATTCCCAATCATGTGTCTGATCGACGAATGTCAAGAATCATTTTAAATGTTTGTCATCTGCATTCAAAAAGTGTGGCGCTGCTTCAATGACTTCTGACTCTGGCCGACACCACATCTTTACATCTCGCTCGGCTTAAAACGTTCAGCCCTTTCTACAGCGCTGTAAGACGATTAAAGATAAAAACGTAAACCCCCGAAACGGTTTGAAGTGGTGTGTGTTACTCACGCCCTGTGACGGGTGGATGGTCCAGCCCAGTTCGGCTGTCGCCGTTGTTGAATCCATCAGTACTTCTACACAATGGAAAGAAAAAAAGGATAAATGTCGCCGGTGTTTTCTGTTCATATTCATGAAACCTGCACATTTTGGTTTAAAAAAAGAAACCACCACAGTACAGCTGTTTGGCTGTTTTACTGTGTGAACACAACATCCGTTGCACGTTGTCTGTCTTGGGAGAGAGATCCCTCCTCTGTTGCTCTCCCTGAGGTTTCCTCCTATTTTTTTCTCCCTGTTAAAGAGGTGTTTTTTTTTTAGGGAGTTGTTCCTTACCCGATGGGAGGGTGGGTCTAAGGACAGGATGTTGTGTTGCTGTAAAGCCCCCTGAGGCACATTTGTAATTTGTCATATTGGGCTATACAAATAAAATCGACTTGACTGTTGAAGAGGAGGTGTGGTATTGTATGAGGAAGTCGGGAGTTGCAGAGAAGTATGTAGGAGTGGTGCAGGGTATGTATGAGGGCAGTGTGACAGTGGTGAGGTGTGCAGTTGGAATGATGGGTGGGTTCAAGGTGGAGGTGGGATTACATCAAGGATCGGCTCTGAGCCCTTTCTTGTTTGTCATGGTGATGGACAGGTTGACGGACGAGATCAGGCAGGAGTCTCCGTGGACTATGATGTTTGCGGATGACATTGTGATCTGTAGCGAGAGTAGGGTGCAGGTGGAGGAGAGCCTGGAGAGGTGGAGGTATGCACTGGAGAGAAGAGGAATGAAAGTCAGTAGGAGCAAGACGGAATATCTATGTATGAATGAGAGGGAGGACAGTGGAATGGTGAGGATGCAAGGAGTGGAGGTGACGAAGGTGGATGAGTTTAAATACTTTAGGTCAACTGTCCAAAGTAACGGGGAGTGCAGTAGAGAGGTGAAGAAGAGAGTGCAGGAATAGTGGAGTGGGTGGAGAAGAGTGTCAGGAGTGATGTGTGACAGAAGGGTACCAGCAAGAGTTAAAGGGAAGGTTTACAAGGTGGTAGTGAGACCAGCTGTGTTATATGGTTTGGAGACAGTGGCACTGATGAAAAGACAGGAAGTGGAGCTGGAGGTGGCAGAGTTGAAGGTGCTAAGATTTTCATTGGAAGTGATGAAGAAGGACAGGATTAGGGAGGAGTATATTAGAGGGCCAGCTCAGGTTGGACGGTTTGGAGACAAAGCAAGAGAGGCAAGATGGAGATGGTTTGGACATGTGTGGAGGAGAGATGCTGGGTATACTGGGAGAAGGATGCTGAATATGGAGCTGCCAGGGAAGAGGAAAAGAGGAAGGTCAAAGAGGAGGTTTATGGATGTGGTGAGGGAGGACATGCAGGTGGCTGGTGTGACAGAGGAAGATGCAGAGGACAGGAAGAGATGGAAACAGATGATCCACTGTAGCTTAGTAGGAGTTATGTATCACCATACGACATCTGGATTTGATCTTGATGCAGTACTATTAACAGACAATAAGCGAAAAAATTGAATCATTGTCCCGCTCTCTCTCATGCAGACTCTATACAGTTTTCTTTCTTTCTTTTTTTTGGAAACTGTATGGATCCTTTTCCATTATACCAAATCCCAGGTCACTATGTGGGATATGTGGGTATTCAGAACAAAACCATCAGGTTTGACTGTGTGGTTCAGTTTTGTAGGTTTTCAGTATAAGAGAAGCGAACTTGCGGATTCATTATTCAGGCAATTTACCACTCCGTGAAAACATCTGCTGTTCCGGCATGTGACAGGAATGGATCCCAGCTTCTGCAGGATTTTTCAGTTTTGCTATTTTCGCCGTAACCCCCGGGACAGTGTTCATATTGAAGAGACAGATTCGTGGCCTCTCTCAACACGGGGACAAAATGACACATCATACGCCTGAATGTTTTTTTTATGGACCACCGTTCAGCCTTCCCCTGCCATCATTCCTTTTAAGCCGTGCTTAAAACGGAGGGATCTGGGCCTTACGCTGCTCCATCTGCAACTGGAAATACTTAACCACCCAGCCCGCAGACCAGTTGGTGGAAACAGGCATCGACCCCCATCACACTCATGTTAAACATGGACCCTTTGTCTCAGTCCTCGAACTCATTGTATTCATCCGTGACGTGTGTCCGACAAACAATCCCAGCATAAAGTCCACACACAACATCACAGTAGGAATGGGCAGTAAGAACTAAAATTCATATCAGCATATTTTCCTGTCTAGACGATAATGTGGTATCGCCACGCACAAGAGAAAGATTCAGAATCACGTTTTAAGAGCGTTTTTAAGGCGACAAAAGATGTATTTTAACTTCAAATAACCAGAGAACACAGTACGCTGGACATTATAGCAATCTGACGTGGATATAACACGTACTATGTGTGGTGATGTGAGACTAGATGTGGGTTGTGGGGTTGTGGTTGTGGTAAAATGGTAACTTATAACTGAAATGTCGTCATTCCCTGGTCTTAAAGGCTGCAGTACGGTAAAGTGAGACCGTTTTCTGAACTTGTGCCTCTGTTTTAGTGACATGAACAATGGATGTCTCTACATTTTATTATCAAGGTATTCAGTCAAAAATATTGTGATGTTTGATTTTGTCGATGTTCAGGACCCCGTTCACCCACAACACAACCTGTCTTCTCCACTTCCACTTGTGAGAACTGGGTCACCGCATGAACATGAGACCAGGTTCAAACAAGGGTTTTTTCCCCCCCACAGACGATTCACTAACAGTAAACCCTCACTGACAAGCAAATGCTGCCACCTTTCTATTTCATTTTTAATGATCAACTTTTACTTTGTTATGCTACTGAAATTTAAAATTGTACTCTGCTGTTATATTCTATATTGTTTTAAATCATGACCCAGTAGCAAACACATTACTGCAGTAAATAAAACCTGCATTCACATCCATCTATCTATCTATCTATCTATCTATCTATCTATCTATCTATCTATCTATCTATCTATCTATCTATCTATCTATCTATCTATCTATCTATCTATCTATCTATCTATCTATCTATCTATCTATCTATCTATCTATCGGAAAGTCTCAGTTTTACCCTTTGAGAAAACCACTTGTTGCGTCCATCAGAGTTAATCTGTGGAGATGCTGTATGGTCCTGGTCATTGTCTGTCTCCTCTTTATTCTTCATCTTTAAATGTGATATAATCCACATCAGGACAGAGTCGTACTTTGTATTTATAGTTGAAGGGGATTGGGTTTGAGGTAACACCAGGATGGGATTTACAATCTTCTACTGTGGTTGTCACGCACTTTACTCATTTAAATGAAATGAACATTGCAAAGGCTGAATCACATCTTTTTGTTCAACACGTGCTAAACTAGCGGATTTCTACTGTGTGTACGGTAGTAAAGCAGTTTGGTTTTAAGTGAGGGGCCAGAAACACCGATAGATCTTCCTGTCTGCCTCGTAAAGCTACAGTTCCACTGTTACATAATCCTGTCAGAAATCTCTCTCACAGAGAGGGGGAGAGAGAGAGGGGGGGGGGGGAGAGGGAGAGAGAGAGAGAGAGAGAGAGAGAGAGAGAGAGAGAGAGAGAGAGAGAGAGAGAGAAGAGAGAAGAGAGAGAGAGAGAGAGAGGGAGATGAGAGGAGAGAGAGGAGGGAGAGGGGGGGAGAGGGAGAGAGAGAGGGATGAGAGAGAGAGAGAGAGAGAGAGAGAGAGAGAGAGAGAGAGAGAGAGAGAGAGGGAGAGAAGAGGGAGAGGAAGAGAGAGAGAGAGAGAGAGAGGGAGAGAGAGAGAGAGGGGGGGAGAGGGAGAGAGGGGGGAGAGAGAGAGGGGGGGGAGAGAGAGAGAGAGAGAGAGGGAGAGAAGAGAGAGAGAGAGAGTGAGAGAGAGAGAGAGAGAGGGAGAGGGAGAGAGGGGGGGAGAGAGAGAGGGAGAGAGGGGGGGGGGAGAGAGAGAGAGAGAGGGAGGGAGAAAGAGAGGGGGAGAGAAGAGACCTTTGACCTTTAACCAAGCCTTTAATGTTCCAATTCTTCAGTCACATCAAGATAACATCAACACAAAAACTCATATACATAGTGGAAAAACACACAATCGCCATACACAGTAAAAACAAAGGATACACCTTCCCCCTATTTCCCCTTTTTTCAAAGATAAGAATAAGCACTTGGTCTTCCACTGTGCACAGCACATCCCCATGTCCCCACATAGAAATAAATCCTTCTAGGTTTGAACTAAGGTTGAAGAACATGAACTCTATTTTCAGCCGAGCAGCCACTAGACCCTGAACATGAGCATGGCGTCTGTGACCCTGTGCCTTTCATCTTGTTCCTTCTGCTAAGCCAAATGCTCATTTTCGCCTGTCCTATCAAAAAATTAACCAAGGTGATACGTCTGCACTGTGCTGCCGTGTACCTCGGACCAAAGACAAACAGGCTGTCCGCAAGAACCTCTCCTAAACCTCCTGAGCCACCGCTGCAGTACAGAGAAAAGAGGCCCAACCTGGGACATCTAAGCCATAAGTGCTGTAGGGTTTCCTCATCATTGCAGAAAGAGCATTGACTCCCTACCCTAGGATCAAAGTGTGCCGACATGTCTGTTCGTAGCCACAGCCCCATGTGCCACCCTCCACTGTAGAGGGAGAGGAGAGAGAGAGAGAGAGAGAGAGGGAGAGGGAGAGAGAGGGGGGGAGAGAGAGGGAGAGAAGAGAGAGAGAGAGAGAGAGAGAGAGAGAGAGAGAGAGAGAGAGAGAGAGAGAGAGAGAGAGAGAGAGAGAGAGTTGGCCCTTAATCCAGATGACAACAACATCCAGAGAGCAGAACAACAAAGGAAAGCGCTGTGAAACTTTTTTCATGTGGACTCGTCCTGACAGCCAACAAACATCCTCTCCTTACAGCTGGGTAGGTCGCTTTTATGGCATCGCTGGGAGAAAACTCCGTCATAACCTTCCAGCATGTCTGTATTTCGAGTGGTCTGAGAGAAAACTAGCCTTCTGCACCTCCTCTTGGCTCTGTATTCAGGCTTTAGAAAATCTAAACCGGGACGAAAGATTTTAGCCAATCACGGGTCAGTTCAGGAGGAGGGCGCTCCTATTGGCTGTTCTACAAACGCAGATACGAACGTGCCTCGTCATTTGGTGGGCGGGGCTTAGCGGAGCGATACGAGGCAGCAGAGAGGCGGAAGTATTTGTATTGGGATTTTCAGCGTTACCTACTGCAGCTTTAAACTATTAAACTCTTAAATTTGAACTTTGCGGTCATTCCAGTGATACTGCATTTATCACATGCAAAAGCACACACATCTTATATAGCTTAGAATATCCAGATTGAAATATGTTTTACATACACACAAAAAAAACCGTTTTAAGAGTGTTTGGCATGAACATAAGTATGACATTTGCAATCACTGCATGGCTGGACAATACTACACATTGCGTTGAGTTAACCCTTCATATCTGTAGGTAATGGACGTAGACCCCATTCTTGGTCCCGTCAGAAAAGATAATCAGTGAAAACAGAAAAACAAACGTGGGGCTTTTTGGCTTTATAGATATCCCTGTCTTAATGGTCGGGGTTGTACTGCGCTCCCGTAAGGCTTGATGATGTTTATTAAAGTGTAACTTCTCCCCCGGGTCTGACCCCAACTCCAACCACTGCATCATTTTGGGAAAATACTAAAAAGTGGGCCAAGGGGCTGAGAAGGGGCTGGGGTGGGGTGGGGAGGGTGTGTGTGTGGATAGGTCAGGCAGGAGTAGCTGGGAGATCCACGAGAAGGGCCCAGTGCATGTCAAGAGTCTCCACTGCACACTGCCCTGGTCCCCTCCACCAGCCCGCCTTCCAGAAGGTCGTCGGGACACCGCCCTGCGAAGATGCCTCGACCGCTGTGACGCGGATACCAGGTCTACATGGTGATGGTGGTCGCACGCCTTGGCTGTTCTGGTGGCATCCGGCCACTGCTTGGCATCCTCCTCATCATATTCTTCATATATATATCTTATAATTCTATTATATCATGCTGTCCTCTTTCAATGTTGTATTCTGTAAATTGTGTGAACACAACATCCATTGCACGTCTGTCTTGGGAGGGAGAGCCTCCTCTGTTGCTCCCCCTGATGCATGGAAATGCCTGTCTTCATTCAAATGAGGCATATGCACAACAAGAGAAGCATATTTCTCAGCTTGCAAAGCAAAATCCTGACAACAAAAGATCACCAGAGCAGGGAGACTGAAGAGCAGAACATGGAAATCATTGTTGGCAGCGAAAAACTTGAGGGAGTCACGTCTTTCAAATATCCCGGATCTGTGATTAACGAAGGCGGAAGATCAGAAAAAGAAATTAGGAGCAGAACCACCATCGCAACAAGCGCCGTGACCAAACTCACACACGATCTGGAAAGATAAAAACCTTGGAACGAAGTCAAAAATGCAACTGCTCCGCACCATCACAATAGCAGCTCTCGTATACGATGCAGAATCCTGGACCCTGACAAAGCTATGGAGAAAAAAACACAAGCCGTTGGACTCAGGGCATACAGAAGAATGCTGCAAAGCCCATACGCAGCACACATCGCCAACACTGAAGTGCTGAACACAGTTAAGGAAGCCATTGGTCACCACGACCGTTTACTGACAATGGTTGAAAAAAAAAAAAGGAAATTAAACTGGTTTGGGCACATTGCCGAACGGAAAGGACACTTGCAAAGGACACCCTGCAAGGCCTGGTAGAAGGGACTAGGAAGAGAGGGAGACTGGGTAAACAGCATGGGAGAATGGCTACAGATGAGCGTAGTGGAGGCGGGGAGAGCTGCGATGGATGGGGAACGGTGGAAGAGACTTGTTGAGGCATCAGCCGTGCTCCTACGACCTCCATAGGTTACAGAACTGATGATGATGATGATGATGATGATGATGACTCTCAGTGTATTTAAAGGACATACTGACCATCTTCTCTTTCCTATCTTAAGGTGGTGATTGAGAATGTCCAATGTCCTACATTCCCCCTCGGTAGACATTTTTAAATACCCAGTCAGTGGCTTTGACCACCCCCCCCCTTGTGGATTAGCCATTTAAACTCCACAAGGCCCCAAAATGGGTGTGCGGTGTGTAAGCAAATGAGTTGTGAAAGGTCACGCAGTGACATTTGCTCCTGCGTAGCTTGTATAGGGTAAGTAACAGTACACACTCTGAGCCTGGTGTACTGGACACATCACTTCCTCTGGCTTTGAAGCCAACAGGCATTTCAACCTGCAGGGATGACAGGGATGGAGGGAACCTGCAGGGGATGACAGGGATGGAGGGAACCTGCAGGGATGACAGGGATGTTCTCCATAGACCGCCAGTATAATCTAACGCTGTGAAACTTAGTGATCACAGTGTTTTTGGTGTCACTCGCATTTAAATGTAAGATAAATAATAACAGATTTTATTATTAAAAAGCAACATTTCATTTGTTGCCTAGAAACACCCCAAATAATTTTAAAAAATCCATATTACCCATGATACCTTGCATGAAGGAACAGTGTTATGAATGAATTTCATGGTAAACGACCCCCACATCTCCATGTGTAGCGGTGCCTTATGTGACGTATTGTATGAGCATAGTTGTGTCCGTCTGTCCACACGTTCTCCTCATATCAGGTTTACAGTAGCTGACCAGCATTCTGCAGACAGATCCAGAAGCGGTGCCGGTTTTGAAATCAGCGGTGCAGCACTTTCTGACCAGCAGTAATAGGTCGCTAGTGATTTGTGATGGCGTCAGCATTAATGAGCAGCATCAGCATCTAGCTAGCATTGAGCTAACTTCACTTGCAGCTCAAACAAGGTGAAAATGGAGAGGGAAAATTCAACAGAAATAAGATGTAATCTGAGTCTTTATCCATCAAAGGTGCACATGCAACTCAAAAAACCAGCAACCGGTGATCTGACTTGCTGGAGGAACTACAGCAGCCTGGCGGCGCTCCACCATTAAGGCGGAAATACAATCTCGTTGCATTGTTTCTAGTAGTCCCATTTTTACTCCTGCAGTCACAACTGTTTTCCCAGAATCTACTGAAGTTTCCATGAAATAAATGACTGATCGCTATCTTGGATTCAGCAAAAAAAAAAAAATCTGCCTAAATGCATGGCAATAGAAATCATTTGGGTCGCGTGCCTCGAGGTTCTATTATGATTTGTCTGGGTATATCAGGAACATCGATATGTGTCATTTCATTGCGAAACGAACATGGTTTTCCCAGTCCACAGCAGTGCAACACAAAGGCAAAAACACACATCCAAACTACAAGAACACATCTATCCAAGCTACAAAAAACCAAACTAAAGCACATATCCAACATCCCATCCATCATCCATCCATCCATCCATTATCCAAACTGCTTGTCCTGCTCTCAGGGTCGCGGGGATGCTGGAGCCTATCCTAGCAGTCATTGGGCAGCAGGCAGGGTGACACCCCGGACAGGCCACCCAGGCCATCACAGGGCCGACATTTAACATATCAAATAAATAAATAAATAGCTGTGCAAGACAGCAAACGCCAGGATGACTGTTGGGACTGTCGGTCTGCATGGGCTAGCAGTTAGCCTAGCCTGCCCCGCCCTCCGCGTCCTGTCAGAACGCCTTCGGTGTTTCCTCCTCGGGCGCAGAGCCAGGCAAGGGCCATGGTCCCCAGGCCCACCGGAGGCACCAGACCAGGCTCCCCCCCAGCTGATCCAACGCCAGCTCTCCCAGCCAGACAGAAACAGCAGACGAGAGTCTTTCACAAGTACGAATGCAGTTGGTGCATTTAAACGAGGCCTTATTTCCAGCTGTTTGCCTCCTATTAAGAGTCAGCCAGCGATCGATGAGGAGCTGATGGAGCGGTGAGGCAGGAGTCCGAGCAGCCATATCCCAGAGATTCAGCCAAGAGCTTCGTATAACTTTAAAACTAAGAATAAATAGTAAAATGTATGAGGTAGGGCTGGGCAATAATTCCACGTTACCATGTATCATAGTTCAGTGTTATTGTATCAGGATTAAATTCCCATACGGCCTCATCATGAGCACATAAACAATGATGATGTGATCAACAATTCTGTCGTCTAAACGAATGAGAATGAGAGCGTATTCCCCAAAACGTCTCACAAAATGAAATAGCTAAGGAGGTGTTATTGGAAAACTAGTTTCGGTTTGCTATTATACTTTACATTACCAAACCTGACCGTTCAGCAGGATCCTTAAACATGTGTTTTTGCACATGTAAGTAGATTATCATTTGAATAATATGAAATATGATTATCAGGATAATATCGTTTTCCGTTATCGCCCAGCACTGATCTGCTGTAAATTAATCTGTGCAGTTAACGAGAAGCCTTTCGTTATTTTTCATGTCGACAAGACTTTGGAAAGTGCTGGTTTGATATCAACAAAGCAACCCTTCTTGTTCCAGAAGGAAAATATAACCAAGTATAAACACTGAGGCTCAGCATACCAACACCTGAATCTGCCCTTTCCTACCAGTAGGTAGGTATGAATGTATTTTTTCACTCAGAAAACAAGACGTTATAATTTGTCGTGCAGTTTTTAATTGCAAGTTTTACGAACACCCTGCAATTACTATGTAAAAGCCATACACGTGCTGTGTAAAATGTCCAGTTATTATTGTGAAGAAGATATTTTCCATATCACCCGGCGCCGCTCAGTACTGATAGTTTATAGTTTTGTATGAGTTAAGAACTACTGGTGGATAAATGATAAAGATACCCTCGGCAAACAATGGGCGTAAAGACGACGTTAGGTGTAGCGTGAATTGAAGGAAATGATAATTATGTAATTTCTGTGGGGCACGTTGTGCGGCTCGTGAAGGTGGGCCTTTACATTGTGCAGGACAAAGGCTGCAGTCCAGCGGGGGAAAGGAGGCCAGGCCGGGGATGCATTAGTGTGACTCGCCCTCCTTTCAAGGCAAGACGTTAATCTTTTTCCGCCGCATGAGCATGGCCAGCTGAGTCTCGACATGCTCCCACCGCGGCAGACGGCCGAACACCAGCGTGGGACAGCTTATTAACGCTATAACCTATACCCGGCAGCACACGATGGACAACGAATGACTGGAACCAAACAGATATTTTCAGATGTGCTATGTATTGTAACAGCTATACATCAATACCACTATCCCACTGCCGATACCAGTGAACCTTTACCTATCGGCTGAACTGAGTACCGAGCCAATACATTACTTTTACCCAACAGTGCAGGTTTAGACCATTAGTTTGGGGTCAGACAGTGCAGGTTTAGACCATTAGTTTGGGGTCAGTGGGGAGAAATACCTGAGACAGAATCACCTTTTCCACCATTTAAGAGATCCAGGCTTTGCCAAAATGTCGTAAAATCGAGACATAGACATTTATAAAGATATAAATGTATACTGCTGGGATAGCTCCAGCATCCCCGCGACCCTGAGAGCAGCATAAGTGGTTTGGATAATGGATGTGTATGTATGTATGTATGTATGTATGTATGTATGTATGTATGTATGTATGTATGTATGTATGTATGTATGTATGTATGTGTGTGTGTATGTGTGTATGTGTGTATGTGTGTGTATATATATAAATATATATATATATGTGTGTGTGTATATATATGTATGTGTATATGTATGTATGTATATATATATGTGTGTGTGTGTGTATATATATATATATATGTGTGTGTGTGTATACATATGTATGTGTATATGTATGTATATATAATATATATATATGTGTATATATATATATATATATATGTGTGTGTGTGTGTGTGTATGTGTATATGTATGTATATATATATATATATATATGTGTGTGTGTATATATATATATATATATATATATATTGCTTTAAATATGCTATATATATAAATGCAATTATTATTATTATTGTTGTTGTTATTGTGATTATTACATTTGCTTTCATTCATGTTACTCATGGCTTTTAGTACTGGATTTCAGTCTTGGGTAACACCTCTTGTGCCGATCTCCATTCCAGCCTGGTATCACCGTGATATCTGACAACCAGTATCAATACTAATGCTCCCCTATATTATAATCTATACCTATGATTGATGGCAGGGACATGGATTGATAATAATTAATACGCATTATGATTTTTACACAGTTGTTTATCCTCTGTTCGTGAGTCACAGTAATTAGGGTAGTATTCTGGTCTCTCTCCTCATTCTCTCCATCTCTTTCTCTCCGTGTTTCTGTGTCTCTCTCTCTTTTTCTCATTAATTGCCCCTCATTGACCCCCACCCACCCACCACCCCCCCCCCACCCCACCCCCCCGCCCCCCCTCCCTGGTCCGGCTCCATCTGTCCCTTCATTCCCTGTCATGTTCTCCCTTTTCTCTTGCGCGCGACAAAGGAAAGTAGGGCAAAGAGGAGGAGCGGCGGGCCCACCGAGTATACGGCACACATAATCCTCAGGAGGGGGCGCCGCGTGTACAACCGTACCCGCCCCCCACCCCCCCCACCCCCCCCCCACCCCCACACACACACACATTAACAGCCAGGGGGAGGTGTGGATACATGGAAACGTAACGAAACTTCTGAACCTTTCAGTTTTTTTCGCTGAATGTAAGCGTCAGTTTCTCCGTGGACCCTCCGCTATAGGTCCAAAACCGGGAGACGAGCGTTTCCCCCAACTATTACAGGGGAACAACAAATGGGAAACGGGCCGGCGCTGTAGTGCTGATGTGTATCATGCTGCTGCTCAAGGGAATTCCAGTTTTTGAAAGTATCGGTGTACTTCCTACAACCGGAAGTTGTAAATCCTGAGTTGAGATTAAAGAAAGGTGAACCGGTTCATCTGGACCAGATGAACCGGTTCACCTTTCTTGGATTTTTCTCACCTGGGTTATTGAGCATGCATAAAGACACTGAGTTGAGAGTACACGGAGGGGTTTAAGTGGATGGGAGACACGTTTATGTGATCCTACCCCCCCCCCCCTTTTCTACCCAATTATATCTGGCCAACTACCCCACTCTTCCGAGCCATCCCGGCTGCTGCTCCACCCCCCCCTGCCGATCCGGGGAGGGCTGCAGACTACCACATGCCTCCTCCAATACGTGCGGAGTGGCCAGCCGCTTCTTTTCGCCTGACAGTGAGGAGTTTCACCCGGGGGACGTAGCGTGGGGGAGGATCACGCTATTCCTCCCAGGTCCCCCCCTCCCCGAACAGGCACCCCGACTGACCGGAGGAGGCGCTAGTGCAGCAACCAGGGCACATACCCAACATCCAGTTTCCTACCCTCAGATACGGCCAATTGTGTCTGTAGGGACGCCCGACCAAGCTGGAGGTAACACGGGATTCGAACCGGTGATCCCCATGTTGATAGGCAATGGAACAGACCACTGTGCTACCCAGATGCAAGTGATCATATTTTAAATATCTAATTGTTAAATGGCTGAAAATTAATTTTGACCATATTTGACAGCGTGCCCCACTTGGTGACTGTACCATATGGGTACAGTCAGCTATGTCAAGTCAAGTCAATTTTATTTGTATAGCCCAATATAACCATATGGGTATGGTCACATAGCTGAAGTCCAGGAGCTCTCGGTAACAGGTGGTCCCATGTCTGTAGCCCCTTCTGTTACTGAATGGCAAGCCTCCCAACATGCACTGAGGTAAGGTTCAGAGGTCAATATTTCAAAGCAGGAGCCATTTACAATCTTCAGACTGACATAATGTTGCTCTACATGCCAAGATCTGTCCAATGATGCACTTGGTTTAGTCCTACGACAAAGTTCTAATGTTCACATTTCATGGACAGCCTTGGCCCAGGTTTACTTTCAGAGAGCCCTTTGGAGGCCCAACACACAAAATGAGCGGCCTTTAGTTTTTTTTTTTTGTCTGTTTTTTATGGAAATAGTGACAGGCATCAATTAAGGAAACTATTTTTAACTAATTTACGGGTCTTCTTCTGTTTTTGTTCCCCTATTTCTAGATAGGCAGGAAAAATCTTGCTCCCTGATTTTGGTTTCCTCATTTCAAAATGAAAATCCGCTGGCCACCAAGTACACGGACGGTTATAGTCCATATACATATGACATCTAGTGCTGCTCGCCCCACAAAACCTCTCTTCAACGCATTACCAGTCATCATGTGTACATTTTTATTAATAAAGATGAAATATTCATTTTAATGCACCGATTCGGCATCCCACGTGTACGTAGGTAGGCTACATAAGCTCAATATGATGTTACAGAAATGTCGCTGACCAACGATCTACCGTTCTTTTTGAGGGGCAAGTAGTGGACATCCTAGTTTGACAGAGCAGTCCGTTCAATCTAGTTCAGTTTAACCTGCCGTCTGCCTCGACTTGAGTCCCATTATATCAGTCCTTGCTCGTTCATTCAGCGCCGTCGCTGTACTACATAACATTACTGCATAATAACAAAATGAGCAGCAGGAAGAGGAGTGCAATTTGGATCGATCGATCGATCTATCTATCTATCTATCTATCTATCTATCTATCTATCTATCTATCTATCTATCTATCTATCTATCTATCTATCTATCTATCTATCTATCTATCTATCTATCTATCTATCTATCTATCTATCTATCTATCTATCTATCTATCTATCTATCTATCTATCTATCTATCTATAAGTTCAGAAAATGGTCTCAATTTACTGTAATGCAACCTTTAAGACCAGGGAATGACCACGTATAAATTATATCACCAGATTACCACAACCACAATCCCACAACACATTAGTCTCACATCAAAATATTACTGTTGATATGGGACTATCATATCAATGTCCAGATATTATCCATGCTTAAGGCGTCACAGAAAAAGAGATGTAATGGATACTTGATCATGTTGGACAGGCTGATTACAGCAAAGTAGCTTATATTAATGAAATGTCCTGATAAGTAGTATTTCTTTCTTTGCGCTCTTGCCCTTAACCATATAAAACCAGTCATATGCACAGAGGGTATAAAAGGTCTACACAACGAAAACAAGATAAAGCATGTCAGAACTTTTTCAAACTTTTCTGAAACTGTAAAATAAAGTGAAAAACAATCAGGAACATTTTAGGAAAACAAAGAAAAGTACAAAACGTACAATAACCTGGTTGCATAAGTGTGCACACGCTTTTATAATTGGGGCTGTGCCTGTGTTCAGAATTAGGAATCAGGAATTTCTGGCAACTCTTGGTAGCTCCCTGCATGAGACAACAATCTACCATATTCTTCGTTAGTCTGGGCTATGGGGTAAGGTGGCAAGACGGAGGCCTTTTCAAACGAAAAAAAAAGAAAAAGAAACACCCAAGCCCGGCTAAATTTTGCAAAAAGATACACCCAGTCTTCCAAAACCACGTGGAAAAATGTGTTACAGTCTGATGAGACCAAGGTTGAACTTTTTGGCCATGATTCCAATAGGTATGTTTGGCACAAAAACAAAACAGCACATCACTAAACGAACAGCAGATCCACGGTGAAGCATGGTGGAGGCAGCATCAGGCTTTAGGGCTGCTTTAGTCAAGGTGGAGGGAATCATGAATAGCTCCAAATACCAGTCAACTTTGGTGCAAAACCTTCAGGCGTCTGCTAGAAAGCTGAAGATGAAGAGGAATTTCACCTTTCAGCACGACTATGACCCAAAGCACGACTGCAAATCAACAAAAGAATGGCTTCACTCAAAGAAGATTGTTTCGGAAGGGGCCCAGCTGAAAATCTGTGGGATGACATGAAGAGGGCTTGGCACAGGTGATGGATGCCCTTGCAATTTGACGTATCTAGAACATTTTTTCAAGGGAGAGTGGGGAAAATATTGTCAAGTCAAGATGTCTCAAGCTGATAGACTCTTTATGGGAGACAGTGGCTCGGGGGTGGAGCAGGTCGTCTGGTAACTGGACGGTTGCCGATGCAGCACCAGACCGCCCACCCAGCCAGTTCGAGGTGTCCTTGAGCAAGACACCTAACCTCTAACTCTTACCAATGAGCTGGTTGGTGCCTTGCATGGCTGACACCACCATTGGTGAATGAGTGTGTGGGCATGGGTGAATGTGAATGTGTGTCTTCTCCTGAATCACCACCTTGCCGTGGTGGAGAAGCTTGCGTGTACCAATGATCCCAAGAGCTACGCCAGCGGTGGCTAACCATGTGCCATAGAGAGCCATGTGTATGCAGGTTTTCATTCCAACCCAACTCCACACAAGGTGATTTCACTGATACTGATACTGCTCTCCATGGCACATGGTGAACCACCCCTGAGCTATGCCATCCAGAGCTTAGCCCCTGGCAGGGATGGATGAAAGAACACCACCTTCAGCTTAACCTATCTAAGACTGAGCTCCTTGTCATCCCAGCCAGTCCATCCTTACAGCAGCAGATCAATATCCAGCTCGGCTCAACCCATCTCATGCCCACAACGTCTGCCCGAAACCTGGGTCTCATGATTGATGACCAACTAACCTTTAAGAGTCATGTGGCCTTGATTGCTCGGACGTGCTGATTTGCATTGTACAACATCAGGAAAATTAGACCCTACCTGTCTGAACATGCAGCACAACTCCTGGTACAGGCTCTTGTTATATATCATGTGTTGACTACTGCAACTGGAAGGTCTCCCTGCATGCACTTTCAAACCTCTGCAAATGATCCACAATGCGGTGGCACATCTGGTCTTCAACCACCCCCAAAACGGTACATGTCACTCTGCTGTTCATGTCCCTCCACTGCTGCCCACATCAAATTCAAAACCTTAATGCCTGCTTACAAAACAGCAACTAAAACAGCTTCCGCCTACCTGAACTCCCTCATTCAGGTCTACCCTCCGTCCCGCTCACTACACTCTGCCAATGAAAAGTACCTGGAACTTCCACCACAATGGGGCCCCAAGTCACTAGCCAGACTCTTCTGTTCTGTAGCTCTCCGGTGGTGGGACGAGTTATTAAACTCCGTTCGATCTGCTGAGTCCCTCTCCATCTTTAAGAAGAAGCTAAACACCCAGCTTTCTCCTACACCTCCACACCGGATGGTATTAAAAAAAATGCAAAAAAACCAAAAACAAAACTTTTTATGCACCCTGTGCATTGCCTTTGTGCACTGCCTATTGACACCTGTGTCCTATCAGACTTGAACCTAGTTTTTTGCCACTTACTTGCATTGTTGTCTCCTGACTAGATCCTTAATTGTGTTGTATTAACTCTCAGATGTATGTCGCTTTGGATAAATGCGTCTGCTAAATGCAATTTTAACACTTTAACATTGTAGGGTCACCCAAGGCATATAGGTCAAGGGGGAGGTTCCAGATAAGGTGCAATCCAACAAAGACCTCAACGGCAGAACTGGCGGAAGATGTCTCCAGGTCACAATGGTAGTGAAGGTGAATGAAGGCTGCAACAGAGGAGGGTGGTCCCCAATCGTCTTGGTTCTCCATGCCATCAGTCTCTGGCCACTCCCTGCCAAAGACCATGTGGTGGCTGCAGGCACATCAGCCACTCCATGTAAAAAGTTGTTACGCACATTATACGGCTCCAGGATCGGCCTCTACACCCTCCTGAGGACCCAGAAGGACCCAGAAGGAAGACAGTCATACTCGACCCCCAGTGACCACCGATGACGGTGATGGGTGAATGTGAGGCATTCATTGATTGTAAATACGTGATTACTATAATGTTCTGTTCTCAGGTCTGCCACATGCTAGCTCTAAAAGTCTTCAGATGGTCCAGAATGCTGCAGCTAGAGTCCTAACTAAATCTAGAACATTTGACCATATTACACCAATTCTTGCCTCCCTTCATTGGCTTCCAATCCATGTTAGATCAGACTTCAAGGTGCTTCTGCTGACTTATAAAATCCTAAATGGACTTGCCCCATCTTACCTGTCTGATCTCCTTAAGCCGTACATTCCATCTCGAGCTCTCCGCTCTCAAAATACAGGGCTCCTGTGTGTACCCAAAGTTAAGAAGAAGTCAGCTGGTGGTAGGGCCTTTTCCTATCAGGCCCTGTGCTTGTGGAATAACCTGCCTGCTGCCATCAGACAATCAGAGTCTGTTGAGTCGTTTAAATCCAAACTTAAAACTCATCTTTTTGTCTTAGCCTACAATTAGTTGCCTTTAAGTTGAGTGCTCCACAACTTGTACGGCATGTGGCAGGTCGGTTTCTGTCTCACTGAATTTACCAACCACTGTTCTGCCGACGAGATCATAGCGTATAGATTATTGACTATTGCAAGCTGTTCTCTTCTCTCGCATGTCTTTTCGCTCTCTCTGAATGATGTCTGAACGATGTCTTCTCTCTCTGAATGATGTCTCCTTTCTCTTTGTGTGTGTGTGAATGGTCTGACGTGAGTCTCCCTTGTGCGCACGTGCAGTCTGTCCTCCCAGGTCTCCATGGTGATGGTGGTCGCCACCTGGACACTGCTTGGCATCCCCCTCATCACATTTTCTTTTTACATACCTTATAAATCCATATAATTTTGTTATCCTGTTTTAATGTTATATCCTTCTCCCATTAAGACGTGTTACTAAAGTTCTAAGAGTAGTTCATGTCTAGTTCCTCTCCAGAGACCAATGTGCTGGATTTTGTTTCACAGTATCAGGAACGGTGCTGATGCAGGAGTCAGCACCTCCAAGTCTGAGGCCATGGTTCTCCAGCGGAAAATGGTGGATTGCTCCCTCCGGGTTGGGGATGAGTTGTTGCTTCAAGTGAAGGAGTTCAAGTATCTCGGGGTCTTGTTCACGAGTGAGGGTAGGATGGAGCGGGAGATTGACAGGCGGATCGGTGCAGCATCAGCAGCAATGTGGACGTTGTACTGGACCGTTGTGGTGAAGAGAGAGCTGAGCCGGAAGGCAAAGCTCTCAATTTACCAGTCAATCTTCGTTCCAGCCCTCACCTATGGTCATGAGCTTTGGGTAGTGACCAAAAGGGTGAGATCACAGATAACAGTGGCTGAAATGAGTTTCCTCCGTAGGGTGTCTGGGCTCAGCCTTAGAGATAGGGTGAGGAGCTCGGACATCCAGAAGGAGCTTGGAGTAGAGCCGCTGCTCCTTTGCATCAAAAGGAGCCAGTTGAGGTGGTTGGGGCATCTGATTAGGATGCCTCCTGGGCACCTTCCTTTGGAGGTTTTCTGGGCACGTCCAAGTGGGAGGAGACCCTGGGGTAGACCCAGAACTCCAGCGAGTTCTGGGTCTGCATGTCCAATTTGGCCTCCATGTCCAATCTACTACATGTCCAATCTGGCCTGGGAACGCCTTGGGATCCCCCCAGGAGGAGCTGGAGGGCATTGCTGGGGAGAGGGACATCTAGAGTGTCCCACTTAGCTTGCTGCCAACGTGACCTGACCCTGGAGAAATGGCTGATGATGAGATGAGATGAGATGAGATGAGATGAGATGAGATGAGATGAGATGAGATGAGATGAGATGGATCTGAACTCCACTTGCAGATTAACTCTGTCTAGGACGCGTTGGCATACAAAGTCCTTGTGTTGTATGGCAAGCCTGCTGACAGCACAGGTTAAAAACTCATTTTTAAAACTCATGACCGATTTACCTCATTCAATAAAGTCCTAAACACTTTCCTCCAACAGGCCGAAATTACAATCCAACAGCAAACCCCTGAACTAATATGTGGCAGCGTCCTGCTAACATGAACCGTTTATTTTGCATGTTCTCCCCGTGCCTACGTGGGTTTCCTCCGGGTTCTCCGGTTTCCTCCCACCATCAAAAAGACATGCATGTTAGGGTTGATACTCCTGCCTGTGCCCCTGAGCAAGGCAGGGGGAAGAAGAACTGGAGTTGGTCCCCAGGGGCTGTAGCTGCCCACTGCTCCTATACAACAGCACGGTTACATGCAGAGAACGCTTGTAACCTGCACAATGACAAACTTAAGTGGCTTTCATTTCATTTACTACTATTCCATTATGCACACAACACACACAACACCTGATATAACACAACACACACCTCCTATAACACATAAAAAACGCTCCTATAATTCACAAAACACCTCCTACAACACACACCACCTCCTATTACACACACACACACACACACACGCACACACATAAAACACCTCCTATAACACACAAAAAACCTATAATACACAAAACACCTCCTACAACACACTCACACCTCCTATAACACACATGCACACCTCCTATAACACACAAAACTCCTCCCATAACACACACCTCCTATAACACACAAAACACCTCCTATAACACACACACACCTCTTGTAACACACAAACCCCTCCTATAACACACCTCCTATAACACACAAAACACCTCCTATAATGCACTCACACCTCCTATAACACACAAAACCCCTCCCATAACACACACCACCTCCTATTACACACACACACAAACCACCTCCTATAACACACACACCTCCTACAACACACTCACACCTCCCAAAACACACATGCACACCCCCTATAACACACAAAACCCCTCCCATAACACACACCTCCTATAACACACACACACCTCCTGTAACACAGAAACCCCTCCTATAACACACCTCCTATAACAGAGACACCCCTCCTATACCTGACACACCTCCTATAACACACAAAACATCTCTTATAACACACACACCTCCTATAACAGACACACACCTCCTGTAACACACAAAACACCTCCTATAACACACACACACACCTCCTATTATACACAAAACACCTCCTATAACACACACACCTCCCATAACACACAAAACACCTCCAAAACACCTCCTATAACACACACACACCTCCTATAACACACACACACCCTATAACACACACACCTCCTATAACAGACACACACCTCCTGTAATACACAAAACACCTCCTATAACACACAAAACATCTCCTATAACATACACGCACACTTCCTATAACACGGCAAACACCTCCTATAACATACACACACATTTCCTATAAAACACAAAACACCTCCTATAACATACACGCACACTTCCTATAACACGGCAAACACCTCCTATAACATACACACACATTTCCTATAAAACACAAAACACCTCCTATAACAGACACACACACACACCTCCTATAACATACACCTCCAATAACACACACACGTCCTATAACACACAAAACCCCTCCTATAACACACAAAAGACCTCCTATAACACATACCTCCTATAAGACACACACCTCCTATAACACAGAAAACACCTCTAACACACACCTCCTATAACACACAAACCACCTCCTATAACACACAAACCACCTCCTATAACACACAAACCACCTCCTATAACACACGAAACACCTCCTATAACACACACACACACACCTTCTACAACACACAAAAGACCTCCTATAACACACAAAACCCCACCTATAACACACACCTTCTATAAGAGACACACACCTCCTATAATACACAAAACATCTGTAACACACAAACCCCACCTATAACACACACCTCCTGTAAGAGACACACACTTTCTATAAGAGACACACACCTCCTATACACACAACACATCTATAACACACAAAACCCCACCTATAACACACACAACCTATAACACACACATCCTATAACACACATCCTATAACACACAAAACCCGACCTATAACACACACCTCCATTTACAAACACACCTCCCATTACACACAAACTTTATTACAAATAAAGTTGTTGGTACAGAAGGGGGGGGGGGGTCTATTTAGCTAGGTCCATTACAGCCTGGTGTCTCTGTGGTGGCAGCACACTGCAGACCTGCACACACACAGGCCTCTCCCACAATCCACTCCCATAGGCTCCTCCCACAGCTTCACAGCAGGAGGACCTCCTCCAACCTGAAAGTTGTGGCTAATGTTTCTGATACGATGGTATTCTCTCTCTCTGTCTCTGTCTCTGTCTCTGTCTCTGTCTCTGTCTCTGTCTCTCCTCTCTCTCTCTCTGTCTCTCTCTCTCTCCTCTCTCTCTCTGTCTCTCTCTGTCTCTCTCCGTCTCTCTCTCTCCTCTCTCTCTCTCTGTCTCTCTCTCTGTCTCTGTCTCTCTCTCTCTCTCTCTCCTCTCTCTCTCTGTCTCTCTCTGTCTCTCTCCGTCTCTCTCTCTCCTCTCTCTCTCTCCGTCTCTCTGTCTCCCTCTCTCTCTCTGTCTCTCTCTGTCTCTCTCCGTCTCTCTCTCTCCTCTCTCTGTCTCTCTCTCTCCCCTCTCTGTCTCTCTCCTCTCTCTGTCTCTCTCCTCTCTCTGTCTCTCTCTGTCTCTCTCCCCTCTCTCTCTCTGTCTCTCTCTCTCCTCTCTCTCTCCTCTCTCTCTCCTCTCTGTCTCTCTGTCTCTCTGTCTCTCTGTCTCTCTCTCTCTCTCTCTGTCTCTCTCTCTCTGTCTGTCTCTCTCTCTCTCTCTCTCTCTCTCTCTCTCTCTCTCTCTCTCTCTCTCTCTCTCTGTCTCTCTCTCTCTCTCTCTCTCTCTCTCTCTCTCTCTCTCTCTCTCTCTCTCTCTCTCTCTCTCTCTCTCTCTGTCTCTCTCTCTCTGTCTCTCTGTCTCTCTCTGTCTCTCGCCCACTCAGCTGGACCTCCTGCAGACTTCCATGTAATGCACAGTTGCTCTGATTACTTTCTCTCTTCGTTTTTGGTTTCTATCCTTATATGTTTGTGATTTATACATATTTGTGTTGTAATACGGTGTGTTGTGTTTAACTTGCTGCTTTGTGTGTATCTGTATTGTCTTTTAGTTTGTTTTTGCCATGTGACTGTTTTTTGAGTGTGTCTTACAATTACTGCGTAAAACACACAGAGGCTAATGTTACCTGACAGAGGAGGTTGGACATAGTGGCCGTTACACAGGGACCAGTTACTCAACATCTGGATCTGCTCAGTATGTGGATATAACATGGATATATGGTGATGTGAGACTAGACTAGACTAGACTAGACTAGGCCACCATTTTCTGAACTTGTTCCACTGTTTTAGTGACATGAACAATGAATGTCTCTACCTGCTTGGTCATCATATCCACATTACTAATGATCCTTTACCATCATTTACTGATGTGTACATCTTATGAAAGCACCAGTAGTCATCCACTAAATATCACCACATCATCCATATGGAGGTGTCCAGTCAGAAATGTGATGATATTTGATTTTTCTCCGATATCGTCTGGCTCTATCCACATCTGAACTTGAAGTGTTTGACTTGCATTGTCCTGATTCTCTCTCTGTTGCTGTGAACTTCTTGTTTTGGTTCCTTATCAGCTTGAATTTGACAGCAGAAACAAAGACAGCGGGGATGTTTTCTATTCTTCACAGATCAACTCCTGGTTAAATAGTTTGGACACTGGTCCGTGCGTGTCTGTGACTCCATGTTTGCTGAGGAAACAGTATTTCTCCTCTCTAATCTCCATCCTCCCACTTCAATCTCCATCTTTTCATTTCAATCTCCATCTTTCCACTTCAATATCCATCTTTCCATTCCATCAACATCGACAGCAACGTTTTGTAAGGCAGACTTACTGCACCCTTATCAGCTTCCAAAGAAAAAGTGTTAATCTGTCTGGTAATACAGCAAACAGCTGGTGTGGTTCCACTTCCGGTGTGGGAAGATGGCGGTGCAAATTCACGTTTGCAGCGGCCTCACCCAGTACCGTCCATGCAGCGTCTTTGTCCACATCTGCGTCTAAGTTTGTCTTTGTTTGATGGCTGGGAGAGCTGGCACTGGATCGGCTGGGAGAGCTTGGTCTGCTGCATCCTGTGGGCCCAGGGACCACAGCCCTGCCTGGAGCTGTGCCCAAAGAGGAAACACCGAGGGCGGTCTGACAGGACACGGAAGTGGGGCAGGCTAAGCTAACTGCTAGCCCATGCGGACCGGCAGTCCCGATAACACCGAGGGCGGTCTGGCGGCAGCCTCGCCTAGCTTTGACTGTGTTTGTAGTGTCGTCGTGTGGAGTGTAGGGAGGTGTGTCGAAGGTGTCTGGCTGGGAGAGCTGGCACTGGATCGGGTGAGGGAGCTTGGTCTGCTGCATCCTGTGGGCCCAAGGACCATGGCCCTGAATGGAACTGCGCCTGAAGAGGAAACACCAAGGGTGGTCTGACAGGACACGGAAGTGGGGCAGGCTAAGCTAACTGCTAGCCCATGCAGACCAGTTCCCACAGTCATCCTGGCTGGTGTTCGTTCCCCCCGGACAGTAATTTTTTTAGTTTAGATATATGTGTTAGTTTGGATGTATGTGTTCTTGTAGTTCTTGTAGTTTTTTGTATATTTTCTTGGTCTTTGTGTTGCACTGCTGTGGGCTGGGGGGAAACCATGTTTCGTTACATTTCATGTGCGCAAGTGCATGAAATGAAACGACAAATAAAGCGTTTCTGATTCTGATTTTCTGGTTCTGATTCCCTCTCGTTGGAACCCCAACAAGAAGTGGACGTGCAGGACATTTGTTAAGAGAGGCTTCAGAATTCATCTGTGTCAGTTTTCCTGAATAGTTGTGCCTCCAACATTTGAAATTAGCTGTGTTTTGTTTCTGTTTTGTCCTCTTTCACATGCATTATGGTCAGGGAACAACGGAGGGGTATATCTTCTATTCCAACATTGCTTTCAGTCTAAACAAAACACTTGGTGACCTATCTGACAAGGCACACTTCGATCAACTCCGGCGGCGCGTCTGTCCCTCCCAGGCGGCATCCTGGATTCTCTAGGAAGGAATGGCATTCTCGGCCCCGTTGCCCCCTGCAGACATTTTGCAGTTGAAGTCGGTTATCTAAGCCAATCAATAGTCAGCGATGCGGTCGTCAGAGTGACGCTCTCTCTCTCCTCTCCGGAGACGCTGACAGAAAATATCGAGCATCAACTCGGCCCGTGACCTACTTCTGCGGCCCTATGGAGGCGTCACAGCTTGGCGTCCTGGAGTCTTTTAGTAACGTGACCAGGAGAGACACACAAGTCACATGTTCACGTGTGACTTCACATGTTCTGAAGCATCAGCCTCCGCCGTGTCCGCCTGACACAGGTATGAGGCCTCGAGCTTTACTTTGTGCACACCCGCCTCCACTCATCCACGTGTAGCATATGTTTTAGGGTTAGGGTTAGGACTCTTCCTCACACCTAGTGATGAAGACTATGATTTGTCCTGCAAGTAAAACCGGTTTATATTTTATATACACCATATCTTTCCATAGCTAATGTTGCAGCAATAATGTGCATCTATTTTAAGGTCCTCGTAAGGAGGAATCGAGTTCCAATACTTTTTTTTTATGTCAACAAGAAATTTTAATCACAGTTTGTGAAGTAAACTGCGAGGTTCAAGACCAAAATCCGCGTTATGTAAGTAATGCATGTATGTCACTATATTACAGGGTAATGAAATCTGACATGGTGGGCCGATGTAATGTCTGTATACAAACATACGGAGGAGTCTTATCACGACAGCGGTGCTATATCAGCTCGTAAGAAGTCCAGGTACCCGAATTCACTGTTTCTTTTTCTATGAGCGTCTCCGGTTTGAAGACTTTGCCTGAGTGAAGATCTACCACGTGCGCCCCGCAAGCCTTTTTATTGCTTAAAGCCCCCGAAGCTTGGTTTCATATATAAACATGTCAATATTAAAAGGTCAAAAACAAGGGGCATCTGGGTAGCGTAGTGGTCTAGTCCGTTGCATACCAACATGGGGATCGCCGGTTCGAATCCCCATTTTACCTCCGGCTTGGTCAGGCGTCCCTACAGACACAATTGGCCGTGTCTGTGGGTGGGAGGCCGGATGTGGGTATGTGTCCTGGTCACTGCACTAGCGCCCCCTCTGGTCAGTAGGGGTGCCTGTTTAGATAATGGATGGATGGATGGATGGATAGACATTTTATTTGTTGTGTGTACGTATATACGTGTATTCTCAGGAGCTACAAATAAGTCACATACAAACGCTTTGTGGGTCTGTGTTTAACATGGTGGTCGGTGACAGGTAAGTGTTAGCGCTCTCATGTCGGATGGGCGTGGTGCAGCCGTACGTGACTCAATTGACAGGTTTCTATTTCCTGGGAGATGCACCAGAAGCCCCGCCACCAAGAAAATGGACAGCTTAACTCCGCTCCAGGCGTAAAACATATGAAACTGTGGAAAAATAAAATCTATAACAGATTTGTTGAACGTCTACACAAAACCAGCCAGCCAACCAAAGCAAATCAGTCAGCCAATCAGACCAATATCCAATCAATGTGCTCGTGGGCGGGGCTTAACGAGTACAGTGACAAAATACAGATGCCATCTAGTGACGACTCGCCAAAACAGAACCGTCCGGATAAACCGGTGTATATAAACTACTGGATATAAAGTACATTCAAAAATATTCATCACCTCAACTGGAGAAGTCTTCATCACAACATGATGGAGACACAAGACCGAGTGTTTGTGGGAAGGGACTGGCTATCACCTGGTACTCAGCCTTTTAAATTCATCCATTTTCAGAACCGCGTATCCTGCTCTCAGGGTCGCGGGGATACTGGAGCCCAACCCAGCAGTCACTGGGCGGGCAGACACCCTGGACAGGCCGCCACACACACACACACACACACACACACACACACACACACACACACACACACACACACACACACACACACACACACACACACACACACCTAGGGACAATATAGTACAGCCGATTCACCTGACCTACATGTCTTTGGACTGTGGGAGGAACCCGGAGCCCCCGGAGGAAACCCACACAGACACGGGGAGAACATGCAAACTCCACACAGAGGACGACCCAGGATGACCCCCAGGGTTGGACGTCCCCGGGGCTCGAACCCAGGACCTTCTTACTGTGAGGCGACCGTGCTAACCACTGCGCTACTGTGCCACCCGCTTTTTAACTTTCGGTTTTTAAACTTGAAAACTGCACCATTATCCAGGCTAGTAATAACTTTATCTGGGCTAGTAAAATATTTCCAGTATTAGTCAAGTCGGCTAAGGTCCATCTGGTCACATGTGAAACCAGAACACTGACCTCATTCTGAATAAGACAGAGGTAAAAAAGGGACTATCTCTTTCTTCTTCCAGGAAACTGAACACAGTTGTGAATATTTACTAAAATAAACAAGATGTTATTTGTAGCAGAGGAAGACAACTAATATCATATACACAATACACAGAGTATGTCACACCTGAAACTGAGTTGTGTTGCTCTTGACAGTTATGGCATATTATCAGTGCCAATAAGTTAGTTTTTTTTTTAGGTGTCCAAACAGAAAAAGAAAAGATACATCCCTCAAATATGTCCTTAAATTACAGTACGACTAACCATGATACACAACTAACCTTTTCACACAAATTCTGTTTCAGCCATAAAACAAAAAAACAAAAAATCATGCCTACATAATCTTGTGTAAAATAATCCTTTTCTTATTATTGTGCAAATCCTAACATGGGAACAAAATCAGCTTCACAGCACGTTGTCATTTACATGAGAATATCATTTTTGAAAGAATATTCTGGCATTCTCAACCTTTTCTTCCTGATGCAGAAATTGAGGCCAAAGAAATTCAGCCGACGGCGCTGAACTAAACCCCGCTGACGCTAGCGTAACTTCATTTCGACTGGCCCGTTGACCCGTTTTCCAAGCCTTCCACGCAGACAGAGTTAAATCCGTCATTCTTGTTGAGGGTGTGATCTCTGCCCATTCAAAGGTCCTCCTGCAGAAGCCTGATGCACATGAAGCTGCAGCATTCAGACCCCCATGTGCTTTCATGATGAACTGCTGCCGTCTTGACCTGCACGGACTCTTCATACTGGATCCTTGAGATGAACAAATCCTTTGCTCGCCTCAGTTTAAAGTGCAGCAGAAAACCTGCAGGCCAGTTGTCTAAAACGTGTTTCTACTTCTTTAATGTCATTCACCTCGTAAAGTTGCGTATCTCTAAATCAGAGAGGACGGTTGGCGTTTGTGCAGCCGAAGCTTAAATTGTACGATGGGATTAAAGGCCGGGACACGCCAGCGTGGCTCGACACGCCGAGGAAGACGCTCCTATTCCTTTCAATACAACCCCCACACATGGCGCTGGTCGGTCCGAAGTTTGGTCAGATTAGATGTAAGCTGAACAAATGGGTTTGCCTCGCTGCGGCCGCGCCCACTGAGCAGCGTTAGTGTGGACCGGCAGACTTCCGCGGTAATAATATACATTGGAGTCTTTCAGAGGACATTTGGATCCATTTGTTTTCAGTCTGAGTCTGTAGGGTCTCACTTAGCATCTCAGACCACTTGTGTTGTGACTTTACCTCGGGCATTTTCAGAACCGTATGGGAGCTGACAAGATCACGGCCAGGACGGCTGTGTTCCTTTGCCATTGAGCAAATTTTCTTTGATTTCTGTGCTCGAAGATATAAGACTTGACAAATTTTAACCAACCAACCAACCAAGTCTTTACTACAGAGCCTGTGAAATATATCTATGCTTCTTCAAATGAATAAACAGACTGATCCAGGAGTGTTGATTACATGTAGCCAGGCCTGGACACAGAAATGGCTTGGCCCCTGGGGCATCCGGGTAGCCTAGCAGTCTATTCCGTTGCCTACCAACAAGGGGATTGCTGGTTCAAATCCCCGTGTTACCTTCGGCTTGGTCGGGTGTCCCTACAGACACAATTGGCCATGTCTACAGGTGTGAAGTCGGATGTGGGTATGTGCCCTGGTCGCTGCCCTAGTGCCTCCTCTGGTCGGTCGGGGCACCTGTTCAGGGGGGAGGGGAACTGGGGGGAACAGCGTGATCCTCTCGTGTGCTACGTCCCCCTGGTGAAACCCCTCACTGTCAGGTGAAAAGAAGCAGCTGGCGACTCCACATGTATGGGAGGAGGCATGTGGCAGTCTGCAGCCCTCCCCAGATTGGCAGAGGGGGTGGAGCAGCGACCGGGACGGCTTGGAAGAGTGTGGTAATAGGCCAAGTATAATTGGGGAGAAAAATCCCCCCCCCAAAAAAAGAAATGGCTGGGCCCTTAAAAAGGTCAAGTGAATGCCCCCCCCCCCAAAAATAAAATCTGCTTTACTCATATCAATGCATGCGCATGCTCTCTCTCTCTCCCTCTCCTACAAAACACATATATATGTACACCAAGAGAGACTCACTCAGTAATGGGGGCTACACACACACACACACACACACACACACACACACACACACACACACACACACACACACACACACACACACACACACACACACCATAATAGAACTCTTTGACACACTTAATCACACCAAGGTCAACAAAGACTCTGCTACACTTACACCACACAGTTCTTAGTAGAAAGTGCAATTTCTTACCTTATGGCTTCATCTTTGCCTCTTATACAGCCACCTTCCTCGTCTTATTGGATGCAAAGTCCTTTATAATGTCTTTAAAGTCCATCTGTTTAGCCAGTTCACACTCAGCGACAAGTATTGCCATTATCATTGCTTATACTTAGGATGAACACGATAATTGCTTTGAACCATTTTTTGCAGTCGACACCTCAACCATCTATGACAGCCCGATGGGGTTATGCTGGGATCAGACTACACAATATTTTTGTCTTTCACGACAAATTAGGGACAAACAAAAGGAGATCATCAGCATAGACCGAGGCCTTCAATTCTACACCATTTCCAACTATACCGGCAATATCGGGATTGGATGATAGCAAAACTGAAAGAGGCTTAATGGCTATAGCAAATAGTAGTGGACTCAAAGGACAACCCTGTCTGGTAGACCGATAAAGGCAAAAATACTCTGAATTTATGTTATTTGTTCAAACAGAGGCTTGCAGGGAGGAGTAAAGCAATTTAATCCTGTGTTTAAATATTTCCCCAAAACGACGTTTCCCAATGTTTAAAAAAGGAAGTTCCAGTCCACTCTGTCAAATACTTTCTCAGCATCTAAACATATCAAGCCTCTGGGAGGCTAGAAGAGGATGAATTATAGATAGCATTAAACACATGCCTAATTTTAAAGAAAGAATGCCTATTATGAATAAATCATAACTGATCAGGAGGGATAATGGATGGGAGAATAGACTCCAAGTGACAGGCTAACAGCTTTGACAAAATTTTAAAATTGACGTTCAGCAGGGTTATTACGCAATATGAAGCTCGAGCTTACAAATCTTTAACTCAAGCTTCGATCTCTCGCCTTTTAAATTAAGGAAAAGTCTGAGGGAGACAACCTGAATTAAAACAATCATTAAACAAATCTAACAATGGGGAGTGGGGTGGCTTATGTAATTTTATTTTTTTTAAAACTCGGACAGAAAACCATCCAACCCAGGGGATTTACTATTTCGTTGTGAAATTTCAGCTGCAGTTTAAAGTTCTGCCATTGTGATTGGTTTCTTCTCCAGTTACTCTACAACAGACTGCCCAATGGAGGGAATTTCAATTTTGTCAAAGAAATTATTGAACTCAGTAACAGTAGAAAACCGTTCAGATGAAAAAAGTAAAACAAAATTCTTTAAATGCCTCATTGATTTCCAAAGGGTCTGTTTTACCTAAATTCATTTGAATTTGAGGGATAAGAAGGGATGAAGAAACTTGATGCAGCTTATGTGCCAGCAGTTTAATCACCCTGTGACCCTTTTCAGAGTATTTTGCATCTAGATCGAAGCAAAGGTTCAGTGCCATGATATGACACAAGAACATCATATTCAATTATAAAGAAAAATGCTCTTTATATACACCAGGAGACTGGGAGGTAACATAGTATATAGTAGTATCAAGTTGGGATATGTGTTGTGCCAAATCATTTAAGTTTGTTCCCATATGCAGTGTAAGATTATTTCCCTTCTAATGTATGCTTTAAAAGTCTCCCACAGAACTCAAGCCGAATCATCCAATGTTTTATTTAAACATAAAGAAACCAATTCTCTGTGAGACAAAATTGACGAGATGCTCGTTTGAAAGTAAACGTGTATTAAGACGCCAAGGTGTCCACACTGACTGAGTACTGAAAATGGGCATTCATGGAGATTGAAGCATGGTCAGATGTTATAATTGCATCTTAGTTACACGCAGGTGTTAAATAAAGGTGCATCATCAATTATAAAGAAATCAGTATGTGTGGAGGTTTAATGGATGTGAAAAAAAGGACACTCTTTTTGTCGATGCATTAAAAAGCCGCCGAGGAGCAGAGACTGCAAACTCTTCCACTGTATTATTTTAGTAGATTTTGAAGGCATGCGGGGCGTGGATGAAGAGCGGACAAAGTGAAGGTTCAACCAACAATTAAAGTCTCCCCCTAATATCAAATAATATGAAGACATGTCTGTTAACATACAGAAAAGGTGTCGAGGTGTAGACATTGGCCCAGATTGCATTGGTATTGTAAAGCTGTCTAGTAGCTATAATAAATCTACCGTTAGGATCTGAAACAGTTTTGCATGGACAAAAGGAACCGATTTATGTAATAGAATACCCCCCCCCCCCGTCGACTTGGTAGACAAAGAGGAGTCGACCTGAAGCACCCAAACCTTTTTTAATTTTAACCGGTCTACATTTTTGAGATGGGTTTCTGGCAAATAAATTATATTTGCTCTCAAATGGCATAAATAATAAGATATCTTGCTGCGTTTTATCGGGTTGATAAGACCCTTCCAATTAAGACTAGTTAATTTAATGTCTCCCCCCTTGGGGACAGTTACATTAGAATGAGTCATATTCCTGTATTAGTGCAGTACTGTGCAGCATGAGCATATCGGACAAAACGTGGCCACCAAAGCAGAAAAAAATTAAAATTGCAAACATCCACCCCCCCCCCCCCCAATCCCCCCAAATCACACAGTAGCACACCTCCCACCCCAGCAGAAGCACTCCCCCAAATGGGATGCATGCAAACCCTCCCACAATGTAAACAAACTGTCTCGCCTCTCACAGTAATTGCGACCCTGCTGACCTACTCTAGGTGTTCTGTAAGGATGTAACAGTGAACACTGCAGGAAAAAATACTCTTTGTAGTGAACGTGCAATTAGGCCAGATGCATTCTGTTCAACCTCCTTAGGCACATCAAGAGAGCAGGAAAAAAGTAGCCCACTGTTAAGCATTCCACCTTATTCAACAAACGAAGGACCTGTGGTTATTACAAATACATGTAAATATAGAGGCACGAATCAAGAAGGTGCATTCAAGTAATAATGTTGAACCATATCTACAAACGAGCGTGTTGTTCTGTGTGCATGCGATTTTTGAGACCCAATAAACTCATTCAACTGCTTTAGAGAATCTACTACTACTACTACTACTACTACTACAACTACTACTACTACTACTACTTCTTCTACTACTTCTCCTGACTTCCTACGTTAAATGCACTTATTGTAAGTCGTTTTGGATAAAAGCTTGGGCTAAATGACTGTAATGTAATGTACTACTAGTACTACTACTACTACTACTAGTATTATTATTTTTGGCTGCTCCCGTTAGGGGTTGCCACAGCGGCTCATCCTTTAAACAGCTTTAGAGAGGTGAATATAGAGAACATTACTGTCCCATCTTTTGTTTCAGAAATTACAGACAAATCTCAGTGGAAACGACAGACGAGGTTCGGTATCCTTCAGGATAAAAATCAGACCGTCCGTATTCGGAGAGAGAAGGTCAAGCAGAGGATGGATGGAGCAAAAGATTCTGTAGAACTTTTCACTTTGGAAAAATGCTTGAAGAGTTAATGCAGGGAAATGAAAGGTAAGCCACGACTCCAAAGCCAAAGAGACCAACACTATGGCGACGTTCGTGGTAAACTGCATGAATCAAAGTGCGGAAGCATTTTTTTTTTTTGTGCTTCCAACTGTTTTAAACTGCATCAAGCAAAGTAAACCAGCGGATGGTGTTCAGAGGGAACTATATGGGAAGACCTCATGAGACCAGAAGAGCTCAAATGTGTGGTTCAGGCCTCGAAAACCAACTTATCCCCAAACGTGGATGGCCCGACCACAGGCTTAAAGCTCGGGTGAGAGAGTTTTATAAAAGACCTTCTCTGTACTTGAGCTTCTTTTCTTTGTGACCTCGGTTTAGAAATCACGACATCAGGCCAGTAAGTCTGATTCCTACGACAAAGAGGGCCCTGGTGAGTGCTGATGACTGGCATTCAGTATGGCTTTTCTCGTAACATCCTGGCCTCGCTATTTGCTGGTAGAATCAAACCAGTTTTAGAAACCGTTGTTGCAAAGAATCCACCTGGTTTCACGACAAACACAACAGAAAGCATCCGCGTACTGATTATTTGGTCTGTTACGCGGACGGCAGACAATTTTATTCTGGTCCTTGACTTCTGTGAGGGTTTAAGCTGTGTCCAGCGTGACTTCCCATTTTAATTTCTCTGTAAATTTGGGTGAAGTCAACTGTCATTCGTCATCCGGCAGATGATTTTACTTGTTTTATTTGGTTTGTTCTGAAACTCACGTCAGGTTGCAGGTTGCAATTAACACCGCACACTTTCCAACTCTTCTGGACAAGTTGTTTGTTATCTACAGATATGAATCTTTTACCATGCGCCCTTTCTTTGCAGTTTACCTGTGAAGCAGGAGATAGAAACACTATACGTATAAGATGAAGTCTGTGTATGTACTGGGTCCGGTCTGACTGGGCTTCCGTAAAGAGGTCTGGTGGACTGGGCTGAAGGTTCAGATGACAGCAGGTAGAGTCCAGATGCAGACAGACAGACATCACATGACCTCCACCCACCACCCACATCCAGGAGACACCGACTACACCAGCAAATGTGGGTTACTTCATTTTCCTGGACTCAGTGTGTGTGTGTGTGTGTGTGTGTGTGTGTGTGTGTGTGTGTGTGTGTGTGTGTGTGTGTGTGTGTGTGTGTGTGTGTGTGTGTGTGTGTGTGTGCATAAAAAGACTGAAAATGAAGGCTGAACTCGCTTGTGTCATTGAGAGTCGAGACCTTGAGATGCTTCACTGACAGTAAAGGAGAAGACGGAGAAGAGACAGACGATGGAGAAGAGACAGAAGATGGAGAAGAGACAGACGATGGAGAAGAGACAGACGATGGAGAATAGACAGAAGATGGAGAAGAGACAGACAATGGAGAAGAGACAGACGATGGAGAAGAGACAGACGATGGAGAATAGACAGAAGATGGAGAAGAGACAGACAATGGAGAAGAGACAGAAGATGGAGAAGAGACAGACGATGGAGAAGAGACAGACGATGGAGAAGAGACAGACAATGGAGAAGAGACAGACGATGGAGAAGAGACAGACGATGGAGAATAGACAGAAGATGGAGAAGAGACAGACGATGGAGAAGAGACAGACAATGGAGAAGAGACAGGTGATGGAGAAGAGACAGACGATGGAGAAGAGACAGAAGATGGAGAAGAGACAGACAATGGAGAAGAGACCAAAGATGGAGAAGAGACAGACGATGGAGAAGAGACAGACGATGGAGAAGACACAGACGATGGAGAAGAGACAGACGATGGAGATAATAAAGAAGATGGAGAAGAGACAGAAGATGGAGAAGAGACAGACGATGGAGAAGAGACAGAAGATGGAGATAATAAAGAAGATGGAGAAGAGACAGAAGACACATTTCTCCACAGAACCAGACTGACTCATGTCCTTTAGCCCTCCGTACTAGTTTTGCTCTTGTCCACCATCATGGGCTAAGTGTCTCCCTGGTCTCGCAGGAGGAACACAGACACTCATTTTTCGACCATGTCAGTTTCTGCGGCTCAAGGGGAATCAGCCAACGATCACAAACCTCGTATGATCATAAGGCAAAGACCAGCACGTGTTTCATAAATACAGCATTCTCATTTGAGAGGCAGCACTTTGCTTTTGCTTTGTCGACTATTTTGAATAAAATAAAATATTATATTCTGAATATTCAAAAAAAATGACTCAGTGTGGTCTGTTAAATCCCACGCCAGTCCAAGATGCATCACAGATTCAGACTGTGTACAGGCTCCGCGGTCCACAACAGTAAGCAGTGACGGAATCAACACCCTTAATTGGATTGAATTTGATTTCATGCACACCTTTGAAAGCAGCGTGATCTCACAACCGAGCCGCTTTCTCGGCCAGCAGCCAGCGTTGTCTCACCGACCACTATGGACGCAACACAAGTGATATTAAACTGGTCTCATTTTTGCACCACCGTCTTAAACCGTGTAGGGGGGGGGGGCGGGGGGGGGCGGAGGTGTGCAGCATCCAAACACACCGCACCGCATCTAACCCCGCACCCCCCCAGTCTGCAGAAGCAACGCACCGGTTTGCTCTCTGCAGAACCGGTTTCATGCAGCGGGGTTGACGGAGCGCCTGCTCGGTCCGTCATCCGGCTCGCGCACACGGGACACCGGAATGGGGACCGCACGGGCTTACCTTCGACAGCGCATGCCGTTGGCAGTATCCATAGAAAATACAGAACATCCATAATCGCTCGCGCTCTTAGCAGCCGGCCGGAAGGAGCGAGCGGGCCATCGACAGGCGACAGATCGACGGATACGAAAAATATTTCCCGACTCGGTAGAATAAAAAAAAATAATACCCAGATGCCGAGGGGACCGCGGAGCCGGGCCGAGCGCGGACGAGACCAAGAGGGAGTTTAGTGCGGGGGCGGGGGTCGCAGTGCTCCGCACGCATCTGCACTTACGCGGCAGCGCTGCAGTCAGAGCAACTTTTGTATCCCCGGTAGAATTTGTATCCCTTAAAGTGAACCTCTGCGTTTTCATTTCACGCAAGACGAGAAACGGAAACATGTAGATTGTTTATTTAACTATCTATCTATCTATCTATCTATCTATCTATCTATCTATCTATCTATCTATCTATCTATCTATCTATCTATCTATCTATTTATTTTGTACTGTGTTTGGATTATCGACACGTTTTGATACAGAAAAGCAGTCCAGTTGCATGTGGAAACGAACAATGTGTGAAGCAAAATGCATTCTTTTATTCCTCTGCACGAAGACACACTAAGTTATGTTAGACTCACATGAGTTTACAATGTCAGACAATCACACTGTTGCTCGTTGCATTAAACTGAGAATATTGTAACGTGCACGGATAAACAGACTCGCTAGCCCTTGACTATGATGCCAAGGGCTAGTGAGTCCCGAATTCGCTACAAAATGTACTCCTAAGCAAAAAGGCGCGTGTGTGTATCACAGCAACCGACAGGGCGACCTGGAGAAAACTTGTCCGGGAAGGAGCGGCACTATATTGTAGCGAGGGGGGCAGCCACAGGAACTGCCGCAGCTAGGACGCGAACCCGTGTCTCCCATTCCGTAAGCGACAACGTTAACCAGCCGACTAAAGGGTCCGACCCGTTAACCAAGGACTAACGTGTCTACGTATCTATGCACGTTACACTACCCTCCTCCTTCGGGTAGCGCGTCCCCGCGCTTCAGCATATCATTTCCCTCACGCCTCTGGGCGCACGCGCTTCCGATGACCTCACGGTCTCACCATCCCACTTCTGACACCAATGTAGCGAATTCGGGGGGCAACCACAGGAACTGCCGCGGCCGGGACGCGAACCCGTGTCTCCCGCTCCGCAAGCGACAACGTTAACCAGTCGACTAAAGGGTCCGACCCGTTAGTCAATGGCTAACGTGTCTACTTATTTGTGTACGTTACAACATAATAATGATCTCCGCCGTGCTGCAGAAGACAAGCGCAGACTCAGAAAGGAGGGAGTTTCCACCAAAAAGGCCCAAACCGATCCCACGACTACCACCACCCACCCCTGCCCACCCTGCACCAAAATATGCGGCTCCAGGATCGGCCTCTTCGCCCACCTGAAGACCCACAAGGACCAAGAAGGAGGACAGTCATACTCGACCTCGAGTGACCGCCGATGAAGATAGTGTGCGTGTGTGTGTGTGTGTGTGTGTGTGTGTGTGTGTGTGTCCGCGATTAATCTCGCAAACCACTGGACCAATATATATATGTATATATATATATATATATATATATATATATATATATATATATGTGTGTGTGTGTGTGTGTGTGTGTGTGTGTGTGTGTGTGTATATATATATATATATATCAGTCTAATGTTTTTGTGCACAGTTATGGGTGTAAGATGGAGAACCTCTCGTGGTTGCGGTGATTCAAAACCTCCGAAAAACGTTTGTTCTCGCGATCGCCGCTCCCTCTCTTGATTCACTCTCTATCTCGCTCGACCAATGCTGCTCCTTGTCACGATTCGCTTCCGAGTCAACCGTGCGCATGCGCGACTCACATCCACAGCTGACTCGGATCTTGCTGCGACATGACCAAAGCTGTTAAAATAAATTTGATAATAAAGAAACAACTTCCTCTGGGTGGCAGTCCAAACAGGAAGTGTTGCATATTCTTGTCGCTGCCCGAGCTGAGTCAACCGCAGATGTGAGTCGCGCATGCGCGAGTGTAAACGGTTTACCCAGCTTTATGAAAATAAAAAGACAGGGTTGGGGTCAGACAAAAATGGTCACATAGCAAACCTTTTCTCTTTGGAAAGTGCCAGTTCATATTAGACTCGGTCACATGCGAGGGTCCATCTAGGAGGCTGCACATCCACAGACTGACAGGCAACACGTAAAACCTCCCCCCCCCCCCCATATTTTCCATTTAATCGACTTGGGCGCTGCACAAAAGTCTTATAATGGCAGACACTGGTTTTTCCGTCCGTGTGTGTATCGGTCTGCTGCTAATCTCCCGTACCACTGGGCCTGTCAGCCTAATGACGTTTGTGCACAGTTATGATCGAGGACCTGTCGTGGTTGCAATGATGCAAAACCTTTGAAAACCCTGTTTTGTACCACAGTTGTGTGCTAACTCCTCAGCTGGTTTGTCGCCCAAGTCAGAACACCGGGGAAGAGGAGATACACCTGCTGGAGATCCGCACCCTACTGAGTGGACTTTACTAGGATTAAAACGAGATAATTATGGCTCTGGGATACATATTCTGCAGGGGATACAAGATTTGACACAAATAAAAATGCGCTGTTAGATGTCAAAAGACTGCATGATAGCTCATCTGTTAATCTGTGCTTGCATTATCTTATTATTTATAGTCAAAAACCAAATTATTATTTATTATTGATCTGAATGTATTTCAATGATGACGTATTCGTTTACTCACTGTACTTATGCTTGCATTCATCCACTTCTGCATCAACCGTTGTTCTTCGTATGGCCTCATGTAAGCCAAGGCGTCACTGTAATCAAGGTGCTCCACCTGCGTCACAGGTCTGTGATGGTGTGTGGGAAACGTATCAGGCCGGAGCTATCAGACAGTCTGCTGAGACCCCACGACAAACAAGGTGGGAGAAAGTTAAGGGGAGATGCTTGTCACCTTTGTAATGGGTTTATAGTAGGAGGAGAGAAACTGGGCTTCCAAAATGAGAATTACAGAGTTCTTTCTGCTTCGGGGGAAGGAGAGCTCTCTTTGGGGGAATGAAGGCCTTCTTGATTACCGATGTAGGACTCCAGCGGGATAACGGTCAGAAGGACTTCATTTCTAAGGACTTGTTCTGGAGAGCTTACCAAACTGAGGACAGGGTTGCACCAGTCATCACTTAATCTGTCACTGAAGTTTGTGTGTCAAGTCTTTAGTATTAACTAGTGAGCTCTTAGTATTAACTAGTAAGTTCTTAGTATTAACTAGTAAGTTCTTAGTATTAACTAGTAAGTTGTGAACTAGTGATTTGCTAATGTGGGTTGCACTGTTCAAACATAAGGAATGTGGTTGTTGGTAAAGTCTTAGTAATGTGTAAATCTGTTGCTAGGCAGACATCACAGCAGCCAGCCAATCAGAGACCATTCACACATGTAAATATGGAACTGCACACCTGCCTCACAAAGACGTCCTCATTCATAAACCAAGACGATAAAACTCATCATGTAAAACACACTGACGAGGAATATTTTCAGTTTTCTAATAATTCAAAACAGTCTAAGTGGTCCTTGTTGTTTGTTGTAGTTTAAGTTTGATCAATTGGTATTATGCTTTATGCCATATTATCATGTAATATCATATCATGTAATGTCATATTGTATCATATCATATCATATATCATATATCATTCATATCATATCATCATATCATCATATCATGTAATGTCATATCGTATCATATCATATATCATATATCATTCATATCATATATCATATATCATTCATATCATATCATCATATCATCATATCATGTAATGTCATATCATATCATATATCATATATCATTCATATCATATCATATATCATATATCATTCATATCATATCATATATATCATAGATATCATACATATATCATTCATATCATATATCGTTCATATCATATCATATATATCATATATATCATACATATCATATATCATTCATATCATATATCATATATCATTCATATCATATCAAATATATCATATATCATTCATATCATATCATATATCATTCATATCATATATCATATATCATTCATATCTTATATCATATATCATATATCATTCATATCATATCATATTGGGACACTAAATAAGAGAAGCACCTTTACTTTTAGTACTTTACGTACATTTAAGAGCAAGTACCTATATACTATTACTTAAGTACACATGTCAGTGTGGTATTTCTACTTTTCCTAGAGTAGTTTTGTGTCAGAGTACTTTTACTTCATTAAAGGATCCAGAGCTTCCTCCACCACTGACTGCATATAAAGTACCAGTCCTCAGCTGGCTATAGTACATCTGTGTATATTAGAAACTATTAGCACTATTAAATAATAGACAAGCTAATAGGCTTTCCATCTTGGGGTTCTTCTATTGGATGTCCCCAATACAGGTAATAATAATGACGGCAATAATAATAATGTGTCCAATAAGTTTACACACCAACTCCAAAATTGTCCTCCATCATAAAGGTTGCCGGAACAATTGTGATTTTCAGCCTTTATTTTTTTCATACGCGCCAATAAGCTGAGCGATGGACTACGATGACAGATTATAAAACCTTTCATGAAAGATTTGGACTTGGTGAGCGAAGGTGTTTAGCGTCGTCAAACAGCACTGAGCGTATGATGGTCCGTAAGTTAAACATAAAATACTGGATTGAAGACTAGACCTTTCAGAAGCTGGGGCCAAACTGAGGTTGGAATAGACAGAAGGCCATGCCTAGCCAGACAGCGAGTGCATATTAACCGGCACCAACATTCAGTTTTGCAGTTGTGGTACCATAGATTGTGTCGGTGTTGTGTGTTTCTCTATCTGCCTGTGTGCCTGAACTGCTCCAGTCTCTGGTTACAGACCGTCACCATCACCTGTCCTCGTGTCTCCTTCAGGACAGGAACGCTATTCTGCTGGATGCTGACGTGACCAGAACACGCCAACCCTCTTTATGCTTCACTCTGCCCGTCATGCTGTTTAACATGATGTGGCTGAGATGAGCCGTCTAAGAATTCTGACGCACGTTTGGGTGGAAATGACAATAAAGGTACATGCTGTAACTGGTCTTGTGTCATATTTGCTTTCCTGCACCCTTTTATGGTCACCACATATCAGTACAGGCCACTAAGTAATGGAGATGGAAAGGAGGTAAAATACACTTCACACACACACAGTTGTGCGTTCAAAATGGCAGGACTCAGATGCTGAGTGATGTGGACTGTGTTGTCATGTGATGGTGCGTGATGCTTCCATCCCAAGCTGAACTGTGCTGTGGTGTGTGCTTCACTGACGGTGTTTCAAAAGAGGCCCCTTTTTTCCTGCCGGATGCATCTGCTACCTTTCAGTCTGACTTGGCTTGTCCTATTTTAACTTGTCCTATTTTAACTTGTCATTGTCATTCACATCACTGCATGGCAAGACAGTAAGCTCTGTTCAGATTCTTGCAGGATTTTGTACTGGTTGTACTTGGTCCATGGTGTGTCATGGGAGGGCTGACAGCAGGGCATAATGGCGGCCTGGTGGACTGGTAGCGACTGCATGCATGCGTTTTTCCGTGTCAGCCGTAAAAGGTCTGAGTTTCAGCCATTACAAGGCAGTTTTGGTCACATTCTTTACGTACGGCAGAAAGTTTACGTCACCAATCTGATAACAATACTAATAATGGACCGCGTATAGAAATCCCGTGACGGCTCCACCACGCCGAGCCTCGGTGTGAAGCACATTTGTCGTTTCTCCATAAGCTGCACGGTGGGGAGTTCAGGCGCACTGTGTTTGGTGGAGATGTGGGTACCACTTTATAGTAACTACACAAATGAAGCATTAGTTAAGTATTAGTAACGACTCCGGTGAGGCAAGTAAATTCTCTATGAGACAGTACAAGCCCATTACATTATACTATATTGTTATGTATCAGTACCTACTGAATTCATTATGTGTAAAGCAGGACACGCACCAGTGGTCAGTGAGTGTGTTAACAGATTTTTGATAAATACTTATTAATACTGCAGTTCATGATTAATTCAGGTAGTTAATTAGTTGTTAGGTAAGTATTTTGTATGGGCTCATCTGAAGGGAGGACTCTCTATGCCTCACAAATGCCTTACAAATGAGGCTGAAAGGCCAGCAGCACCTCGACACTCACAAGAGTCTAGAGATCCTTTAGAAAGTGTAAGTACGTGATTAACAAACTATTTAGATGTACATTTGTACATGAATTACTCGTGAATTGCAGTATTAATTAAGTATTTATAAAACATCTATTAACTCACCAACCATCGGTGCATGTCTTGCTTTATGGTGACTCCAGTAATACTCCAACATTCTCCAGACAAGCAGGAGTGGCCCTGCGTGAGTTGAGAGAAGGAAGGAGGAAGGAGGATGAAGAGCAGCGGTGGAGGAGGAGGAGGAGGAGGAGGAGGAGGAGGAGGGGGGGAGGGGTGCCAGCAGGGGGCAGCAGTGGGCCGGCAGAGCGCTGAGAGAGTGAGGAAATAGAGCAGAAGAAAATAAGGAGGCCAAAAACAAAACTAAAAAAAGAAAAAAAAAGAGTTCAGCCGACCTCCGCCATGAGATGAATCAGGGCTTCGGTGCAGGAACGAGAGGAGAGCCCGGTGGCCGGTTGCCATGGAGACCTCCGCCCCGGGAGATCACTACCCCCTCCTCCTCCCCCCATCCCGCTCCACCAATGTGCGAGCAGCGCAGATTGTAGGTCAGACAGAGCATCAGTGATCTAATCAGGTCTAATCCGTCCTGACTTGTGGGACACGAACTGACTCCTCCGGGGCCGCGTCCGCTGACCGCTCGCTCGGCTGTGTGCGGCGCCGCCGCCGCCGCCGCTCTCCACGGAGGCGAGAGAAAGGCCCATAAACCCGTTAAACCCGCACGGCGCCGCGGCCGCGGCCGTCCCGGGCTCTCCTGAACCTAGAAGCGGACTTCTTATTTTTTTCTTGCGCTTCCTTCACAACCCAAACCACGTGACACCCGGCATGACACCCCCCCCCTCACGAGACCCCCTCCCCCCCTCCCCTCTTTTCGTATGAGAACGTTTCTGCTGTGCGAGTTTCACACACATTGTTTATGTGTATTACGTCGATCTCCGAGCCGCTGTCCCGGAAAGTTGACTCGGTTCGTCTGGACCCAGCGTTAAATGGGGAGAAGCGTCATCCGACTGCGGTCGGACCAGTCCTCGGTGGCGGACAGTGCACGTGGCCACTGTAACTCCAGCTAATGGTCACGGCAATTTGCATATGAAGCACGTCGTTGGTTCGCTCGTTATGCAACTGCGCCGTTTATAGAGGCGTTCTGAGCTGCTGTGTTTCGCTCTCAATTTGCCCCTAGTGGTTCACATAGGAATTGCACCGCGGCGGCGCTGGGCGCTGCACACGTGTGCAGGTGTTTGCGGGTCGTCCCGTTTTGTCGCCGAGGGGGTTGGTTTGCTCACGTGGTTGTGTAGACCAGTGGTTCTCAACCGGGGGTCCGCGGACCCCTAGTGGTCCGTGGTGTAATTGCAAGGGCTCCGTGAAAATAAAATATCTTTAAAAAAAAAGATCCTGTGGCATTTATAGAAATAGGATTATTTTACTCAAATGTGACTGAGACCTTTATCTACCTAAACTATAAAGGGTAACAGGACTTTTTTCTCTAATTACATCTGTTTCACAAGTGTAATTTATTGTATCTTAATAAGAGATCTCGCTCCCGTTTGCATTGTTAAAAGTTACTGAATACATATTCTGTTTTGTTACATATATCTGAAAGTTACTGCATAAGAATTCTGTTTTGTTAACTATATCTAAGTTACAACTGAAAGCTCTTATTTTTGCCCCAAAGAGTGAATAAATGCTATAATGCAATTTAAAATGCAGTTTCTACTGTTTCTATCAAATTGCAACCCCCTCCCCCAAGATCAGGTGGAGGGGTCCTCAGGGTAGATCAAAAATACGCAGGGGGTCCAGGACCCCAAAAAGGTTGAGAACCACTGGTGTAGACGACATGTTCTGATGAAGGTGCGTTGCCTGAAAGCTATTCAGTAAAAACCATTTTCGGTGGACAGAAGTGTGCAGACTGCATCTCGTTTCTTCTTCACCGTCAAACTTGTTCCCTGAGATTGCCCAATTCCTGAGGTAAATTACGTGCGATCAGAACGACGACCGCTCGGGGCGCCGCGGTGGCTCAGCTGGCAGAGTGTGTAGCCCACAAGGCCGAGTCCTGACCACAGCAGCCCGGGCCCTGACCCGGCCCGGGCCCTGCCCTCCATGCCTAGGGTCACTGTCAAAGAAAATGTCAAAAAAGAATGATGACCATTTTTAAACTACATGGAGAAGAAAGTCCAACTCGGTTAACGTTTAAAATCAGATCTGTTAAAAGATATAATTAGGCAACAATTAATATGTAAAATAATTAATCCTGTGGTGGCCTGGCAGCCTGGGTGTCTCCGCGCCTGCTGCCCAGTGACTGCTGGGATAGGCTCCAGCATCCCTACGACCCTGACAGCAGGATAAGCGGTTTGGATAATGGATGGATGTGTGCATGACTGCAGACCACTCATTACATTGCAGTAAAGAAGATGGAAAATATGCTAATGCTGCACTGCTCTAGCTTATAGAACACGGTCTTTACATTGCCCGTGTATAACCAGTTAAGAGAGATGATGAAACTAATCAGTTCAAATAGCTTTTTATGTTAGAAACATGATTTTGGGTGGTTTGTTGGATACAAATCAAAACTTGGGGGTTTTAGACATTTTTCAGTGCTGCAGGGGTCAAACTGTCCTGCAAACTGAAGCAGGTGGAAGAAATCGAGTCTACGTTCCTTCAGCCCTGCGTAACCCAAACCCAGCCTCATACGAAACACTAAGGAAGAAAGATGAGACAATAGGTAGGATACAGAGATGCCAATCAAAGAGTAAAATGTGAAAACCAGAGGGGAAGTGTGTTGGGGGAACACAGGTTAGACCCTCAGATTGGGGTTTTCTTCATAAAGGGTAAAGTTTGTAACGGGTTTCGTTTCATACATTTTGATAGAAATCACTGATTTAATTTGTCGTGTCCCATCTGTCGCGGCTCAGGTTGTCTGTCTTCCATCTACACGTGTTCCAGCATGCTAACGCCGCTAGCTAGGAGCTAGCTAGCTCACACGGTGACACCCTGATGTCGAAGATGAGTACACAAAGAATCCCTAAAGAGGGAATTTCACGGTAAATAAACGAACAAATCATATTTGAGTCATTTTCAAGTCCGATATGAATCAAGTCTGAAGTGGTTCATAGTGAATGTAGTGACTTGACTCATTGCTCCACGTGGTTATACAGTTTTAGTGTATCAGACCCCATTAGACAGACAGGTCACTCAGGGGTGGGCGATCTTATCCAGAAAGGGCCAGTGCAGGTTTTTGTTCCAACCAAGCAGTTACACACCTGTGTCTCCCAATCAAGTTCCTCAGCAAGGACTCTACTGGGTGATTAGGGGGATCAGGTGTGTAACTGCTCGGTAGGAACAAAAACCGGCACTGGCCCTTTCTGGATGAGATTGCCCACCCCTGCTGGACAGAACTGAACCAAACCCAACTACATCGAATACAATTCAAATGTTTACGTTGCTGTGAACTTGTCAATAAAAAGACACGCCCCCATTTCCCATCAGCACACGATACAAACCACCCGTTTTTTACCACAGATACCACACGTGTGCCCTCTGTGGTAAAAAAAAAATCAATTTATTTGATGAAAACATTGGCAATAATGATTTATTCCACATTAAAAATGTTCTAGGTATTTTTTGAGAGAATTGAAATCACTGGAAAATATATTTTTTGAATATTTTGTGCCGACGGATCTTCTACCACTGAAGGGAACCAACGGTGGAATCAAGTCTGTGATTATTCTGTACTGTGTAAATTCCTCTCCGGTCGACGTTCATCAACACCAACACATGGACGAGGGCAACGAAATGAAACCTGACCAGTGCTGTGGCGACCTCTAGCGACAGTTATAGACACCCGCACAGTATTTTAGATCAGTTCCAATAATCTGATTTCCGGTGTTCCTTGGTGAATCCTGTTTAATGTAACGCAGACATCCACAATGTGAAGTTCAAGAATCCAGTTCAGTTCATTGTTTACTAAGCTATAATTGTTCCACGGACCCAAAGGAAACGACTAATTTTGTTTGTTTGTTTGTTTGTTTTACACAGTATTCAACCATTGAGACAAACTTTGTCGACCGCCTCATGATCTGAAAATGAAATGCAGGTGTAGATAGATTTAAACAGGGGGTCATTATAGTCAAAAAGGTAGCAGTGTAATCAAAATATCCATTTCTATTTCACACAGCAAACTAGTAAAATGTTTTAAAAATAATCAATACTGGATTGCCTGAGCTGGGGGAGCTTTAGAGAGAGAAAAATGGAAAAACTGAATTCAACCGTTTATACTTGTGTTTTATTTCAGTGGGAAGAGATGGTTCAAAATGTATGATGGTTAAAATAATGAGTCATGTTAGAAAGATATCAGTGTTTCAGTTTCCTGTAAACTGTTATTCTGGTTGACGTCCATCAACCTGTTTATATAGAAACACGATACACTTAACCTGATTATATATATATATATATATATATATATATGTGTGTGTGTGTGTGTGTATGTATGTATATATATATATGTGTGTGTGTGTGTATGTGTATATATATATATATATATATATATATGTATATATATATGTATGTATATGTGTGGAGGCCATTTGAGTACAGTGAACTCATTGTCATGTTCAAGAAACCAGTCTGAGATGATTCGAGCTTTATGACATGGCGCGTTATCCTGCTGGAAGTAGCCATCAGAAGATGGGAACACTGTGGTCATAAAGGGATGGACATGGTCAGCAACAATACTCAGGTAGGCTGTGGCGTTGACACGATGCTCAATTGGTACTAAGGGGCCCAAAGTGTGCCAAGAAAATATCCCCCACACCATTACACCACCAGCACCAGCCTGAACTGTTGATACAAGGCAGGATGGACCCATGCTTTCATGTTGTTGACGCCAAATTCTGACCCTACCATCCGAATGTCGCAGCAGAAATCGAGACTCATCAGACCAGGCAACGTTTTTCCAATCTTCTATTGTCCAATTTTGGTGAGCCTGTGCGAATTGTAGCCTCAGTTTCCTGTTCTTAGCTGACAGGAGTGGCACCCGGTGTGGTCTTCTGCTGCTGTAGCCCATCTGCCTCAAGGTTCGACGTGTTGTGCGTTCAGAGATGCTCTTCTGCATACCTCGGTTGTAATGAGTGGTTATTTGAGTTACTGTTACCTTTCTATCAGCTCGAACCAGTCTGGCCATTCTCCTCTGACCTCTGGCATCAACGAGGCATTTTCGCCCACAGAACTGCCGCTCACTGGATATTTTCTCTTTTTCGGACCATTCTCTGTAAACCCTAGAGATGGTTGTGCGTGAAAATCCCAGTAGATCAGCAGTTTCTGAAATACTCAGACCAGCCCGCCTGGCACCAATAACCATGCCACATTCAAAGTCACTTAAATCACCTTTCTTCCCCATTCTGATGCTCGGTTTGAACTGCAGCAGATCATCTTGACCATGTCTACATGCCTAAATGCATTGAGTTGCTGCTATGTGATTGGCTGATTAGAAATTTGCGTTAACGAGCAGTTGGACAGGTGTGCCTAATAAAGTGGCCGGTGAGTATATATATATATATATATATATATATATATATATATATATATATATATACACTACCGTTCAAAAGTTTGGGATCACATTGAAATGTCCATATTTTTGAAGGAAAAGCACTGTACTGTTCAATGAAGATAACTTTAAACTAGTCTTAACTTTAAAGAAATACACTCTATACATTGCTAATGTGGTAAATGACTATTCTAGCTGCAAATGTCTGGTTTTTGGTGTAATATCTACATAGGTGTATAGAGGCCCATTTCAAGCAACTATCACTCCAGTGTTCTAATGGTACAATGTGTTTGCTCATTGGCTCAGAAGGCTAATTGATGATTAGAAAACCCTTGTGCAATCATGTTCACACATCCGAAAACAGTTTAGCTCGTTACAGAAGCTACAAAACTGACCTTCCTTTGAGCAGATTGAGTTTCTGGAGCATCACATTTGTGGGGTCAATTAAACGCTCAAAATGGCCAGAAAAAGAGAACTTTCATCTGAAACTCGACAGTCTATTCTTGTTCTTAGAAATGAAGGCTATTCCATGCGAGAAATTGCTAAGAAATTGAAGATTTCCTACGCCGGTGTGTACTACTCCCTTCAGAGGACAGCACAAACAGGCTCTAACCAGAGTAGAAAAAGAAGTGGGAGGCCGCGTTGCACAACTGAGCAAGAAGATAAGTACATTAGAGTCTCTAGTTTGAGAAACAGACGCCTCACAGGTCCCCAACTGGCATCTTCATTAAATAGTACCCGCAAAACACCAGTGTCAACATCTACAGTGAAGAGGCGGCTGCGGGATTCTGGGCTTCAGGGCAGAGTGGCAAAGAAAAAGCCATATCTGAGACTGACCAATAAAAGAAAAAGATTAAGATGGGCAAAAGAACACAGACATTGGACAGAGGAAGACTGGAAAAAAGTGTTGTGGACGGATGAATCCAAGTTTGAGGTGTTTGGATCACAAAGAAGAACGTTTGTGAGACGCAGAACAAATGAAAAGATGCTGGAAGAATGCCTGACGCCATCTGTTAAGCATGGTGGAGGTAATGTGATGGTCTGGGGTTGCTTTGGTGCTGGTAAGGTGGGAGATTTGTACAGGGTAAAAGGGATTCTGAATAAGGAAGGCTATCACTCCATTTTGCAACGCCATGCCATACCCAGTGGACAGCGCTTGATTGGAGCCAATTTCATCCTACAACAGGACAATGACCCTAAACACACCTCCAAATTGTGCAAGAACTATTTAGAGCAGAAGCAGGCAGCTGGTATTCTATCGGTAATGGAGTGGCCAGCGCAGTCACCAGATCTGAACCCCATTGAGCTGTTGTGGGAGCAGCTTGACCGTATGGTACGCAAGAAGTGCCCATCCAACCAATCCAACTTGTGGGAGCTGCTTCTGGAAGCGTGGGGTGCAATTTCTCCAGATTACCTCAACAAATTAACAGCTAGAATGCCAAAGGTCTGCAATGCTGTAATTGCTGCAAATGGAGGATTCTTTGACGAAAGCAAAGTTTGATGTAAAAAAAAATCTTATTTCAAATACAAATCATTATTTCTAACCTTGTCAATGTCCTGACTCTATTTTCTATTCATTTCACAACATATGGTGGTGAATAAGTGTGACTTTTCATGGAAAACACAAAATTGTTTGGGTGATCCCAAACTTTTGAACGGTAGTGTGTATATATATATATATATACCGTGCCATTACCACAGTGTTAGCTCGATACCAAAAATCCCCCCCCCTTCCCACTGTGTGTGACCTGGGCTGAATATATATATTAAATCCAGGTCAACCATGCCCCCCCCCCAAAAAAAATCTCCCCCTCACCCTTTTTCGGGTGGTGTGCATCTTCCTCAAGCTCGGGTCCTCTACCAGAGGCCTGGGAGTTTGAGGGTTCTGTGCAGTATCTTAGCTGTTCCTATGACCGCACTCTTCTGGAAAGAGACCTCAGATGTTGTTCCTGGAATCTGCTGGAGCCACTCTCCCAGTTTAGGGGTTATACAGCCCCTAGTGCTCCTATTACCACTGGGACTACTGTGGATTTCACCTTTCACATCTGATCTAGTTCTTGCCTCTGCTCTTGGTATTTCTCTAGCTTCTCATGCTCTTTCTTCCTGATGTTGCCGTCACTCAGAGTTGCTACATCAATCACTAGTGCTGTCTTCTGTTCCTTGTTGACCACCACAATGTCTGGTTGGTTAGCCAGCACCTGCTTGTCAGTCTGGAACTTGAAGTCCCACAGGATCTTAGCTCTGCCATTCTCAACCACCTTTGGAATTGTCTCCCATTTGGACTTGTGGACTTCCACTCTGTAGTCAGTACAGATATTCCTGTACACTATCCCAGCCACTTGGTTATGCCCTTCAGTGTATGCTTTCCCAGCAAGCATTTTACACCCTGCTACTAAGTGCTGGACTGTCTCAGGGGCATCTTTACACAGCCCTGCATCTTGGGTCTTATCTGGTGTGGTAGACCCCTGTCTCAACCGAACTGATCCTGAGCACCTGTTCTTGTGCTGCTATGATCAGAGTCTCTGTGCTGTCCTTCAGTCCAACCTTTCCTAGCCACTCGTAGGATTTCCCGATATCAGCTGCGTCTTCTATCTGTCGATGGTAAATCCCATGGAGGGGCTTGATCTTCCATGATACCTCCTCTTCTCCTTCCCCTGCACTCTCTGTCTTCTGCTAGCTGAGGTACTCACTCAGCAGTTCATCCTGGGGGGCCCTCTTTCTGATGTACTCATGGATGTTCCTTGTTTCCTCTTGGATAGTGGCCCTGATGCTCATCAACCCTCGGTCCCCATCTTTTTGCTTATCGTACAGCTTCAGGCTGCTGGACTTCGAGTGGAATTCTCCATGCATTGTGAGGAGTTTCTGTGTCCTAATATCTGTGGCCTTTAACTCCTCCTTTGGCCAGCTTATTATTCCAGCTGGGTATCTGATGATTGGTAAGGCATATGTGTTGATGGCTTTGATCGTATTCTTCCCACTGAGCTGGCTCCTCAGGACCTGCCTCTGTGGAGGAATTTGGTTGTAGCTGACCTCCTTGCTGCCTCCTCGTGGTTTCCATTTGCCTGTGGAATACCCAGGTACTTTATCTGTCCTGTATGTCTGTTATCCTGCCATCTGGTAATTCAACCCCTTCAGTGCTCACTACCATTTCTCTTTTTGCCCCCGTTCGACCACACTTGTTGAGTCTGAATGACATCCCAGTGTCGTCACTATAAATCCTGGTGAGGTGGATCAGTGAGTCAATGTTTTGCTCATTCCTGGCATACAGAATGACGTCATCCATGTATAGGAGATGGCTGATGGTAACTCCACTTCTGAACCTGTAGCCATATCCACTCTTTGTAATGATCCGACTGACAGGGTTCAGGCCTATGGAGAACAGCAGCAGAGACAGTGCATCACCTTGATATATGCCACATTTGATGGTTACCTGTGTGATTGTCTTTGAGTTGGCCTCTAATGTTGTCTTCCACTGCTGCATTGAGTTCTTGATGAAGGCTACTAGTGTCCTTTTGGCTTTGTATAGTGTTGAGCACTCCAGTAACCAGGTGTGGGGCATTGAATCATAGGCTTTCTTGTAGTCAATCAAGGGTGTGCTCAGGTTTGCCTGTCTGGTCTTAGAGTCTTGTGTGACTGCTCAGACCACTTCTTTATTAAATTTACGACCTCCTTACTGGAACATCCTCACATTCCTCCGCAAAGGGTCTTTTTCCGCCAAAACTTACGGTCCCTTACACTGACCCAGCTCTCTAATGAGGTCTTGGCTTCCATGCCTCCTCATGATGAATTCTCTTCACTCCCTGTCAACAAGGCTACAGACACACTGTTCCCCACTAGCCTCCTCTCTTAACAATCTCTGCCCTCTAGCATCTAAACCTGCTCATAATGCTCCCCCTAGTCCATGGCTCACTGAAGTCATCAGGGAGCAAAGAGCGGGGCTCAGAGCTGCAGAGAAAATGGTATAAAACCAGAGAGTCCATTGAACTAATGACTATCAGCATATCTTAGCATAATTCTCCTCCAGCTTAAAAACAGCTAAGACCACTTACTATCAGAACAAGATCTGTGGTGCCACTGATGCTCGAAAAAAAATTTTTTTTGCTTTTAACTCACTCAATCCGCCTCCTCCTCTGACCTCTACTCTGCTCACTCCTGATATGTTCCCCTCGTACTTTACTGATAAGTATTGTGCCATCAGTAGAAGTTCTCTGAGCCTGACCAACTCCATCTGCCGCTGCCAGCTAACAGTGTCTCACTCACCTCATTCTCCCTCCTGACCGAGGAAGAAGTCTCCAAGCTTCTGCTGGACTCTCGTCCCACTATCTGTCCCTTGTCCGCTGGACCCAATACATCCAACCTCCTACAGACCATTTCCCCCACACTTAACCCTGCAGTAACACACATCATCAACTCCTCACTTACAATGGGTGTGTTCCCCACCGCATTTAAGCAAGCTCAGGTCACCCCACTGCTCAAAAAACCTACACTCAATCCAGCCCAGGTTGAAAACTCCTACCCTTTCTTTCAAAAATATGTGAGGGCACAGTCTTTAACCAAGTCTCAGAATTCCTTTCTGAGAACAATCTGTATTGTTCTACATTGATCCGAATCAATCTAGCTTTAAGCGGGGTCATTCTACCGAGACTGCACTCCTGCCAGTAATAGAATCACCGTGTTTGGCTAGAGCTGCTGGTCAGTCCTCAGCTTTATTACTGCTAGATCTGTCAGCTGCCTTTGACATGGTTAACCACCAAATCCTCCTCTCCACACTCATTGAGCTTGGTATCTCAGGATCTGCCCTCCGCTGGTTCAAGTCCTACCTCTCTGGGAGATCTTTTCGAGTATCTTGGAGGAGAGAAGTGTCCAAACCACATGGCTTATCCACAGGGGTACCTCAAGGGTCAGTGCTTGCCCCCCCTTCTCAGCATACACCTCCTCATTTGGTGCAATCATCCACTCCCATAGTTTCTCATACCACTGCTATGCTGACAATACCCAGTTCTTCCAATCATTCTCTCCAGATAACCTCACAGTTTCAGCACGGATATGGTCACGTTTTGCTAGTACCGCTGCATGGATGAAAGAACACAACCTTCAGCTTAACCTATCTAAGACTGAGCTCCTTGTCATCCCAGCCAGTCCATCCTTACAACAACAGATCAATATCCAGCTCGGATCAACCCAACTCATGCCCACAAAGTCTGCCTGAAACCTGGGGGTCATGATTGATGACCAACTAACCTTTAAGGTTCACGTGGTCTCAATCGCTCGGTTGTGCCGATTTGCCCTGTACATCATCAGGAAAATTAGACCCTAACTGTCTGAACATGCAGCACAACTCCTGGTACAGGCTCTTGTTATATCATGCATTGACTACTGCAACTCCTTACTGGCAGGTCTCTCTGCATGCACTTTCAAACCTCTGCAAATGATCCAGAATGCAACACCGTATCTGGTCTTCAACCAACCCAAAACAGCACACGTCACTCCACTGTTCATATCCCTCCACTGGTTCCCAGTTGCTGCCCGCATCAAATTCAAAACCTTGACGCTCGCTTACAAAACAGCAACTAAAATGGCTCCCGCCTACCTGAACTCCCTCATTCAGGTCTATGCTCAGTCCCACTCACTACACTGTCAATGAAAGGCGCCTGGCACTTCCGCCACAACAGGGCCCTTATTAAGTCACTAGCCAGACTTTTCCCTTCTGTAATTCCCCGGTGGTGGAATGAGTTACCAAACTCCATTCGATCCGATGAGTTCCTCTCCATGTTTAAGAAGAAGCTAAAGACCCAGCTCTTTCTCAAACACCTCCACACCTGATGGTATTAATAATAATAATAATTTTAAAAAAAGCTTCTATGCACCTTTGCCTTTGTGCAATGCCTGTTGACACCTACTATTGGCCTCGAACCTAGTTTTTTTACACTTACTTGCGTTGTTGCCTCCTGACTAGATCCTTGCTTGTGATGTATTCATTCTCAGATGTACATTGCTTTGGATAAAAGTGTCTGCTAAATGAAGTTGTTGTAAATATATATATCAGGTTAAAAGAGATATTCGACCCCCTCCATAACTCTGATCCACGTGAACTTGACACATGTTGGGGGTATTTCTGGTCATTTCCTTTACTGAGACTATAAAACCCGTCTGCAACAAGTTGTATATTTATCTATTTTCTGTATTTGTTGGTGAGGTTACTACTTGTATTTTCTCTTTCCTTTGTGATACTTGCATTTCCTTGTTTAGCATAGCAAACTAGAAATAATAATAAAAAAAAGATCAATGTGGTGATATGTGTTGTGAGTAGCAGAAAATTATGAATATCATGAATATTGTCTTTTAGGTTTGAAGTTGAGCTTCCCCCAAACTTCAAATTCAAGTCGGTCATGAGTCGCTTAGAGCATTTCTTGACTGTAGAGATCAACCAATGGATCCACTACACAAATATGACCACTATATATAGTAGTAATACATTTTCCTGGATGAGAGGACATGGATAGTAAAATATTAAGGTAAAAATTTGGATTTTCAGCATCAGGATGACATATATTTATCAAACTAACGCAGGTAGATGCAACCATGATGCAAAACGTGCCTTCCCATAGAAGAGACCTCAGCACTTCACAGGTCCATTCAACTGCACATTCAACTCACCTCAATGAGTCTTTTCTACACTACAGTCACATGACCTCGTCGTGGTCTGTGTAGCAGAGAGATTAATACAATCCAGCAGTGGATGAGCAACACACACATGCATGCATGCAAACACACATTCCTGTACTTCTATCTTTGCGAGGATCCTCATGACTACATCCATTTTCTAGCCCTTAAACCTAACCTTAACCATCATAACTACATGTCTAACCTTAACCTTTACCCTTACTTTAACCTAATCCTAATTCTAACCTTGACCCAAGTCCTAACCCTGAAATTGACCCTTAAAGAGGTGAGGACCAGCCAAAATGTCATCATGGTGCAAAAAATTCTTCATTCTGATGGTTAAAAACTCAAACTGGTCCTCACAAAGACAGAAGTACAAGAGCACACAAACATACTAAACCCCTCCATCTGAGATAGGTTGATTTGATTGCTGTGGATGATGCCTCGGTAGGTTTCCATTCTACAACCTTTCTTGCCGTGGCTTTAGGGCTGAACCTCCTGGCAGATTATGATGTCAGAGTCCCGTCGGGTGGGAATAGAAAGACTCGTTCATTTGGATCCTAGTGAGGGATCACGGTCTGGATTAAGTGCATGTAGGTACAGCAGTGTTGAAGGGGAGGCTGAGGGAGCAGCAGGTTGGAGCAGCAGGCAGCTCCTTGTCCACAGACTTTGGGACTATAATGACTCTTAATGGAGGTTCGTCTGCTGAAAGAGTCATTTTAAAGGACAGGGCGTCCGGGATGAGATGCGGTTTGCTTAACTAAAGGCGGTTTTGTTCAGGTGAGCCTGTTTTGGTCTTCCATGTCTTCTACTGCAGCTTTGAGGATGTCAGGTCTTGGTGTGAGGAGGCCAGTTTTGGAGACGTGTGTTTGTGAGCTGTTGATGTTTTGCAATAAAACTGTTTTGATGGAGATAAATCCATAACTTGACGATTCTGCTGGTTTGGGAAAAAAGTGGCAAAACTCTCAGACATACTTTATCTGTCATTATGGATTGAAAGTGTTGAGGGAAAAAGTCCTTCAAGATGTACTCGCATGTCAAATGCAAGTCAGTTTTCTGTTGCACATCTGAACAGTGAAATAGTATTACAAATTTTAGTTTAACAAATATAAAGGTCCGCTCATCTTTAAAAAGCGCCGTCATCACTAATATTACTTTTGCTGACGTTTCTTTCAGTTTGTCCTGATTTCCTCAAGTAAGATGAAGGTGAAATGGACCAAACTGGGCCTGGTCGTCTTCTTCCTGCTGTCTGTGGTGATGACCGGCTGCTTCATATGGCAGTACAGGATACCAAAGATGGAGATGGGTGAGTCTCCTCTGTAAGGAAAACACTCCCCTTGCTAACACGGAATTATAATTTCATATTCCCCACAGACAAACAGGTTTAAGATGTGGGGATGTAAAATCTGCCAGCGGGGTCTCTTTATCTTAATTGCTCGTTTGCAGGGGGCCTGTGTTAGGATTATGTAGAGATGGACATAGTACCAGCAGGATTACCAACCTCAGTAAAGCTGCCTTTAACCCCTGGCGTGGGCGACATGAGGGAAATCCGGTGTGGTGGCACTTCCTCCATGACGTACATGGATGCTCTTTACATGACGTAAAGCCCAGGGAATCTTCCAGAGAACCTCTCTGTCACCGTCTATCTCTCTACCTATAGTTATATATTTTAAAGCAACATAAGGGTGAACACTAGTAACACCACAACAGTAGGCTTTTACAACTACTTATCAATGGGAAAAGTAAAACTGTGTGACACGTTGATATATCAGTTGATATATCAGTTGACAATGTCAAACAGATTATAATTATTCTATGGATGTTCTGGTTATACTGGCTTCTCACCCCAGGGGGAAATCTTATCTATCTATCTATCTATCTATCTATCTATCTATCTATCTATCTATCTATCTATCTATCTATCTATCTATCTATCTATCTATCTATCTATCTATCTATCTATCTATCTATCTAGCTATCTATCCATATCTATATATATCTACATATATCTATACACACACACACACGCATCCATTCATTACCCAAGCCACTTATCCCAATCGGGGTCATGGATGCTGGAGCCTATCGCAGCTATATATATATATATATGTGTGTGTGTGTGTGTGTGTGTGTGTGTGTGTTTATGTTGTATGAAATTTTTATGCTATGAAATTTTTGTATGTTGCACCTCTCCCTTCCCCATAGGACAATGTGCACGTGATGCGCATGACGAGGCAGTAGATGGTATGTCCTTTCCTCGAGTAGTTTTATTGACAGCTGATGAAACAGGCTTGTCCTGTCTCATAAAGAATTTACCTGACTCACTGGATTATTTTGCTCCTTATTTGTTGAGCACTTTCCCTACCGTTGAGTGTTTCTTTTAACAAAGTTGTATATATACAGAGAGGGGGGGGGAGGGGGAAACACCCAGGGCGGTCTGACAGGACGCAGAAGCGGGGCAGGATAAGCTAACTGCTAGCCCATGCAGACCGGCAGTCATCCTGGCTGGCGTTCGTTCTCCTGGACAGTGATTTTTTTTATTAGTAGAGATATATGTGTTAGTTTGGATATGTGTGTTCTTGTAGTTCTTGTAGTTTTGGATATGTGTTTTAGTCTTTGTGTTGCTCCGCTGTGGGCTGGGGGAAACCATGTTTCGTTTCATTTCATGTGCGCAAGTGCATGAAATGAAACGGCAAATAAAAGTGTTTCTGATTCTGATTCAGTGCAAACTAGTTAGTGAGCATGTTATCTGCTGAAAAATACACCGGCCTGATTATTCAGCCCTTTTCTTTAGAGAACATCACCGTGCAAAAAAAAATGTTCTGATGTGCACCTCTTGGGGTGTGTGAATGGCTTTGTGTAACTCACATTACGCTTCAGCACCTTTTATGTTTCCACCGCTTGCCACGATTGTTGTTCCTCCCAGGACTTCTCTGCACCGTCACTGCCAGCATCACCTTGATCGCTAAAATCCAGTTTTGTCACTGGTCCCACAAATATACAACGCATAAATTAGACCAAAATATCCAGAATCATAGAAATCCATTTCAAACAACTGAGGAATAAAGCATGCAGTCATAAAAACACAGACTGATGGTGAAGAATCTATCGAATAATAATTTAACGAGAATAACTGCAAATCACAGCTTTCGCTCCATCTAACGTTAGTGCCTATAGAGCGACAGTGACACGGCAGCTATTCAACACCATAACTGTCACAAGGATCTTGATTGTACCGTTTTAATGTTCATTTAACTGCTGTGGGTGATTTTCTGCAATATCTGCCATCATCATCATCATCATCACAGCTGTGTACATTAACACCTGGGTGTCTTCATGCGAGTCTAATGTACCGCTGATAGTAACGCTGCGTATTGGCGAGAATCTGGCGATACGATATGTATCACGATACGGGGCTGCGATTCAATATATCGCGATACTGTAAGAAAGGCGATATATTGCGATTTCATAGGTCTGTGTTCTTTGTGCTTGTGCTACTTCCCGTCTCAGTTTACGTTGTTGGGTTGGAGTGGAAGAGTAAAATGGCTGAGGATAGATTACAACACTGCCATCTAGCGGTCGTGGGGTTACACGCAACACCAAATGTTTGTCGCGAACCTTTACATGTAAACAAAAACAATTAAAAATCGATATAGTGGGTTTGAGAATCGATACGGTATCACAAGATAATATCGCGATACTCGAGTGTATCATGTTTCCTTACACCAAAGTCTGTCTGTGTTTGTTTTATAAATGATGAATGGATCAATAACTTCCTCTTCCTCTGTCTGCAGAGGACGTGGCGATGCAAGAGAAGTTGAAGGAGGAGAGGATGTGTCCTCGCTTCCCCGAACCCGTGGCCCTCACCCATCCCATCACCGTCCTGAAAGAGGCTTTAAAACAGGTGAATCTACCACCGTGGGGGAGAGGGAAATCCATTTCCTACCTGCACTTTTCCAACACTTGTATTTTTTCCCCCATTACTGTGTCAGGTGTCATAAGCATGGGATGACTGTAGTTTTTACTTTGTGTGTTTTGGTGTCTCTAAATAGGTGGATGGACTGCTGAAGTCGAGCATTCATAAATCCAGACTTCCGGCAATTTCCGTCGTAGTGGTTTTAAACGACTCGGTTTTGTGGAACGGAAACTTTGGCAAAAAGAACGGCAGCGACCCCTCGTCACCACCACCCACCGAGTACACCGTGTACAGGTGAGCCAGCAGGTAGCCACCCGGAGACTCCACCGACCCCGAGTGATACTCAAATGACAACAATGAGAACACAGACTCGTAAAGGTGGATACACTTGTATGTTCCAGAATGTTCCTGGTAGGGATGTGTGACTAGGCGACTAGTTGGTCTCATGTTGGTTAGACTCGACCTTTCCCGGGCCCGCTTTAGAGAAGACTTTTTATTGTTATCCGGGCCAACGCACATTCACAATAAAGACATGCATGTATCACAACTGGTGTATCGTTACTCAATGATACGCTTACTGACGGCAAGCGTTCCCTGTCGATACAAGTGACGTCACCAAACTGTCTACTACATATATTTTAGCTGATCGATTATTTCAATCTAAGGGATTAAAAAAAACTATTCAGATCCATATCCAGAATATTATGAGAAAAAAAAGTGAACACAATAGTTGTCTATTCGGACCCGTCCCAAATTCACCAACTGTTTTACATTTTTATCTTTTACAGTTATACTATATACGTATGTGTGTGTGTGTGTGTGTGTGTGTGTGTGTGTGTGTGTGTTGTAACACCCATGGATTGCAAATGTAGCTCGGCACACAAAAAAGCTCCCATTAGAAGGCTATATTGCATTATTGCATCAGGATATACTGCAGTACTGATGATATATCCTAACGGGAGTTTTCTTGTGTGCAGTTCTTCAGTTGTATTTTACTTGGTAGATTTTTTTTAATCCAACATCCATTTCTCTTGCGGGCTGGACTTGCATGCTTTGGAATATCTTTGTGGCTAGAATCAGAGAACATCACCGGGCACCACTACCAGATTAATCAATGTACTATGAGAGCACCCACACTAATGTAACCTGCAGTGTAAATCCTTCCCTTTACATGTGGTGCTTGCAAGAGGCTTTAGATTTGGGTAGGATTTGGTTCAGGGGGGTTGTATTAGTCCTCCGCAGTTAAACCATTAACATACAGAACATAGTATATATCACTGTGCAGAAGGCGAGTAAACCGCTTCCATCCCCGGGCAAACGGCAGGGAAGCTGCTCTGTAAAATCAGCGTTCATCAAATTAAAACGAGTGCTGTGTTGTGAGTGGGCCGCGTCATCCCTCCATCTGAGCGACAGAATAGAGCATACACTGCACATTTTCATAATTACAGTCGTGTTCGTGTCTGTGATGCCGTGGGACAGGAGGGGAACCACACTTTAACTCAAAACCATGTCAGGGCTGAAAAAATAAAAGCTCATGTGGAGCGGTTAACCAGCAGTCCTCTCTGACGTCCTCATATTAACCACTGTCTTCAACCCACGCATAGCAGCTTTTACTTGCATGCTCACGATTATTTGTAAAAGAGGGGATGTCAAATATGGGCAGCACGGTGGCGCAGTGGTTAGCGCGGTCGCCTCACAGCAAGAAGGTCCTGGGTTTGAGCCCCGGGGTAGTCCAACCTCGGGGGGTCGTCCCAGGTTGTCCTCTGTGTGGAGTTTGCATGTTCTCCCCGTATCTGCATGGGTTTCGTCTGGGTGCTCCGGTTTCCTGCCACAGTCCAAAGACATGTGGTCCATACTAAATTGTCCCTCGGTGTGAATGTGTGTGTGTGTTTGTCAGCCCAGAGATGGCCTGGCGGCCTGTCCAGGGTGTCTCCCCGTCTGCCGCCCAATGACTGCTGGGATAGGCTCCAGCATCCCGCCACCCTGACAGCAGGATAAGCGGTTTGGATAATGGATGGATGGATGGATGGGATGTCAGATATTTCAAAATGCTATATATTTTACCTTAACTGACGCATTTTAAATCATCTCTGATTGCAGAATAGCTAGCCTCTCCAAGATCTTTCCTACGCTGATGCTGTACAAGCTGTGGGAGGAAGGGAAGATACGCTCTCTGGACGACCCGCTACAGAAGTACATGGAGAACTTCACCATTAAGAACCCGCTGGGAACCAGCAGAGGAGCAGCGCCCTTCTCAGCTGGGACTCAATCCGCCGCCTCATCGCTCACCCTGCGCAGGATGGCCAGCCAGCTTTCTGGTAAATACTACAGAATAATATTCAAAACAATAACAATATACAGTGTCTTTATGGATGCTCAATGATCCAGGTAAGAAAATCACAGGAAGTTGGATCAGTTCATCTGGACACAACGTTTATTGACAGATAAATTTCATCATCATCCAAGTGACCTCTTCAGTCCAAACTGACTGCAGGTATCCCCACCCTTATAAACTATACAGAAGCATAACGACTGAAACCAACGATGGGTATCATATACGAACTGCTGTGACCATTAACCAGAGCGCAGGGATGGGCAACATGACCCAGAGGGGGCCGGTGTGGGTGCAGGTCTTTGTTCTAACCACGCAGTTACACACCTGATTCGACTAGTAAACCAATAGTCTTTGCTAAGGACCTTGATTTGTAGACTCAGGTGTGTAACTGCTTGGTTTGAACAGACCTGCACCCACACCGGCCCCCTCTGGGTCATGTTGCCCATCCCTGAACTAGCGTTTCAATGGCCATGTGTAGTATTCACAGAGGATTGGGGAATAGCTGCAATCACAGCATTGTAAGATGGCGACAGATGTACTCATGGAGCACAAACTAGGAGTCATCAGGATGCTGTACCACCGAGCTGACAATGTCCCCACCGACACAGTGGTCGGGGAAGGGGAGAAATCCCACATTAAACAGGCTCTGGTTAAGTGTGGTTATCCTAACTGGGCGTTTGCCAAAGCCGGGAAGTCACCCAAACAGTGCACCGGCCGATCGAAGAGAGGAGAAGGACAACAGCCGCCTAAGCATAAACCAGTGGTGATTCTGTATGTGGCGGGAGTGTCGGAAAAGCTGAGACGTGTATTTTCCAAACACCGCGTCTCAGTTGCTTTCAAACCCTAAACCATGTTGCACCAGAAACTGGTCCGCCCCAAGGATCGGATCCCCTTGACACAAACAAGCAGTATAGTGTGCGCTGTTACGTGCCAGGAGGTTGCTGTGGCTTGTACATTGGGGAAACCAAACAGACACTGGCCAAGAGGATGGCACAACACAGGTGAGCTAACACCTCAGGCCAGGACTCCACAGTCTACACCACCTACAGGCCAGTGGCCACTCTTTCAAGGATGAGGATGTGCACATCCTTGATAAGGAGGAACGCTGGTTTGAATGGGGAGTCAAAGAGGCCATCTATGTTAAGAGGGAACAACCACCCTTGAACTGTGGGGGGGCTAAGAGTACATCTGTCCCCATCTTACAATGCTGTGATTGCAACTATTTCCCAGTCCTCTATGAATAGTACACATGGCCATCGTAACTCTAGTTAATGGTCACGCCCGTATTTGCATATGAAACTGGTCGTTGGTTTGGGTTGTTATGCCACTGTGTTGTTTATAAGGGTGGGGACACCTGCTGTCAGTTTAGACTGAAGAGGTCAATAAACGTTCGTGTCCAGATGAACTGATTCAACTTTCCGTGAACAGTATACAATATTGGAATATGTAAAGTGACTAAACAAGCCAACAAACAAAATAACTTAAATGAAATAAGTCACCAACCCTGCTGACCGTCCAGGGCATAGCTACAAGAATGGGGCCTGACTTGCTTGGGATAAGTCTGAAAAGAGCAGAGATCCCTCCCTGTTCTTCTCCCTTCATCCTATTCTTTCTCCCTGTTAAAGGGGTTTTAGGGAGTTGTTCCTTATCCGATGTGAGGGTCTAAGGACAGGATGTTGTGTTGCTGTAAAGCCCCCTGAGGCACATTTATAATTTGTGATATTGGGATATACAAATAAAATTGACCTGACTTGACCTCAGTGCACGTTGGAAGGCTTGTCATCCAGTAACAGGAGGGGCTACAGACATGGGACCACCTGTTACACAGAGCTCCTGACTTCAGCTATGTGACCATACCCATATGGGTAGTATAGTCACCAAGTGGGCGCACTGTCAAATATGGTCAAAATTAACTTTCACCCATTGAACAATTATATTTAAAAACAAATGTGTTTCTCATTCCCTTAAACCCCTCAAATGTACTCTCATTTCAGTATTTACAGCTTCAAATTCTAGAAAATACACTAATAATTTGTATAAACTACAATTCTTTTGAGCCATGCCATGTAGGTTGATCCAAACCAGCGCCATAGTTGTAGTTCTTTTGGTTTGCAAACTAGTTGTCCTAAATAGGGTCGTAAAAAGATATATCTACAGAATACACCAAATATTTACTGCAGCCGAAACATAAATTACAAATCACTGCATGTAGGTGTATTTGAAATTAAAAGGCATACAAATGTTGGTTTATTTAGGATTCTTTTAGCAAGTACTGCAGAAACGTGTTTTGGGGTTGTGTTCAATGTTGGAAATGTTGCATTCCAACAGCTTTGTGAAACCTGAAAGAATCTTCGTAATAACTAACCAACTAAATATTACATTAATTCACTAACGAAGACTATGAATATAAAATGGACACTTCTCGCTAGAAATGTTATAGAAACGCATTTTAATGCCGAAACTAGAAGCTATCTGAAAATATTGCATTTTCTACTGAGAATAAAAGGAAGGTCAGCCATTTTTTTCCTTTCTTCTTTTTCAAAAAATGTTTTACTTACAACAAACAGGTACACAACTGTCATACAGAGGGAAAAACCCCCCCCAAAAATTTGTTCAGACAAGGGCTGACAGTCATGTGACGTGGATGCAGGCCTCACCAACGTTGGCTCTAAGTAGAAATACTGATGTGAAACCTATTTCTGGTTCAGAAACTTCGAGATTTGAAGCTATCCGTGGTTTGCTGAAACATATTAAGCCAACATTTTATCTATTCTGGTGACGAGGTTGCCCCCACCCCCTTCAAAGTCGAAGAAAATCGCTCAATTGAAACGCTTTGGGGCGAGAAGGTCCTGGGTTCGAACCCCGGGGCTTTCCAACCTTGGGGGTCGTCCCGGTTCGTCTTCTGTGTGGACTTTGCATGTTCTCCCTGTGTCCGCGCGGGTTTCCTGCGGGGGCTCCTGTTTCCTCCCACAGTCCATAGACATGTAGGTCAGGCGAATCGGCCATACTAAATTGTCCCTAGGTGTAAATGTGTGTGTGTGTGTGTGTGGACCCTGTGATGGACTGGTAGCCTGTCCAGGGTGTTTCCCTGCTTGCCGCCCAATGACTGCTGGGATGGGCTCCAGATCCCCGTGACCCCAACTGGGATAAGCGGCATGGACAATGGATGGATGGTTTAAATGTTGTTCCGTCCAGTACGAAAAAAGTCAGAGAAATGCTCCATTTAAAAGGCGTGGGTTCAAATTTCGTTGTGTGCAGCACGAAAAAAGCCGGACAATCATGCTCCGGGACACGAGTCAACGGATCAGTTTTCGTGACTATGAGCACGAGTAAAGGTGATAGTGGGTTTTCATGTCACACGGTCCTGTAAAGGTGCGAGTAAGCTACATGGGAGCCAAATCTAGGTCTTGTTTCCGATGCTGGAGACGGACATGTCCTCACCTTTCAACACCTTCCTTCACCCTGTTTTACACAAATAGACAGGGGTTCCATAATTAGGAGTCAGCTGATCTCTAAAGATAGAGCTAATCAGCTCTCCCATCTGTTAGTCTCCAAAAGCGGAGGGATTAAAAGAGGAGGACAATCCCAAAGTGAGTCCACCGTAGAGCTGGTTAATGTCGGATCAGCGAGGGAACCACTTACTTACCGGCCAATTACTGATTGAAAAGTTGCCATGATTAAACTGTTCATTTGAAATGATGTAAGAGGATTGCCTTGTTTTCAAAGCTCCTTATGGAACAAGTTATACTTTGTGGCCAATTTTAAAAATGGAAGCAGAAACCTGAGCCTGTGATGGCCTGGCGGTCTGTCCAGGGTGTCTCCCCCGCCGTCTCCCCAATGACTGCTGGGATAGGCTCCAGCATCCCCGCGACCCCGAGAGCAGGATAAGCGGTTTGGATAATGGACGGACGGATGGAAGCAGAAAACACATGGCCTGGCTCATATTCTGACCCCACTTGACCCTTTCACTTAGTGACTCACTCCAGGTCAACCGACACGTTCTGGAAAACCTGGAAACGTACAGACGAATTTTTAAGTCGTGGAAACCACCTGGAAAAAAGACCAAATAAACCTGAAAATATTTTTGAGGTCATGCTAAATTGTTAAATTAGTTTATAAAACTCGTTTTACCCGCTAATTTTAGCACGTCTTCATGTGTCGAGACGTCAGTGTGTGACGTTTGGGCGGTGTGTCCATTTAGAGGATGTGTGACTGAGACTTCCCCTGATAGTTAATACTGAATAATATGACCTGCTGTCAACAACGCCTGTCATGGATATCCAAGATAACGTCATGGAAAATGTCTTTGAACAGTCCTGGAAAAGGATGGGAAGCCTCTAATATTCAAATCCAAATTTGCCATGACAAAATTAATAAGCTTTGTTTAGTTAAATATGTCAACTTCAACTAAAAATCAGATTGGAGGAGGTGACTCGGTACATCCTGGATAGATGTTGTGTGTAAATGGGGGGAAAAACAGATTGGCGAGGTACAGTCTTACAAGATGAAGGTAAATAATAATGAAATAAAAATAATAATTTCAATAAAATGATGGAAAGAAGTCAGAATAGCTTTTACCATGTTAACATTTTTAAAATTGAAAACTTTCCCTCTATTCAAAACTACCCAACTTACTACATTTACTCCCCACTGCTTTCTGCTCGACTCGTGACTTGTTCATCTGAAATGTCAAAACATGTCGTTGTCGGTTTTTAATGGTTCCTAATGGGGAGGATGCTGGAGACGGAGACAAGACCGTTTATTCACCGTTCATTTTTTTTTAGTTTACTCAGAGAAATGCATGTAGAAGTAAAAGACGATTATTTGATCCAGGAGTATTTCTAACCGTCATGAGGTTTTTGTGTTTGCATAAAACACGGTGGTCCAATATGAACATGTTCTTACAGCAGCACTAAACCCACGGCCAAGTATGGATTCAAACTGCTCTTACACGTCTTTCACATATTTGACTTTAATGTTATTTTCTTCCCTTGTGTGATTATATATACTTTATAAAGAGCTCAAAGGCAGCATGAAGTTACCAGTTGTTCATCATTTCTAATTATACCGTCACGTGACTTAAGTGCAGTGAGTTTGTGAGGAGCTGTCCTGACCCCCCCCCCCGGCTGGTCTTCTACAAGTCTCTGGATTATAGATGCTCTTTATTTTCCAGGGTTACCCAGAAGATTAAGGGCCACTAATCTCCTTTGGAGCGGAGACACCCGGGCAGCCCTGGACTTGTTGCAGGATGACGTCCTGGTGGCAGATCCAGGTACCAAGTAAGACTCGCCTCTTCCTCTCTGTGTTAATCTGTTTGTGACTGGGATGACTGTACTTCTGTACATCACATGGCTAGTTTTCACTCTGGAAATGATAAACAGGAGACTTAAAATAGCAGCCATTTTTTATTTGGTGTAGGAAGTCCACACAGAAGGAAAATTGTATTTTTTTTTTAACTACCTGGGTCTTATTTTGGTAGTTCTTACCACCGTGTGTATCAGTCATGATATCATTTGGCTTCATTTAGTAGATGTTGGACATGGACCACTGCTGGACTCAGCTTTACAGCAGTGTCTTATGGGACAAGTGAACAGGAATCTTTAAACAACAAACCCCCCCTAGTGTCTCAGTCAGACTGTGTCCATGACTGTCCATTATCTATGACTTCTCTATTGTGCTGGCCAGCTAGTTTATGGATGGTTACTTCTACCTACGGTGAGTATTTGTGGGCAACAGTGGCTCGGATGTAGAGCAGGTTGTAACTGGAAGGTTGCCGGTTCGATCCTCGGCTCCTTCTTGCAGAATTGTCGAGGGTGAACACGACCCCTAACTGCTCACAATGGGCCTGTTGTTACCTTGCACGGTTGACACTGCCATCAGTGTGCGTGGATGAATGTGTGACATCCATTGATTGTAAAGTGCTTTGAGTGGCTGTTGTAACTAGAAAAGGACTTTATAAATGCAATCCCATTTACCGGCTCCTCATTCCTGCAAGTTGAGCCAGGAAGTTGATCAACACTGTCCTCCACCACGGATGATATTGAATATTTCAGATAACAACTTTTAACATTCATTTTTATTTCAAAATACATGGTTTATATAATTGGGTTAAACTGGACTCGGTGAAACATGTCTGACACTCGTGTTCAGTTGTCCCAAGAAACTGTTGTAAGGCTGAGTACAGCAGTGGTCCCATGTCCATAATCTACAACAACAACAAAAAGCCGTTGAGTAAAATGATACCATAACTGATATACACGATGGCAAAGACTATCAAAATAAGGCCCAAGTTGTAAAAAAACAGATTTCTCCTTCAATATTTATAACTCTGTTTCTTTTTCCATTCCCTTAGATGTCACTACAGCAATGTGGCGTTTTCCTTAATGGCAAATGTCTTGGCCCAGAGGGTCGCTGGTGGAAATTATGAAAGCTGGGTGTCGGACAACATCCTGGAGCCGCTTGGCATGGAGGACACTGGTTTTAACCTCACCCCAGCTGTTCAGAATAAGATGGCTGTGGGTGTGTACAATAGCGGCCTGCCGGCTCCTCTCTATGACCTTGGCTGGTACCGACCGGCAGGTCAGATGTACTCTACTGCTGCTGACATGGCGAAATTGACCATGGCTCTTTTAGGGGCATACAGTCGGGAACTGCTCCGCAGGGACACCCTCAACACAATGCTGACCCCTGTGTTTCGTTGCCACAGCGGCTACTTCGCCAGCTCAACGGGAACGCCCTGGGAGATCAACGAACAGCTGGGTTATGAGACGGTAAGGAAGGACGGCGACCTGGACGGCTATGCCGCCACCCTGTCCCTGGTGCCTCAGCTCAAGCTGGGGCTTGTCCTCCTGATAGCGGGGGTGCGGCCGGAAGACCAGGATCTGGTGAGCCAGATCTACAGTTACCTCATTCCCGCCATGGAGACAGCATTCAGCGAGGCGAGGCGTACACTCCAGCCACCGCCCGACCCGAATCCATATGTGGGCATCTTCACCTACAGAAACATGACCTTCTATGAGATCAAGGTGGACAATGACGGAGTGCTGGTCATGCAGCAGTTTGGACCACAGATGGACGCCTCTGTGCCGTCTAAATACCGGACCATTAGACTAGACTACCTTCAGGAGAGGGTGTTTAAGGTGGTATTTGAGGGGAAATACCCCTGCAAGTTGAAGTTTAACAATGCCTCAGTGTCCTTGGAGGCACAGGACAGACAGCTGTTCAACTTCTACCCCTTCAACAAGAAGGGCGTGTCACCAGGGTTTGATTCCCCAGGACTCAACACATACAGGGTGAACAGGATCGCTAGCAAACCATATTTTACTTAAGACATGCTGGATCCGTTCAATGGTTTTATGAAGACACAGTGGACTTTCTGAAGGACTGTGTCAAGGAGAACCGGAGGGAATGTGAGCATCTGAACGGGTTAGCTTTTGACATGTGCAGTCTTTACAAAACGCTTGAATCTGAAGATGAATTTGTGAGACTTGTTTTAGGACAAAGACGTTGGAAGTCATGAGCTGAGGACAGAATTGACGCTGTGTCAGTACTGGCCTACCTGTCATTTGTTTTGGCCCTCCTAATTCATTTTGAAAATGTGGTTTTTTTTTTGCTGACAATGAATTACAAATATAAAAGCGTGTTGGCATGTTAACACTCTGATGTGTTCAAAGCCAATGACAGGGCGACACCAAACACATCCCTCCATAAAAACCCTACAAGTGCCTAAAATGTAACTTTGTCTTTTCTTTTTGGATCCCCCCCTCCTTTTCTCCCCAATTGTAAACAGCCAATCACCCCACTCTTTCGAACCGTCCCGGTTGCTGCTCCAGCCCCTCTGCCGATCCAGGGAGGACTGCAGACTACCACATGCCTCCTCTGACACAAGTGGAGCTTCTTTTCACCTGACAGTGAGGAGTTTCACCAGGGGGACGTAGCGCATGGGAGGATCACGCTATTCCACCCAGTCCCCCCCCCCCGAAAAGGAGCCCCAACCGACCAGAGGAGGTGCTAGTGCCATGACCAAGACACATACCCACATCTGGCTTCCCACCCGCAGACATGGCTAATTGTGTCTGTAGGGACGCCCGATCAAGCCAGAGATAACACGGGGATTCGAACTGGCGAGCCCTGTGTTGGTAGGCAACAGAATGGACAGCTATGCCACTGGGACGCCCCCTAAAATGTGACTTTTTCAAGGGAAATTACCTTGTGATTGTTTAAGCTAGGCAGGTGGAATGACAGACGTTGGTCCATCTCTCTAGACAAATCCACTGGAAATGATAAACTATTAAAAAGGAGAGCGAGCCTTCACGAAAATATCAGCGAATCAAAGCAAACTACATCATCTTACCAGTAGGGGCACAGGTACCGGCAGATTTACTCTACACTGATGTGTGATGGTGGTTCTATGTGAATTGCAGCTACAGGTTAAAGTTGGTTTGTTTGCAGATAATATTGTCCATGTAAACATTGGAATAAATATTTGTCAGTCGCGATTCACATCTGCTATGTACATCAAGTTAGAGGTTTTATGCAACTTGAAACATTTCTAGATACAGAATTAAGAGTTATTCCATATAGCCGAGCAGCCATTATAGCTAATCTTACTGTCTGACAGTAACCCACATTCACGTTTCACTAATGAAGCAAACTAACTGGGTGCATGGGAATTGAAATAAATTGCTCATTGTAAAATAATTCATGCCAGAAGCAGGAATGAGTGAACTAATTCTACTGTGATAAAGCAAACAAAAACCTAAATTCAAACATTCTTTCAGAACGTGTTTGACTTTGAATACCCGTTTTGACTTTGACAGCCGCCACAAAACGAATGTAATCTGCTCCTTTGTTTCTTCACTGTCCACGCTTTCCATATCTAATAAATCCGCTTCAACCCCAGTGATTACCCGTGGCAGCTGGTGCTAAAACGTTTTTTTTGGGGGGGGGGGGGCGCAATGTACCTTGGTGCAGCACACCTGACAGCTGCTTTATTGTCCACACAGCCACGGAGTTATTAAGAAGGACAATGTAGCCTATAGATTTTATCAAGGTTCGTAGACGGTGGATGATTGACAGTCGAGACGAGGTGTGGTGGTGGGTGTGAACATGATTGACAGCCACAAGAATTGTCCAATCACATTAGCTCAAAAAAACATTAAAACAATTCACTGCCAATAAAAGTGGGAGTGTCTGGGGCGCAAAAGGTCTCTAAACCTATGGGAGATATTTCAAGATATCAACCTTTTAATTACTGTTTGACAGCTTCTCGGACGCAGACAAAGAGATGAAATGTTGACCTGGCGTTCCTAAAACTGCACGTTCTGTTTGCCTTCAGGTAACCTGTCGTAGAGTTAACTGAGGCGTTATTAGTCCTCAGATTACTTTGTGTCATAGACGTCAAATAAACAGTCACAGAGAACATAATAGCTCCTATTTTCCAACCCCGTAGGACAACAGGGCCGCTTTTATGGCACTATAAATTGTGAGTGGTTGTTCATTAACTCATCTTCAGGTCTAGAGCCTTTATAAATACAGCGAGGGAATGCTGTGTTCGCCACAAACCCGGGCAGATTACTCCAACAACAACCAGCGAAACAAATCCATTGAAGAAAACAGCAACATGAAGACCATCACCTGCCTTTCACTCCTGGTCGTTTTGTGCCAGCAGGCCGTCGCCGTCACGGTCACGGTAAGAACGTGCTTTATAGAAAAACCAGCAAATTTAACAGCTGAAAATTAGGTTTACTTGACACCTTATCAGGGTCCTACTTTTTGTCCTTTAAATTTGATAGATAAGCAGAAGGCACTCCTTAATTTGAAGAGGCTGCAACTGCCCTTGCTGGTTCACCCAAACGAGCCAATAAACTCCATGGAAAACCAAGCGTAGCCATAGCAATCACTTCTTTTACTAGTTTTAAAAAGCCATTTAAAAAACACCAAGGTTTAATTTTAAAATCAGACATAACCTTTGACTCAAATCAGGACTTTTCAGAGTCAAATTTAAAAGTACAAACTGAAACCAGGATGTATTTTGGTATCCTGATAGACGAGGTCATCTCCAGCATGTGGATGTATCAGCACCAAACACCTTTAAATTCCACAAACTGGTTTTCCAAAGAGTCTTCTGTTCATTACATATTTTATTGCTTTGAATTTCTACAAATTATCCATTAGATCCTTTAGAAAAGTGGACACTGTTGTCCCGTCAGTGCTGCTTACTGGTTTTTAATACATGTACCATCAGTGTCCTCATGAAACTCATAGAAGAGACGCTCAATTTCAATAATTTCATATATAACCCTGAACTGCTCTTTATAGGTCTTTGCAAAGCTCTTCTGGGATGTTTCCGATGACAAAAGTTCATCAAATACATACATTGTTGTCAAGATGAGGTTAATGCTCAGGCAACATCTCAGCCATGAGTCATGTCTCCACAGGAGGGACCATACAAGTTCTCCCTGGCTTCAGTAAAGGAACTTGGACAGCTGATGGCCAGAGAAGGTGTGCTGGGGAAAGACAGTCTTCCTCTGGCGGAGGCCAAAGTCCAGGCTGTGTGCGCCGAACCAGATCTGCCCACCGAGTTCAGACCCCTTTGCCAAAGCAAAGACGCCGGGGTGTCCCTCAACAGGCTAGGTACAGCTCACACTTTACACAAACTTTCTGATCGTTGTGTTCATAATTAAGACGGTGAGAATTACCGAGAAGAAGGCTAGAAGGGCCTTTGAATGTAAGCCAACGCATGTTTTTAAAGCTGAGAGTCAAAGTTGAAGTTGACGTTGCATCAGGTCGAGAAAATTCGAAGAATAATAAATCTGTTGGAAGCGGCTGGGAAATTGATTTTCTTTTTTCTCTTTTATCTTCAACGAGGCCGTTGAAGTTAACCTGCTGATAAACTGTTCTTCGATCAATACATGAGTGTTAACCACGAGAATGGGACTGTGTGTGTGTGTGTGTGTGTGTGTGTGTGTGTCCTCTCAGCATTTGTGGCCGCCAACTCTGATGCCTGTGAGCTCTGTGAGTCTGTGGCTTGCACCGGCTGTTGAAGAAACCTACGCCTCTCTGCATTATAACACATAACTTGATGTGCACATTTCCCCCATGTACGCATTCTTAACAACTGCATTTGAAGAAATTAAAGTACACAGCTACAGTTTTATTCGTCGCCTCGTTTGTGGTTTTTTTTTCTCTCCTGGGGCCTGAACAGTTACAACACAGCAGCATGTGGGCAAAGTTCATGAGCGTCTGCTCTGCAGGAAAAACACTGCTGTTAAATTTGATTGAAATCTATTGTTTCAATAAAATGGCATAAAAAAATCAACATATGTACGTATTTCTTTTCCCATTCAAATGCAACTGGAAAGTGTACCCTTTCTTACACAAAAAAACATGAACGTCACACAGGTGACATGGGGAATGTGCGCTTTGCACTTAGTAAACATGGTTTGGGGCGTTTTCATGGTTTGATGGTTGAAGTTCATGTCCAACAAATTTCTATTGTATTATATTTTATCACATAGAAACATGTTGAGTGAAGCTGGACAGAACATGTGCTGCACATGTGACACAACATGTGGTACATGTACAACACATGACACATGTAATCACACAGGACCTTCATGTGTTTCCATGTAAGGTCTTGTTGAGTGTGACTTGAATAGTTTCTAGAAGCTGTATCACTTAAGCATGTGTAAAATACACTAACAAGAATACTATCAAAGAAAAACTGCTCCAAGTGGACACTTCCCTTATTTTGCATTTGAAGTTGTGTCATTGCTCACATTTGGAAAGACACAGTCACTTCTCAGATAAAAATCACATTACAGGCAACTTTCCCTGTTTGAATTTTACTCATCAAATGAGTATTTAATATGGTAGAACTATATCAAGTTTGTGAAAGCATTCAGATGGCTTCCGTTAGAAAAATAATACAAAACAAGTCATCGGGTTTCTCTAACACTGCCCTGCAGCCCCAGCGTCTCGTCTCACCATCACCACAGATGCTCTGTGTGAGCTTCTTACCGACTCTGTTCGCCGCTGAGCAACTTTTCTTCCAGCTGATGCACAACGTCAACAGTGGACAGAGCTACTTCACGATGACAGAGTACATATATTAAAAATCAAAAGGTGGTGCGGATACATGATTTTTTAAAAATATGTTAGCATTTACAATTTTATTATATACAAGTCACATATTGAATAATTTAACACAGTAAACCCCTCACCTCCCCCCACCCCCCTCCCAACATTCCCAGATCCTCAAGGAGAAATACAGATTAAACAAATAATGAAATTACATACAACTAAATCGAAGACACAAAAAAAAGTTCAAGAAATATAAATAATCAGTATGGTTCACCTATACACAAAGAATCTCTCGGTTTACAATCAATACTAGTTGGGCCGTTCCTGACTCAAGTCAAGAGGCATCCAAGTCCGTTATACTGGTTAAAGTGTCAAAGTAAGTCAGAAAAGGCATCCAGACTTTCTTGAACTTTTTTACCTGTTACCCTTTAAGGTAAATTTTATCTTTTCTAACTTAAGATAAAACATAATATCCCTGATCCATCTGATATGAGATGGGGGTCTTGAGCTCTTCCAATTTAAGAGTATTAGGTACCGAGCTAGTAATGTGACAACCGATTTTTATGCATGTGGTTAGCCTGGCATGCATTGAAATGATTAAATAAATCTATTCAAACAGTTAACATGGAGACCCATTCGGCCGTGTTGATATGCAAAGCCTGTGTGATTCATTCCCATGTGGTAATAATGGAAATGGTAATGTTGGGCACAGGAAAATAACTTGGTAGTTTCTGGTCACCATTCCACTGCTGTCGACAATCCATTATCTGCATACCGACTAAGGTCTGTCACTGGTCTGCTTAATGTCAATAGTCTCAAATGGCCAATGTCATGGTCTTGTAATACACGTGTGAATAAGTTATTCATTGTAAATCACATTTCGCCGGCCTTACGCATACGAAATAGGTAGCGATTGTATAGAAAACGGCCTGTGTTCTATTATAACAGGTGTCTGAAATTCAGATTTGACCAGAAATGTAAAGCGCTTTGAGTGGCTGTTGCAGTTAGAAAAGCGCTATATAAAATGCAACTTGATTGATTGATTGATTGATTAATGTAGTAAAGGCCACCAATTTATACATGTTAGATGGCTAGTCACAGTCTTCTGGTCTCACACCAAGTATGGCAATTAAAGGATGAGGATCAATAGTCGTACTGAAAATTTCACTTAAGGATTTAAATATTGCTGACCAAAATGTACGTATGTAGATCAGGGCATGTCCAGAACATATGCAACAAAGTGCATGTTTATATCTGTCACAAGTGGGATCGATGTTGGGGTAAATTTTGGCCAATTTAGCTAAGTTAGGTGGACACGGTGAACAATCTTAAACAGAGTAAGCCCAAATCTACTACATGAAGAGGAAGAGTGTACCAGATCCAAAACTGCATCCCACAGACCATCAGGGAGAAGAGTACCAAGATCTTGCTCCCAGAGATTTCTAAGGCTAGCCAATGGCTGAGGGTTTATAGTGGCTAGTTTATTATAGATCTTTGTGATGGCGCCCTTGAGACTAGCCTCTGTGGCTAAAAGTGTATCTATTGATGTTATCTGCGGTATCTCAGGGAAAGGATGGAAACCCTTCTGAACAAAATGCCTAATCTGTAAATAGCAGTAGAAGTAGGAGTGGGGTAGGTTAAAATCTTCTACCAATTGATTGAATGAAGCAAATATCCCATCAAAGTATAAATCCTTTATAAATCGAATTCCATTCCCATGCCATGCTCGAAAAGCCATATCTAACTTGGCAAGGGTAAAGAGGTGGTTTGACATAAAGGGTGTCATTAAGGAGGCTTTTTGCAGACCAAATGTTTTCCTAACTTGAGTCCATATTCTGATTGTATGAGCTGTAACCAGATTTTTGTGTGCTATTCCAATTACCATGGGTAGTGGGGAAGTGACTAAGGAATGAATAGGAAGATCATGCGGTTCTATCTTTGCCCACTCAGGTGTGTGCTCAAGCGAGCTGCTTTGAACATGCATTATGACCTTCTGGATATTACTAGCCCAATAGTAGTAAAGAAGATTGGGTATAGCCATCCTTCCCAGTGCTTTAGGATGTTGTAGGAAGTCCTCATGTATCTGGGGTTGTCTGCCATCCCAGATAACGGTAGAGAACATCCTGTCAAGAATACTAAACTGTTTTTTTTAAATGAATATAAGAATGTTCTGAAAAAAAATACAGGAACTTAGGGACAATATTCATTTTAAGCAAACTAATGCGCCCAGCTATTGATAATGGTAATGTGCAGCAGCGCTCTATATCTTGTTTGCATTTGTCAATTAAAGGGGAGAAGTTTAGCTTGTGTAAAAGCTGAAAGGAGCGAGGAACCATGATCCCAAAATATTTGAAATTTGAGGTCACTCTCCTGAAGGGGAACATAGAGGCAGGGATACCAAGGGCCATAAGGTTCAATGGGAAAACCTTGCATTTTTGCAAGCTCAACTTGTATCCGGAGAGATTCCCAAATTGTTCCAGCTTAGATAGGATAGAGGGAAAGACAATGTAGAGTTGGTGATGTATAAGAGAAGGCCATCAGCGTACAATGACACTTTGTGTACCATACCACCTTGGATTAACCCTTCAAAGGAGCTACACTGTTGTAAGGAAGCCTCAAGTGGCTCGATCACTAAATCAAAAAGCAATGGGGAGAGTGGACAACCCTATCTTATTCCCCTATACAGAGGGAAATATCTTGATTGTACCTCGTTAGTTCGAACCGATGCTAAGGGGTCATTATATATTAATTTAACCCAAGAAATAAAGATGAGTCCAAAGCCAAATGTTGAAAGTGCGTCGAAAAGGAAACCCCATTCCACCCAATCAAAAGTCTTCTCCGCGTCTAAGGCAACGACAACTTCGGGTGAAGCAGATTTTGACTGGGTGTATATTATATCAAAAACCTTACGAGTATTATCGAAGAAGTGCCTACCCTGAATAAATTTTGATTGATCGGGTGAAATAAGGGCTGGGAGAACCCCTTCAAGGCACTTGGCTAAACATTTCGCAAGAATTTTAAAATCTGTATTAAGGAGACTGATTGAACGATAGGATTCACAGCGCAGAGGATCTTTTTTGGGGATGAGACATTTTAAGGCTTGCCCCAGCGTTTGTGGTAGCTGACCATCCGAGAGGAATCGATTATACATTTTCATGAGTAATGGGGAGAGTTCATTTGAGAACTACTTAAAAAATTCCACTGGGAGCCCGTCTGGCCCAGGTGTTTTCCCCGACTGCATACACTTGATGGCTTCCCGAACCTCTTCCACCGCCAAACTGCTATCAAGGTTGGACTTCTCTGTATCTCTTAAGTGTAGGTAAATTCAATCCTTGAAAAGGGAATCTGCCTCATCAGAACCATTATTACACCCGGCTGTATTACAGTTTACCATACTACACTGCAAATGTATCATTAATTTGTTTATGGCCTGTAACCGTGGAATCTGAAGTGGTCTGTATTTGTGTAATTTGATGCAACACGTATGCCTGGTGTGCCTGGTGATCCAAGAGGCTGCCAATTTTGTCCCGAAATTCATAGGTAGTGTATTTAGCCCTTGAAAGAAGATGTTCAGCCTTAGCTGTAGAAGCTAAGTCAAATTCTGTCTGAAGACTGGTTCTCTTTTGGTACAGTTCTGGGGTAGGTGAAGTGGCTTAATGTGCATCCAACTGGGCTGTTATCACTGAGGTCCTTTAGTTTGGAAATATTTTCTTTTTTATTATGTGAGGTGAAATTAATAATTTGGCACAGGTAGGCTTTAAGAGTTTCCCACAGAGTTCTATGGGAGATATCTGGTGTAGCATTTGTTTCAATAAAAAACTTAATCTGGGTGCTCAAGTACCTAACAAATTTAGAGTCTGAGAGTAGAAGAGAGTTCAGGTGCCATGCTCTGCAATGCGTGGTTTGTTCAGGGAAAGACAATTCAAAAGAAAGGGAGGCATGATCAGAAATGACAATACTATGATACTTAATGTCTAAGTATGATATGCATGATCCACAGTGCTGGTTGATACCCAAATCCAAAAGACATGCATGTTAGGGTTAATACTCCTGTCTGTGCGTCTGACTAGGCAATAGGAAGAAGAACTGGAGTTAGACATTTCATCAAAGAGGTCAGGTGAATTGGCCATACTAAATTGTCGCTAGGTGCGAATGTGTGTGTGTGTGTGTGTGTGTGTGTGTGTGTGTGTGTGTGTGTGTGTGTGTGCGTGTGCGTGTGCGTGTGCGTGTATATGTGTGTCCTATGATGGCTTGGCGGCCTGTCCAGGGTGTCTCCCTGCCAGTTGCCCAATGGCTGCTGGGATAGACTCCAGCATCCCAGTGACCCTGAGAGCAGGATAAACGGTTTGGATAATGGGTGGACAATACTTAATGTGGTCAGTGACAGGTATAAGCCAAGTGTCAAGAAGAAAATAATCAATTCGGGAATAGCTGTAGTGAACCGGAAAGAAAAAAGAAAATGCTCTTCTGGTTGGGAAACTAAACCTCCAGGGGTCAAATAACCAATATTGTTCAATGAAATTATTAATTACTTTGGCTGTCTTGGACAGTGGTACAGGTCTGGTGGCGGAGCGATCTAACATGGAATTGAGGACACAAAGTCTCCACCAACAATTAAAAATGGTTGTCCACATCGGGTAGAGCCAAGAACAAAGAAATAATAAAAGCATCGTCACCCCAGTTAGGTGCATACATGTTTGCTAGGATTATGGGTTTGTTTAAAAGTTTGCCAGTAACTATCATATAGCTACCATTCAGGTCAGCTACAACATTTTCAGTTTCAAATGAAATATCTTTGTGTATAATTATAGCAGTTCCCCTGGCCCTTGAATTAAATTTCGAATGAAAAACCTTCCCTACCCAGCTTTTTCGGATTTTGTTGACATCAGCGTTACAAAAGTGTGTTTCTTGAAGAAATTATATACTCACGTTTAGCTGAGAGAGGTGAGCTAGTACTCTTTTTCTTTTCTCTTGGGTGATGGCCTGGCAGCCTGTCTAGAGTGTCTCCTCGCCTGCCACCCAGTGACTGCTGGGATAGGCTCCAGCATTCCCGGGACCCTGTGAGCAGGATAAACGGTTTGGATAATGGATGGACGGATGGATGGATGGATGTTTAGGCCCTTCACATTCCAAGAGATCATAATAAACTTTCTATTCCTAACCTTATCTTCATTAATGAGGGCAGCAGAACCATATAGATTAGGAAGGAAAAGCCTTTTGCTCAACGAGAGATTGATGTAGATGAATATGGTTGAAGCTGTAATAATGACCTTTATAAAATGCAAAGCAAAAAAACTACGAAAATAAAAACAAAAATTCAGAAAAAAGGATACCCCCCCCATAGCACTTACCCAAACGAAGCGCTATAAAGCCCTACATAGTACACAACCGCTTAAGATGCTTTAAACCTAACACTCGCATCTTGGCATTCCTCACTAAATACCAGAAATGGGGGTGTAAACTTAAATCGTCGAGAGAGAGAAAAAAGCAGAACAAAACACACAGCCTTCACTATTGGTGGCAGCCTCCAAACATAGTGTAACGTGCATGGATAAGTAGACACGTTGGTCCTTGACTAACGGGTCGGACCCTTTAGTCGACTGGTTAACGTTGTCGCTTGCGGTGCAGGAGATACGGGTTCGCGTCCCGGCCGTGGCGACGGTATCTCGGACTGCCCCCCGAATTCGCTACAATAGGAACGAGTGAGAATAAACATGTCTACGACTGGATCATGTCATTGGCAACAGTGTGGCATGGATAATAAACACAAATTACAACTGTGAACTGAAAGGTCTGCCATAGCGAGTAAGTACACTTCACAAATTATTGTCCAGATGATCACGAGGAACTTATTGTTTACCCGTGCGCATACTGTGACGGACCGTCTACGCTTCAAAGCACAGGCCCCAGCGGGGACATGTCTTCGCTCCCTGCGCCACTCGGCGCCTCCAGAGCCCTGCCGATATCAGCCTTAACAAGGGTAGACGCATCCAACGGTGACTTGAACTCTTGTTTGGACCCTTCACATGTGAACCGGAGCGTTGCAGGATATGCCGGTGAGTATTTCAGACCAGCTCCGAGAAGCATTTTCTGGACAGGTGTGGGTTCTTTCTGCTCGGGTGCAATATCGACTCGGGGTCCTTCGACTACATATGACGTCACGGATTATGTCGCTAGCTAGTGTAAACTACTAATAAGACACGTTAGCCCCCTAGCTAACGGGTCTGACCCTTTAGCCGAGCGGTTAGTGATGTCGCCATGTGGTGCAGTACCACCCCGTATCGAATCCCGCACCGGGCAAGAAAATAACCGGTTACCTTGGTGGCAGCGGTGGGATCCGGAAGTGTGCAGATCCTCAGAAGTCTCTTCGGAGCGCGGGAATGATAAAGCGCGAGGGCGCGCTTCCGGGAGAGGGTGACGACTATAAACTACTAATAGTCCTTAGCTAACGGGTCCGACCCTTTAGCCGAGCGGTTAGTGATGTCGCCTTGTGGTGCAGTACTTCCCGTAATGAATCCCGCACCAGGCAAGAAAGTAACCGGTTACACTAGCGTTGTTTAGCGCTAGCTTTATAGTTATTTAGCTGTGTGTTTTATACAATCCACGTTGACACAGAGTCGGTTAGTAAAGGTTCGAGGGCCGAAGGCCCGAGCTGCGTCTAACGTCAATCTCCTTTCCCCCGCTGTTCCTAAACTGAACTAGCCCCTACTCAATCATAATGCGTGGAGTAGTGATGTCATCTGTAGTCGCAGGACCCCGAGCACATCCGGTCCGCACTACGTCAGTGCTAAGGGCCTGGCAGAAGCTAATCTTTGTCCCGCGAAATGTCAGCTGCCCCGAGCTCTGCGCAGAATCTGCTCCTTAGCTCGATGGTGGCGCAGGCGTACAATATGGCTCGAGGGGGGCCCGTTTGGCTGCGGTGGTGTGAGGGTGCGATGAGCCCCCCTTAAATGTGTTTCTAGAAGACCAACGACTCTGATGTTCTGCCTCCGTGATCTGTTTTCCCGATCATCCAGACGGGTGTAAAGCGTCTCGTTTTCAGCCTTCGGGTCCGCATAGGGGCGCTGCTCCACCTCTTGGACGTTCACTACATGAGAGAAGTGTGTGGCGACTGTGCTTCGGGGCTCAGAAAGGATATTTCGTCCCTCGTAGTGTCGAGTATTCCCTTCAGAGCGCCACGGGTAAGTTGCTGAGGGTTAGCCGCTGCGGCTTAGGGGCTAGCGTTAGCCTCGGTAATTTTCAGGCTAGCATTCGCTTGGGTAGTTTTCAGGCTAGCATTAGCTTCGGTAGTTTTCAGGCTAGCGTCAGCCTCGGTAGTTTTCAGGCTAGCATTAGCTTCTGTAGCTTTCAGGCTAGCATTAGCTTCGGTAGCTTTCAGGCTAGCATTAGCTTCGGTAGCTTTGCCCATGGCTGGCCGTGTGGTATGGTTATCGTTAGCAGAGGCCGCGTGTTTGCTCAGGTTTGTTGCTCTTGTGCTGGGCTTACCACTCATCGTGCGGTCTTAAGTGTCGGCCACATTTTACACCAAACTCTTATAAACAAAGTGTGAGTGTTCGGTTGCAATAATTTGACGATGTAAGTTATCAAACTAGCAGTACGTGAGGAGCGGTTGAGTTCGCGACTTTACTCCGCCATGACACCGGAACTCCGGATACATGATTTTTAAATTTGATTTTTCTAGGGATGTCTTTTTACCCCCCCCCCCCCATTTCTCCCCAAATGTACTTGGCCAATTACTCCACTCTCCCGAGCCGCCCCGGGTCGCTGCTCCCTCTGCTGTGCTGTCTGCTTGGGTGGTTTTCAGTGAACACTAATGTTTCTTAGTCTTCTCTAGAGTCATACACTGCCTTGGGATGATTCAATCCAGTGTTTCCTTGTCCTGTGATTTGTGAGTGAAATGGCAGTAGTTGGCCTGTTGAACTTTCTAGACACACCTGCTCAGCTGGACTGGCCTTTGACCAATAGGTGTGTGATTATGATCTGGTGGATTTGACATGCCAACTTGACTGGAAGCTCAAAATTATTAAGGTGGGGTTTAATGGCTGGGGTGGGCGTCATGGGGGAGATAGGTGGGGGGGGGGCAGGTGGTGTGGGAGACAGGTGGGGGGGTTATGAGCGTCAGTGTCCAGGGGCCCCCTCGGAGTATTATCCAGCCTTGTTGAGAACATTACGTGCTCTAATCTTATCTGTGTTTACAGTCTGTTGTGTTGTAAACTGGAGGTTAATACTAGCTCGTCAGGCAACATGATAATAACCCAAAATACAACTAGTAAATCTGTAGCCGTATTGATTAAACCAAGGAAATGTCTCATTTCTAAAATAAGACATCTCCAAGATCTAGCTAAGCGCTCTTGAAATGTTATGGCATGAACTGAACCGTTACATTAGAGATGGAACTGTGTGAAAATGTAATATCACAATTACAGTAACCAAAATGATCACACATATTATCGCAGTATTGTTAAAATGTGCTGAAAATGTGCTGAGACACACACTGAAATCAGTTCCCTAAGTTTTACATTCGAAACGACAAATAAAATTAGCAGCACTGGGCACTTTTTGTTTGCATAAACATTAAAATAACAACATAGCCAATACCTTATGTAAACATATGAAAACCGTATCAAATTCACAATAACATTAAAGATGGCGCCATGAGAGGTAGGGCCTAACTGCACTTTGTGCACATTGCAGATAAGAAAACGGCATCCAAAAAGAAATTTCTTCACATTTTATGTTCAAGTGATGAGAGCTAGTCCTTTACAGATTTTGCAACACTGGTCGTGCCTGACCAGAATGGCTCTTACAGGCAGTTTCACTGTTGCGTGCGTTGCTGTTGGGAGGGGGGGGGGTTCTGTCATTCAGCCCAACTCTGTGATTTAGCTTGCTAGAGAGGTGGGTTTTTTTTCATGAAGTTTCCCTAGTGCAGGTTTTTAAATGAACACAATGACCACATTTCACACTTATGCTGCGTTCCAGACAACTCGGAATTTGAGATTTTCCCGCCTCCTCTAGAGCAAATCCATCTACCCCAACTTCATGGAAAAGCAGTTGTCTGATGTCACACAACAATGGCAGCACCCATGGAGGCGCACAGTGTTGGTGGTAAACCATCAACTAAAAGGCAACGTAAAGTATATTTGCCTGTATTTAATTACAATTAGGGGCGGCATGGTGGCCCAGTGGTTAGCACTGCTGCCTCACAGCAAGAAGGTCCTGGGTTTAAACCCCAGGCCGTCCCAGGTCCTTTCTGTTTGGAGTTTGCATGTTCTTCCCATGTCTGTATGGGTTTCCTCCGGGTGCTCTGGTTTCCTTCCACCATCAAAAACACATGCATGTTAGGGTTAATACTCCTGTCTGTGCCCCTGAGCAAGGCAATGGAAAGAAAAACTGGAGTTGGTCCCCAGGCGCTGCACAGTGGCTGCCCACTGTTCCTAGCCAGCTAGGATGGGTTAAATGTAGAGGAAGAATTTAATTTGTATGTATGTACAAAATGACTAATAAAGAGTATTCCGTTCCAATAATACATACTATCATATTGTAAAACCTGTTCTGCATGTAAATTGATGTCACAATATGTTGACAATGTAGCTGGTTATGGTAAACAATCTCGGAAAGTTATCTCTGCACAGAAGTTATTCCTCTGTTTCGTTTATCTATGCAAGGAGGCTATGCTGCGGATAATTCAATTATCTATACATTTGCCAGTAAAAACACCAGTTTGTCACAGTTGGCCATGTTTTTTGCTTATGTTTGGTGTCGTGCACGTGGAATGCTTGGAGGTCAGAAAATGGAAATTCCAACTGGGAAATTCTGACCTCAGACTTTGAATGAAATGCACCATTAGTCCTCATAGAAGGCTAAAAAAATCTCCGTCAGAGCACTGTCACTGCCTTCCGCCCTGTTTTCATTGATGCAAAACAAACCCACATTGCATGTTGCGCCTTCGCACCTGGTTTCAAGTCCAGTTGGTGGTGGTAATGAACCTCTAAGCCAACTGCCAATAAACAGTACATAAGAACCCCTACGTGTGGGAGACTTGTTTCTAATCTTGGTTGATGCTGGACAGTATTTACCATGAGTTTTTCAACCACAGTTTAAATGATCATTAAAAATTGGAGCGGTAATGCTAACCATCGGGAATTTTATCGTGAAACCGGTAACCGTTTTATCACTACATTACATCCTTCACGGAAAACAGACAAAAACTTGTAAAAAAGAAGAAAAATCTGCAAAATTTCTGCAAGGAGGAGTGGTCTATACAGTCATTCCCAGTCACAGGAGATTTTATGTGGGTCACGAAATAAAATTTCAGAATTTCTTCATTTTTTATTGAAAGAGGCCATATCATGTTTTTTGGGGTTTTCCTTTTCCTTTAGTGTGTTATATAGCTGGGAGGTGCTTGTAAAAAGTCTGCAGAGTTACAAAGCCCGAAGTCCACACCAAATGGAGTTATTCTGTCCAACAGAAAACACTGCCTGAAACGCTTGCTTTGTAGTCCAGCGTTTTCTTCTGTTACTTATCTACGTCACTATGTAACAAATTTTCATTATAACTCGTTTGTCAGAAAGGGTGACCATTAAAAGAATAAATCCTGTAAGCAGGAATGAAGTGGCACACAACATAAACCTGTGTTCAGTTTGACTGCAGGATTTAATCTGCTATTTTCTGAGTTCCACGTTTTAGCAGAAAAAAATTATAACAACATAACATTTTGTATTTTGCAATAAGGAGGGGGGTCTTAAAGTGAAAATAGCCCAAACAGCCCATTTTAGAAAGAAGACAAACTGATGGGGTTGTAAAAGGGCCAGTATAAAACAAATAAGGATTTTTTTTATAAAACTGTGAGTCATGCAAAGCTACTCTAGTGGAACCCTGAAATAAAAATACAGAGCTGGAATGAGCATGATATGACCGCTTGACGATTTATATCTGCAGTACACAGTGAGCCACATGAAGGAGCTCGTTGGCGTTTCTGCCACACTCATGGTTTCCAGCAGGAACAGACGGAAAGCTGCACCTGATATGCGCGTTGCGCTCTTCTCTTGTACAGCGGGCTGGGATGCACTACTAAAAGCAGGCAGACCCACCCATCACATTGGCAAGGTGTAAGTAAAATTAATGTGCACAATTGGATATTTGGAGTAGTCCTAAAAAGGATATGATCCTTTTTATTATTATTCAGGATAAATAGCACATAATGAGCCTATTATTTTATTAATATTATTATTATTTCTTTTTTTTTCATTATTTGTTATGTATTGTGTCAGCCCTGTGATGGACTGGTGGTCTGTCCAGGGTGTCCCCCTGCCTGTCACCCAATGACTGCTGGGATAGGCTCCAGCATCCCCCACGACCCTGAGAGCAGGATAAGCGGTTTGGATAATGGATGGATGGATGGATAATGGGCCTGATGAGATTTGACTTGGAATAGACCTAATGCGGTTAACAAATTGGTTGACTGTTTGAATTGATTGTTTGACAACAATAGCTGTGCTTAAACACAAACCTACTTGTTCTGAACAGGCATGAGCATTTCAACAACAACAACAAAAATCAACAAGAAGCATGTTTTTGGCAGTACTGAAGGCTTGTATTTTTCTGATAATTGTACTTATAACATTGAATCTAATATGAAAGGTTAGCGCACATTCTCTTTGTTTTACTGATGAGAATAAAAAAACGAGAGCCTGTTAACTCTGCCTAAACACACCTATTTGGTCTCGTTTATAAAGTATTTAACGTGTATATGTTTTCAATAACGCGTATATAAAAGGAAGTTGTGATTTATCAAGCGTATATCTCTTCGAAATAGCTTGTTTACCTATTCTACATAACATGAGGTGATGCAGAAATGGCATCAAAAATGGTCAGGAACTTTTATTCATGCACAAATTCACTCTTCGCACCGTGTATATATAAGGCCTATTGTGAACTGGATTGTGATGGTTTGTCATTTTTACAAAGTTTTCAAATTTTTACAAAGTCTCCAGAGAACCGCTGCTCTATGACGCCGCACAGCAGCTCAGACTAGTAGCTAGTAGAGATTTTTGTTTGATGATTGCTGCAAAGAGGTTCTATTTTTTTACAAAATTCGAAAGGTTCAGTTTTTTTTCCAGCCGTTGTTTAAACCACGTTTAAAAGAAAAGGAAAAATTATGAATGTCTAATTGAGTTTCCACCGTAGGGTGTCTGGGCTCAGCCTTAGAGATAGGGTGAGGAGCTCGGACATCCGGAGGGAGCTCGGAGTAGAGCCGCTGCCCCTTCACGTCGAAAGGAGCCAGTTGAGGTGGTTTGGGCATCTGATTAGGATGCCTCCTCGGTGCTTTCCTTTGGAGGTTTACCGGGTAAGGCCAACTGGGAGGAGACCCCGGAGTGGACCCAGAGCTCGCTGGAGGGACTACATGTCCAGTCTGGCCTCGGAACGCCTTGGGATCCCCCAGGAGGAGCTGGAGGGCGTTGCTGGGGAGAGGGACGTCTGGAGTGCCCTACTTAGCTTGCTGCCACCGCGACCCGACCCCAGAAAAGCGGCTGATGATGAATGAATGAATGAATGAATGAATGAATAATTTGTTTTACCAGAATTTTTGTTATAAGATGAAGAATGGAGCACTTTTAGGAGTAATTCCCATAAGAACGCTTGATAGATTTACAAACTATTCGTCACAGAGGTTACGTCTGAACCGAGGCATCGACTGAATGTGTGTATTCATCTCTTACACAAAACATTGATAGAGACAATAGAGCTTGACAGTAAAAAGGTTTAATGCCATTTTGTTTAAGGCTGGCGTTATACAAAAAGATCAAGTAAAAAGACAAGATTTTAACTATTTTCATCGACCACCTTGTCATTTCATCCAGGATATTCAACTTAAAGAACCACAAAAGAAACACAGTGATAAGGAACCGGGACACAGTCCTAATTCTCTAGGAAAAACCAGCACTACCAAATCAACTGTTCACCTCGAGCACCATACATGAGGACTGTCTTCACACAAGACAAACAAAAATATCAATGAACACTTTCTAGCACACTTTTGTTTTTGGGGAAAATGACATCACAGCTTGGTAAGGTTTGCCTGATACTGTCAGTTTAACCCATCAAACAGTGTGGTGTCCTGTAGTCAGTAGGCATTGAAGATATTTGGAAGCTTGTCAAACTAAAGCCTCCTAAACTGGTCTGAGATCGGTGACCCCTGCGATTTCTGAGCATGTCTCGTTTGTGCAGTCAAGAAGTGTGTGAGAGTTTAAACGGGTGTCTCCGGGGTTACGAGTCCTTCAGCATGCTGATCTGAGCAAAGATTTTGAGCGCTGGGCCCAGTTTGATGTTCATGGTTCCCATGAGGTGGTCCTCCTTCAGCAGAAGAAGAGCCTGTCCATCAATCTCCTGTGAACGAAACTCCTCTGCTATCTCCAAGCAACCTGCAAGCAAAGACAACACGCTTAGCCCGACCTTTAATACTGAGACAAGTTGGGTCACTGAGGGGCTCATGTGACTCAGGATCGTATGAGTAAACATTTTTTCTCCCACTTTCAGTTCAGTTACACAACAATCAAGTTTTAAAACGATTTACAACGTGTGCTCTCAGTTTGGCCCGCCGGTGATGCCAATGCATTACGTAGCAGCCACGGTGGGGAAAAAAAGTTTAATGGAGAGCCATTACAGGTAATGAATCCCTATTTGCTGATGATCAAATTATGGCAGACAAAGTGACAGAAGTTGTTGTAATTCTCCTATTGAGGATGAGTTGTTTCAATGCAATGACTTTTTCCTATTTGATTCAGCCAAGCCAAGTAAAAGACATGCACTTTAACCATTTGCTTTTGGTACATGTGGTGTTTTTTTATGGTTTGGAGACAGTGGCGCTGATGAAAAGATAGGTGGAGGAGCTGGAGGTGGCAGAGTTGAAGATGCTAAGATTTTCATTGGGAGTGACAAAGGAAGACAGGATTAGGAACGAGTATAATAGAAGGACAGCTCAGGTTGGACGGTTTAGAGACCAAGCAAGAGAGGCAAGATTGAGATGGCTTAGACGTGTGGAGGAGAGATGCTGGGTATATTGGGAGAAGGATGGTGATTATGGAGCTGCCAGGGAAGAGGAAGGCCAAAGAGGAGGTTTATGGATGTGGTGAGGGAGGACATGCAAGTGGCTGGTGTGACAGAGGAAGATGCAGAGGACAGGAAGAGATGGAAACGGATGAGCCACTGTGGCGCCTCCTAACAGGAGCAGCCAAAAGTAGTAGTAGAATGAGCTGGGTAAACCATTTACGTTCGCGTATGTGCAACTCACATCTATGGTTGACTCAGATCAGGCAGCGAAAAGAATATGCAACATTTCCTGTTTGGATTGCAACCTAGAAGAAATTAGTCCTTCATAAATTTCACATTTTTTGGACTGTCAAAATTATTTTAATAACTTTTGATCATGTCGTTGCCTGATCTAAGTCAACCTTACATGTTGAAAGTAGTAGTAGTAGTAGCAGTAGCAGCTTTTGGTACATGTTGTACTTCATCTACTTGCCACAACTAGCTATGGATGCAGGTTGGCACAAGTGCTGTGTGCCAAAGTCAAATGTAAACCTGCACAAACTGGCACGGTGCTGGTCAGGTTTGGGAGCAGACCCGTTGTCTTTACATTGTTAGAGCAAACTTTACTTTCTTCTCACAAGAGACATTAAACCTATATACAAATTGCCCTTTCACTGTAATCCACTTGTATTAAAAGACCATTTTAGTTAACTTCTTAACTTTAATAATTCAACAGGCCACTCAAAACCATTCTAAAAACAAACGAACAAACCAGAAAACAAAACAAAACAAAACACTTGGACTGAACAAAGCCAAACACAATTAGACCCAAGTTTTAAAATAAACCAGCAGTATTTCAAGGCCATGTTAGCTTGCTGGCTGGGGGTAAATTTCCCTGCCCCGTCTTCAAAATCAAGATGCTAAATGGCGGCCAGGGCGTCCCATGTCAGTCATTCTAATAATGCCACCGTGAAAATGACACCCCACCTCTAAATCACCTTTTTTCAGCATGGACAGTCATCTGTTCCATAAGACATGGGCATAGATTTCCTTTGAACATGGGGGGGGGGGCACTTTAAGCGAGTGGTATGCCCCCCTCCAAGAAATTTTAAACGTCAAACACGTCATTTCTTGCATTCTGATGAATTTTTATGCATCAATTTGCACCTTTTATGCATCAGTTTATGGTGGAAACGTATTTATGTCAAGGAAAATGCAAAATTCAGGCACCAGGTGACAATTCAAAATATAGTGGGATATAACGCAGTTAAGGCTCTCGGGCATTCTGTATTACTTTGAAATATTTATTCTCCTGTAGATGCTTTTATAGGCATGATTTAGTCTTCTGTTCTTTTATGAGTCTTGTTTGGGGAAGTAACCTCTTTAAATGTCCTGTGGCACCTATTCACATCAACGACAACTTAATTAATTTTAATTAATTTATAAACCCCTGGACTTTAATAGCTGGTGTGGTTCAGCAAGATTTCTGCTCACGTTTAAACCTTTCTGCACGTTCAAATCATATCACACATCTGTGTTTTGTGGTGATTTTTAGGAATCATGAATATATTAACTATTAACGCTGACTGAGAACAAGAATTCAACACATTCTGGCTGTAACTGATTAAAACACTGATCAAATCTATTATGAGACCTTGTTAAAACCACAGCGATCAACCTGCCTGCATGTGCACGGCACCAGAGTCACAACACTGTGTGTGTGTGTGTGTGTGTGTGTGTGTATGTCGGGGAAAGATTCAGTGGTTGTATCCTTTCATAATTCACATTTTGGGAATAAAAAAAAAGACCCAGTGCTGAAGAAAAGACCCAGCCCTGTTGTTGCATCTAAGAGTTATGTTAAAGTGTTTTTTTTTCCAAAATAAAAGTTCTGTTTCTTTCATCATGTTTTTAGGGGGGGGGGGACTGAACATGTTCTTAATATTGAGGGGGACATAATACCTGCATCCCCCTGAAATCTACGCCTATGCTCACAAGTTCAACCAGTCAAGTTAAACTAGTTACCAGTCCAACTAATGGTATGGGTCTTAACACTTAAATATTCCTACTAGTTGGCTAAATTGTTAGCCTGGATGTTTGCGTTGCCGTTTTCACTTAAGTTGCTTCCTTGTTAAGCCTCCCTCTCCCTGAGGATTAACAAAAAAAAATCTGATTTTGCAGTTGAATATAATCACCTCTAGATGTCAGTAAGCTTTAAGTCGGATTGACTCAGAACAGAATACTCTTCATCACCCCAAAAGCCTTTTCTACATCAGGATAGGATTCAGTTCATGGCAAATGTGTCCTTATTTCCACTCTGTTTTCCTCTTCACCATAATGTATTCTTAGAATTTATTCCCTATCTGGCGTTATAAGCTTCAATCTGTTATTTGACCATATCAAATGGAGGCATATTTACATGCCTAATTGAAGAGTTTGCGTTATAGATTCAAAATAAGCATTTTGTGTCTTTCTTATCAGATGGTAATAGAAAATGTGGGTCTGTTTGACACCAGTCTTTACAACCATTAGAGATGTGAACAAATCTTAACTAAGCATCAGAAAACATTAGAAACTCAGATGTAGTTGTTGTTTACTGTTAGTCCTTGTATTGAGAGACCTGTCAGTCAATCTGGGGGTGACAGCGGCTTCCTGTCCTGTAGTTTGTATTTTGGTAGCGGGGCGACACTTTGGTCTAAGCTTGAACTAAGGATTGGTCCTTTAAATTAAAACGTTTGACTTTAAGGCTAAGCAGCTGCAGTACAACTTTAGTTTTCTTACATTTAATTAATAAGCACTTACTTTAATTAATAAGCCTTATACTTTGATAAAAATGGAACACGATCCGTCGACTTTTTCCACATGCCTTTTTGACAGAACGTTCTGCTCCATCACATCTTCTCAAATCGCCAGGCTCACTTTCCCCATATCAAGCAGGAAACAGGTTTTCTTTGCAATTTTTAGGATTTTTTTTTAATCAAAATTTAACATTTGCATTAAACTTTTCTTATTTGCAACTTAAGAATCATAATTGAAAAAATATTGGTAGAAACATCGTTGTAGACTATTACAATAAATACCGATGTGACGTTATTTCTGCCAAACAGGGAGGGCTAGCAACTAACACCATAAATGTGCCAATATTTCTGCATGAAGAAATTATAATTCTCTTTTTTTTTGGATTGAATAAACAATTGCAAAGTATAATTTTCTAGCGTTGGGTATTGCATCGAAACAAAGTTGAACTTTTCTGGAATTAATGTCATTTTTTCACAGTGCTGTATTTTTATCTAAGGGAAACTGAGTCAGATGTCAGGGATATGGAGCATTTAGCAGCCAAAACCTAAGTCAGAAAAAGTTAAACGATACCAAGAAGTTCACATGAGAAGTAATAAAGGCAATGACAGCATTTTGTCCCAGTAGTTGAGACTGAAAACTAGGGCTGGGCATCGAGAACCGGTTCCGGTTGGTTAATTCAGATTCCAAAGTAATCGTTAAGAAAGTCGAATTTCGATTCTGCTAATTGGTTCCTAAATAAATTGTGGCGGTCGGAAGTGTTGGCACGCCTGTGGCAAAATTATTTCATGCAAGGGAGGATGCACAACAAATGTGGCCAAACATCTTCGCCTACACATAGTACAAATTAACCAGTGTACTGTGTTTGACACGTTGCACCGGTCTTCATCTCCTGCCTCGGCGTCCTCTTCAGCCAACCCTGAGCAAACAGCAAGCAGCACCTCTTCGTAATTGGATAGGTGAAAAATAATAACGTTTGTCTTATTCGCAGCAGCGAGACAGCAAACAACTTACACATGAGCAAATTGCTATAAACTGTATGCAAATACTGAAATGTGTTTTTTTTTTCTGTGCTGAACGCTCGCGTATACAGCCTGAGAAGGCAGATATGCTCATTTTTCTAAACAAGAACCGTTTCTAATTTAAGGAGATTAATACCTGGTAGTCCGGACCAGGGTGTGACACTGTCGTTACTTGTTCATCTTCATGTATGAGGACTGTTGTTGTGTAAATGTAAATATAAGAATGAGACATTCACATGAATGACCCGTTCTTAAAACAGAATGGCTTGTATAAAGTTTTTTTTAAATAGATTTTTCTTCTGTGAAAGAAGCATGTGACCTGTTTTGACCCCAAAGAACCAAAGTCGGAATCAGAATCGTTAAAATTCAAACGATGCCCAACCCTACTGAAAACTAATTTTGTATTGACAATATGGTTTTAAAAGTATTTGTGCTGTCCTTGTAATTTACACTAATCATTTTAAAAGTTGTACATGTATTTGTTGCAATGAATATTGTAATAGTCAGGGAGAATGTGTTCAGTTTTGGTAAAATACTTGTTTTACTCTTTAACAAAGTTGGGGATAAGATGTGAGAAACCAAATCACAGCAGGGACAAAGAGGGATTGTTCAGTTCTGTGGTTTTAACTGTGTGCTACTTAAATAGAGTTAGAAAAACTCATGGATGCTTTTTTATGTCTGTGTGTAGAGTATTTAAAAGGTGCATTTTAGGTAATAAACCTTCTCTCTGAACCATTAGCATGGGAAGGGGGTGGCTGCCGGGGAAGTTTATAATTTGAACAGCCTGACTGACCCATCAAAGAATGAATGAATGCCTTTATTTGTCATTGCAGAGCTGTACAACGAAATTAAGTGCAACTCCCCAGCAGTAAAAAAAAAAATTATATATATATATACATATATATATATATATACGTATATATACACACAAATAGTCAAAATACAAATAGACACACATTTACAGCACAATCGACACTCATGCTATTATATCATATCAAAACCACCGCACACGCAGGCACACTGTCACCTAGCAAACAAAAATGGCGAACAAGCAGAAATCGATATTGCAGTTTTTTTTTTCCAACTAGTGGTTCAAAGAAAACTAAAATCAGTGACACAGCGGTTACTGAGCACAAGGCCGAAACCACAGCTAACAGCACTACCACAGCCAAAAATGAATCAACGCTGGACTCTTCAGTAGAGACTACAGCTAGCGTCATCAACAGAGGGGACACTGGACATCAACAACAAGCCACTAATGTGGCCCATGCCAATGTTAGCACTGCTCGGCATGATGAGCCCTTTCACCAAAAATTCAATTTCCAGGAAGAAAATTCGACACGGAGAGCTTTGAGAGAGCATTCCAACGGGATTGGCTTGAGAAATGGCAATGGTTGCATTATGTAGAAGAGACTGACTGTGTGCTTTGCTTCATCTGCAACAAAGCAGTGACCAAGGGATTATTGCATTACACCAGTGACAATTCTTTTGCTAAGGGGGAATTTGGCAATTGGAAAAAAAACTTGAGAAAAGTTTCGTCAACACGAATTATCAGACCTTAATTCAGATGCAATGCGCGCATTAGCCACTCTCAAAACGACTATTCCTATCAGTGCTATGTTGTCAGATATAACAGCTAGGGATCAGAATACTGCCAGGACATTTTTGGAACGTTTATTTAGGGCCATTAAATTTCTGGGCCGTGAGGGAATGCCACTCAGAGGGCATAGCCATCACGATGGCATCCTTTGGCAGCTTATGCTGGAGAGGACGCACTCATTACCAAAAGCTGGAGAGAGTGGCTTTTACGCAGAGATAATTGGATGTTGGATACAATTCAAAACGAAATCATTGAAATGTTTGCTCATGCAATACAGCGCTGTTCTTTTTTTGGGACTTATAGCAGACTGAACAACAAATATTAGTGCCTGTGAGCAATTCTCGTGCTCTTTGCAGTTGTCTAGTTTAACAGCATATAATGTGTTCCTGGGGTTTTACAATGCATGTGACTCATCAGCAGAAACACTGTTTTCATGCATTAAAGACATTTTCCTGCGTTTTAATTTGCCTATCGAATGTCTGGAGGGATACTGTTTAGATGGTGTATCTAATATGTTTGGGCGTTTCAATGGTGTCCAAGCAAAATTGAAAGCCGTGTGCGCAGAGTCCCTGTATGTCCATTGCAGTAACCATGCATTGACCTTGTCCTACAGAAAGTATGAAGGGAAGTGATGCTAGCTGCTGATGCATTAAACTTTATCCAAGGAGTTTCTGTTGTCATTCGAGAATCATCAAAACGGAAAAGTTTGTTTCAGTCGCTTTTTGGAACCAAAGAGGTGGTGTGCAATGTTTTGGGACTATGCCCTACTTGCTGGTGCATCCACACTAATGCCATCTCACGAGTTATCTCAGTGTACACGGGACTTCTCGAGACTCTAAAAACATTGGGAGACCGACAAGACAATGAGGGGCGACACCCGAGCCAAGATTTCTGGACTGTACACACAAGCAAAGAAATCGAGGACATATTTTGGCTTGGTGTGCAGCGAAGCTCTTTTCTGGCCTTCCGAGACAGTGGCCAGAAGTCTTCAAAACACAACAACCACTGCTCATGCAGCACTGGAATGTATCAAGGTTCTTCGGCAATGGATGCAAATACTGAGGGAGAATAATTCAGTAAAGCAACTTATGGACAAAGTTAACACCTGCGCAGTCCACAACAATCTGGAAATGCCCACTCCTGGCAGGATGAGCAAAACCCCATCTCGTCTTCGCAACACCACTGAACCCGAAAAGGTGGTGTCCAACTCAGGAGAAGCAAGTAGAAATGTCAGTTCTATGAAGCCCTGGATTTAGTCGAAACAGAGGTGGGACAAAGATTTGACCAAGAGGGGATGCAAGTGGCTACCCAGAGAGAAGCCATGCTCATTGATGTTGCTAATCGAAACCTCTCACCTAACCCTAACCCGGAGGCTGTTCCAAGGAGTTACGAAATTTGTTGAACATTGTTTGTGTCTCTGTGCCAGCTGCCTAATCAGAAAGATCATTTTCCATCCTATGGCTACTTAAAACTTGGCTGTGAAGTACCATGTGCCAGAAGAGATTGACACATCTAGCTGTAATGCATGTTCACAGTAACATTTTGGACGGATTGGATGTACAATCCCTCGTTAGACGTTTCATTAGCAACACACCGGAACGCAGGGCTACGTTTGGTGTCCTATAATTTCAGGTAAGACATGGATTTATTGATTGATAACACTGCCACTGTGCAGTGAATGTATTCTGCACTTGTTGTAATAGCAAATTGTTAATGTTTTTTATTAGTCGCGCTGCCGCTGTGCAGTTAGTGTTGTTAGTGTTGCCTAAATCAGTTTTAATAATAGAATGACATGACTTTGTTGTTGTCACGCCACCATACAGTTTGTGTTGTGGTTGTTAATGTTGGTGATTGGTTCTACGTGTTAAGAGAGAGCTGAATAACTGTCCAACAGTTTCTGCCCATTTTGTTGTGTGTGCAGATAAAAATAAAAGGGCAGATTCCCGAAAAAGTTGCCTGTCTTTGGTCATTTACCATTTCAAATCTGCTACACACACACCTTACAAAACAAAACAATGATGTCATACTTTTGGTTTTAGTTGGCAGCCCCCCCTACTTAAAACATCTTCCTGCACACATGCTTGGAACCCTATCTTTAATACTTTTCACTTGTTGGCCTTTGTCTTCTTCTATAGCAGAAAATGAGATGTGTATTACAGAACATTTGTTCAAAGCTAGAATCTCATTTTTAGGATTTTCCCTGAACTTGTGAAAACGGCTAATCTAACACTGATAGGTGTGTATCTGTATGTCAAAGGGGAGGCTTAAGCTGGCAGTGCCCACCTGGCAGAGAGCAGATGAACTCGTACACATTTTCCACGTTCCACTTGCCAGGGTTGCTGGGTAGAAAGCTGTGAGACAGGACGGCTAGCTCAGAGTGCGCGGTGCCTCGGCTGCCATGGGAAGCTGAGCTGGCAGCCAAAGTGGGGGAGTGGGGTAGTTGATAGCTGGACATGTTCAAACAGTGGGTGGATTCGTCCTGTGAGAGGCGAACTGAGTGGCCAAAAGACAAAGTAGCAGCAGGTTTGTGGACTGAAGCAGCAGTCTGAAAAACAGAGCAGTCAAACAATACATAAGGTTTGCTAGCAAGCAGGAAACAGTCTCACCAATAATTTTTAATTTACCAGTGATCTCAGCGGTATTAGAGCAAAGACACATATGTCCAAAATGTTTTACGAAGCCAACATTATACTCTATGAAACAGTAAGTTAAGAGAAGATAAGTCTGCCATCTCACCTTCTTTTTAGTCTCGGAGGTTGAGTTTTTGGGATTTCTATTGAGCTGTGTCTGTTTCTTTAGATTCTCCATAGTTTTACGGTTTGGGAAGAGACCTACTCGTTTTGTGCATCCCACATTGTAGCTGCGAATATGAAGTAAAAAGGGCAGTTTTCATCTTACAATGGATGATTTATAGTTGATTATTTTAGAATATGGTCACTGTAGAGGAAAACGCTTTACTGTTGGGTTAGCTGCTACATTCCACTAGTTCCAGCTAGCCACACATCTTCTTTACACTAGGGCATTTTCATGAGCCATACAAGAGAAGCAAAAAAATGAGCCTGACAAGGTGTCCAAAGGAAAAACAAACAAAATAACCCAACCAACACGTTTTAATATTAGGGCAGTCTTTAAAGAAAGTTGGAAATAAACTTTTTATATTTTGCCATACGCAGCCGTCAGCCTCAACTCACCGTTTAGCGCACACCATGGAGCAGAACCTCTTGGACCTTTTGAAGATATAAGCAAAATCCACCTTTCCACACAGCTCACAGGTCAACATGGGCTCCTCCTGCTGTGCTTTCACCTCTGGAAACCCACAGAAACCACACAGAGATGAGCCAGGGATTGAGACAGCAGTACTGTCAATACCAAAAATAAATACAACAGGCGAAAGGTTGATGTTTAAATATGGGTTTAGACTCCAGGGTTCCAACTATGTGCCATACAACTATGTAAAAAAAATATTGTCAACATCGGGTTATTTAACATCCACTCGCTAACTAACAATGGATTCCTACTTCATGATCTACCGAATAATCATAATTTTGATTTCTTGTGCATGACTGAGACATGGCAACAATCCACTGACTTTTCACAGTTTAACTATTCCTTCTGGATTTGTGTACACCTGCAAATCCTGTGACACTGGCAGGGGTGGTGGTGTCGCAATTCTTAACAGTGGAAAGTGTCTTCCATAACTGTGCCTGTGCATGGGTCATTCGAGTTCATTGCCCTACAAATGAATGGGTCAAATCCTACCATACTAGCCACTGTTTATCGACCACCGAAGCCCAACATAAACTAAATTTCTGTTTTTCTAACCTTCTTATGTTCTTTGTACCCGGATGTAATATTGCTGGGTGATTTTAATATACACATGGACAATGTCAACAATCCTCTCACAAGGGATTTTACATCATGTCTGGACAGTTTCGGGTTACAGCAGTATATTGATTTTCCTACGCACTCCAAAGGGCACATACTTGATCTGATTTGCTACTCCGGTGTAACTCCTCTTAATTGTAATGCATCTGATTTGTCCATTTCTGACCACAAGTTAGTGTCTTGTGATGTTAACAGTATCCAAAACAAGTTTGTCGCCCTCCATCTCATTTCGTAGCATTAAGAATATTGATTTATATGCTCTTTCTAGTGGAATTGATAACCTCCCCAGCAAAGACAAATTATCCACCCCAGACAAACTGGTCTCTCATATAGTCTTTTAAATGACCTTGCTCCATTAAAAACCCGGTCTGTTTCCTTTACCCACTCTGCCCCTTGGTTTACACCTGCACTATGCCAGCTTAAAGCTAAAAGCCGTCGCCTGGAATGCCTTTACACAAAAACTGGCCTTGTTGTTCATAAAGACATCTATGATGACCACATACAGTGCATCCGGAAAGTATTCACACCCCTTCACTTTCCCCACATTTTGTTATGTTACAGCCTTATTCCAAAATGGATTAAATTCCTTTTTTTCCCTCATCTATCTACATACAATACCCCGTAATGACAAAGCGAAAAAGGTTTTGTAGAAATTTTTGCAAATTTATTAAAAATAAAAGACTGAAATATTGCATGTACATAAGTATTCACACCCTTTACTCAGTACTTGGTTGAGGCACCCTTGGCAGCGATTACAGCCTCAAGTCTTCTTGGTTATGAAGCTACAAGCTGGGCACACCTATATTTGGGGTATTTCTCCCATTCTTCTCTGCAGATCCTCTCGAGCTCTGTAAGGTTAGATGGGGAGCGTCGCTGCACAGCTATTTTCAGGTCTTTCCAGAGATGTTCAGTGGGGTTCAAGTCTGGCTGTACTCTGGCTTGGCCACTCAAGGACATTCACAGACTTGTCCCGAAGCCACTCCTTCGTTGTCTTGGCGTCGTCATCGTGTTGAACGGTAAACCTTCGCCCCAGTCTGAGGTCCTGAGCGCTCTGGAGCAGGTTTTCATCAAGGATCTCTCTATACTTTGCTCCATTCATCTTTCCCTCGATCCTGACTAGTCCCCCAGTTCCTGCCGCTGAAAAACATCCCCACAGCATGATGCTGCCACCACCATGCTTCACTGTAGGGATGGTATTAGCAATGTGATGAGAGGTGCCTGGTTTCTTCCAGACGTGATGTTTGGCATTCAGGCCAAAGAGTTTAATCTTGGTTTCATCAGACCAGAGAATCTTGTTTCTCATAGTCTGAGAGTCCTTTAGGTGCTTTCTGGCAAACTCCAAGTGGGCTGTCATGTGCCTTTTACTGAGCAGAGGCTTCTGTCTGGCCACTCTACCACAAAGGCCTGATTGGTGGAGTGCTGCAGAGATGGTTGTCCTTCTGGAAGGTTCTCCCATCTCCACAGAGGAACACTGGAGCTCTGTCAGAGTGACCATCGGGTTCTTGGTCACCTCCCTGACTAAGGCCCTTCTCCCCCGATTGCTCAGTTTGGCTGGGCGGCCAGCTCTAGGAAGAGTCCTGGTGGATCCAAACTTCTTCCATTTACGAATGATGGAGACCACTGTGCTCTTCGGGACCTTCAAAGCTGTAGAAATTGTTTTGTACCCTTCCCCAGATCTGTGCCTCGATACAATCCTGTCTCTGAAGTCCACAGACAATTCCTTTGACTTCATGGCCTGGTTTCTGCTCTGACATGCACTGTCAACAGTGGGACCTTATATAGACAGGTGTGTACCTTTCCAATTCATGTCCAATCAATTGAATTTACTACAAGTGGACTCCAATCAAGATGTAGAAATATCTCAAGGATGATCAGTGGAAACAGGATGAACCTGAGCTCAATTTTGAGTGTCATAGCAAAGGATGTGAATACTTATGTACATGCAATATTTCAGTTTTTTATTTTTAATAAATTTGCAAAAATTTCTACAAAACCTTTTTCACTTTGTCATTATGGGGTATTGTGTGTAGATTGGTGAGGGAAAAAAGGAATTTAATCCATTTTGGAATAAGGCTGTAACATAACAAAATGTGGGGAAAGTGAAGGGGTGTGAATACTTTCCGGATGCACTGTACTTCATTATAAGGAGGCTCTGTCCATAGCTAAATCGTCTTATTATGCAAATTTAATTAGATCAGGCGAAGGGAACACTAGAGCCCTGTTTTCCATGGTAAACAATATTTTACGGCCAAAATATTCATCAGCAATTGACCTCGTCGAACAATACTGCATACAGTTCATCTTATTCACCGTTCTATGTTCCCCTCTCGTCTTCTGTATCTAGTTTTAAACTCCCAACTGTTGCTGAAATATCTGGTCTTATTCGCTAATCCAAATCATCTACCTGTCAGTTAGACCCTCTTCCTACGTAAGTAGTAAAAACCTGTCTACCTTCTATATCCTCTTTAATAACTGATATCATACATTCCTCCCTTACCTCTGGTCTTGTTCCCTCATCTCTCAAAACAGCTGCAATAACTCCAATATTCAAGAAACCTGGTGCAGACCCCAACAATTTGAATAATTTTCACCTAATCTCAAATTTATAATTTCTTTATAAAACACTTGAAAGAACAGTTGTATCTCTGGTACACGCTCACTTGACTCACAACAATCTGTTTGATCAATTCCAGTGTGGTTTTCGCTCCATGCACAGTACAGAGACAGCCTTGGTGAAAATCACTAATGATCTGTTGATGGCAGCTGACCCTGGGCTCCTAACCATACTTGTCCTTCTTGAGCTGAGTGCAGCCTTTGATACCATCTCGCATAACATCCTCCTAATGAGATTAGCTTCCATTGGAATAACTGGCACCCCCTTTGCCTGGTTTAAATCATACCTTTCTGGCTATACTGGTTGTCCAACTTGAGAATTTGAGATCAGTCCTTTCCTGTTACTACCGGTGTTCCCCAGGGCTCTGTATTGGGACCCCTCCTATTTATTATTTACCTACTACCTCTTGGCCACCTTTTCAGAAAATTTGGCATTCAATATCACTGCTATGCCGATGACACCCAGCTTCATCTATCCACCAAGCCTACCTCCACTCTACCGCCCACTTCTCTTTCTGACTGCTTAACTAGAAATCAAATCCTGGATTTCATATCACTTCCTCAAACTTAATAGTGATAAAACCAAGGCCCTCCTAGTAGGTACTAAATCTACTTTGGCTAAACCTGATAGTTTTTCCTCTGACTATCGAGAATTCTGTAGTTCCTCCACTGCCTCAGGTTAAGAGTTTGGGTGTCATCTTAGACATCACATTATCTTTTGAAGCTCACATCAACAATGTTACTCGGTCTGCATACTTCCACCTATGCAATATTAATCGTCTTCGCCCGTCACTTACACCTAACAGCACCGCCATACTCGTTCACACCCTGATCACATCCCATATTGACTACTGCAATTCTATCCTCTTTGGTCTTCCCCTCAAGTGTCTTCATAAACTTCAATTGGTCCAGAATTCAGCTGCCCGTATCATTACCAGAACTCCTTCCATAGATCATATCACTCCTGTTCTTCAGCAACTCCATTGGCTCCCTGTTAAATACCGTATTGACTTCAAGATACTGCTTCTCACCTTTAAGGCACTTAATAACCTAGGTCCTTCATATCTTTCCGAACTCCTTCATATCCACACGCCCTCCCGCACTCTCAGATCCTCTTCTGCTCTCCAACTCACTATACCATTGGCCCGCTTGACTACCATGGGGTCTAGAGCCTTCAGTCATTCTGCCCCCCGCCTATGGAACTCTCTCCCACAAGACATTCGCAACATTGACTCTCTTTCAACCTTCAAATCCCATCTCAAAATGCACATTTTCAAACTGGCATATTCAGTCTGAGCCACACTTCATTGAGTTTTGTGCAGATCATTTTATGCTTATCTGTTGTATTAACTTTTTATTGTCCACCCTGCTTTGTTTTGACTTTAGGCTGTCTGATAGTGCTACTTTTAACTGTGTTCTGTAAGGTGTCTTTGAGTGCCCTGAAAGGCACCGACAAATAAAATTTATTATTATTATGACCATTAAGACCCATAAAGCTATTCAATCAAAACCGTATCAAGTTGATTTTACTGATAAGTACAAGTGGCATTATTCGGCCCAAACATCACTAGATTTCTGAATGTTCAGCCCTGTACCAGCTCTGCTACAGCTCAGTATGAGTACTCAGGTATTGGAAGTCTGTGCAATTCAGTTATAGCTATTTGTTTCTCGACAATCTGTTGTAATGATCAACAGTTTTGATTTTCACCAATTAAAAGTAAATGACATGAGCTAGCTAAAGACAACTCCAGAACAGTGGCATTGCATTCTTATGTTTTTAGTGGTTCTCTGTTGTAAAGATTCTACAAGCATCCATTTATAAGGCTCTTTTCTTCAACACATCACAGGGTGAAAAACTGGAATTAGGGCTCGCCGTCCAATTAAAAAAAATATCTTTACCGAGGGGAGAAAGGTGCTCCATCACTGAATTAGTCGTCTGACTCGGTCTCCTGGAGAGCTGATTGTGTTTCCTTAGTCTCTCAATCAAGAAAGATGGACGTTCCACCTATGTGCAGACAGACAGACTTAAACATGGCGGCTGGTGCTTACATGTGTCATAGAAAAGTTATAAAAATATTACCTCCACCAAGCACTCAATTGCTTAGCTTTTCAAAATCTAAAATTAAAACTTGTACATGTATTTGAGGCTCCACATGGAAGTTCATGGTTGTTGCAAAGATTTGGTGAAAATAATTTGAAAAACAAGGGACTCTTTTTTTTTTTTACAGTATCTCACAAATATTAATTCATTATAAAATGTGCCACATTTCACCGGCCACATTAACTCTGTGGACAAACACATCAAGTTCACCAGGGAGGATGTGAAAAATGACAGGTTAGCCTACTTGCAGACTGTGAAATTGCAATTGGTGATGGGGGACCATTTGATTGTTGATGTTCCCCGTAAACCACCACATACTGATCAGTACTTAAGGTTTGACTCTCATCATCCATTGGAGCACAAACTAGGAGTCATCAGGACACTGTACCACCGAGCAGACAACGTCCCCACTGACACAGCGTCTAGGGAAGGGGAGAAATCCCACATTAAACGGACCCTGGTAAAGTGTGGTTATCCTAACCGGGCATTTGTCAAAGCCAGGAAGATGCCCAATTAGTGCACCAGCGAGTCAAAGAGAGAAGGACAACAGCTGCTTAAGCGTAAAGCAGTAGTGATTCCATATGTGGCGGGATTGTCGGAACAGTTGAGACGTGTTTTCCAAGCACTGCGTCTCAGTTGCTTTCAAATCCCAAAACACACTGCGCCAGAAGTTTGTCCACCTCAAGGATCGGGTCCCCTGGCACAAACAGAGCAAAATAGTGTACGCTGTTAAGTGCCAGGAGGATTGATGTGACTTGTATATCGGTAAAACCAAACAGACACTGGCCAAGAGGATGGCACAACACAGAAGAGGTAACATGTCAGGCCAGGACTCCACAGTCTACACCATCTACAGGCCAGGGGCCACTCTTTCAAGGATGAGGATGTGCACATCCTTGATAGGGAGGAACGCTGGTTTGAATGGGGAGTTGAAGAGGGAACAACCATCCCTGAACCGGGGGGGGGGGGTAGCTAAGAGTACATCTGTCACCATTCCCAAATTCTCTGTGAATAGTACACATGTCTATTGAAATTCTAGTTAATAGTTACACCCATATTTGCATATGAAACTGGTCGTTGGTTTCGGTCATTATGCATCTGTATTGTTTATAAGGGTGAGGATACCTGCAGTCAGTTTAGACTGAAGATGTCACTTAGTTGAGTGCTGAAACGTATCTGTCAAACGTTCTATCCAGATGAACTAATTCAACCTTCTTTGATCCGTTACCAAGAAATATCAAACAATGCAACCTTGATATTGTGTAGAAACAGACACCAAGAAGTCATACACTACACATTGCTATATGTGCTATATATATCTCTGCCCATATTACATGTGTATAATCATACTTGATAAGGTATATACAGTATGTATAGGTATACATAGTGGTGACTGCCATTTCCAGTAGCTTACTCAATATCTTCCATGACCATTATACCACTTGTGTATTCTGTATATTGTTGTATATAATTTGTGTTCTAATTCTATAGCTCAGCTGTGCACTCCAATACTGCGGCAACGTCTGAATTTCCTCTTAGGGATTAATAACGATCCATTTTATTTTAAAGTTAATTGCATTTTGGAGTGTATTAACCTCTGTACTCACAGGAAAAGGCTCGGCGCCTTCTTGGATAACAAATCCCTCAATAACATGCGTGAGGATGTGCTGCTTGACTATGGCCTGGGACAGTTTGCTTCTGCCATTCTGTGGGGTGCTGCCAGTCACTGTGGGCGCATTGTTCCCATTCCCCGGGGTCATGACTGGAGATCAGCCCTCACCTGCAGCTTTCAGCACCCCGCCACCTGCCAAAGACAAGAACCAAGAAAAACTGAACGTTGTTTATACCTCTTTTTTCTTAATTTACTGCTGGCTTGTTAATAATTTAAACTAAAATTAATGGGGGAAAAATATCTTATGTAAGCAACCATGGAGTGCCAAAAGCGTGCAGGTTTGCCTTTCTATCAGTCACAACACCAGTTCATTTCCCAAATTAACATATTCTCAGCCACAGAGGGCAAACTTCATTAGCGAAGTCATCTTGGGAGTATTAATTGGTTGTACAGAAAAACCTGTATAACGTTGGTACTCCATGGCACATGGCTGCCTTGGCGCTGATATAAAGGCTACTGACCTAAAGTTTATTCCGTTTGGGAAACCTTATTGCAGTGGGTTATCGCCGTGGCAAACACCGACTGCCTAAGCTGCTCGTGTCATGTAATTGACCATGTGAGGTAGCCGGCGGTGTTTTAGCATCAGCTCGGATAGCGCAAGAAACCCTAACGGGGAGCTGCTGCGGGCGCACACCACACATCAACAATACAGCAAACACGAGTTTCGAACAGTTTTATCGGCTTTTTCTTTGCGGAGGGGCGGCGGGGGGGGGAAACACTCTTGAATTAGTTGCCATACCTTCACGGTCCCGAGCACTTGTCTTTGTTGAAGCAGAAACCGGCGGTGTTTCTGTGGAGTGAGGCTCACAGGGGAACGGGAAAGGAGAGAAACGCGCAGCCTTTGTTCCGACGCTCCAAACACAAAGCGTTACTCTCCCTCCGCCGACACACGCTGCTCCTCCAGCAGCACCGACCACACGTCACCCCCGGGGCGCCCTCTGCTCTCTGCGGCGGAACGGCGGAAGAGAAGGAGCGGAAGAAAGCCGTCCACGTCCAAACTTTGTTTCAGTTTTTGTCTTCTTCTTTTTTTTTAAAATTTTATTTTAAACTTTTGTTTGAAGGGCAAGGCGCTACTAATGTGTTTACCTTCTGACCTGGCCAGGAAACTGACCACCACCCCCTCCTCACCGCTTCCCCCGGAAAACCTGGACAACCAACCAATCACAGCGCAGTGCTGGACACGGAGCCGCGCTCTGATTGGCTGGATTAGGAAATTAAAGGTTCGAGGAAAAAACCACAATGAGTGGGGGGCGGGGAGTGTGTTGAATCAACACTACCAATGATGAGAATGGGCCATACTATATTGAACAATACTTTATTCATTATAAGATAAAACAGTTGATATTTTAGTCAATTATAAAAGTAAAATAATTAAGCAATACTTTATTCATTATAAAAAACAAACAATCTTTTACTCATTGTAAACAAAAACATTTTGTTCACTATAAAAAATAAAAATATTTTATTCATAAAATCAAACAATATTCATTATAAAGATTAAAAATAAAGCAATATTTCATTTATTATAAACAGAAACAATGTTTTATTCATTATAAAAATAAACAAATACTACTTTATTCATTATAAAATAAAACAAACAATCTTTTATTCATTATAAAAACAAATCCTAATGGGAGATGTGATTGGTACCAGCAGGCTGAATGTAAAGATGGAGGTTTCAAAATACAGAGAAGAGAGAAACCGATTTAGAGTAAACATTCATTCATTCATTCATTCATTCAGAGTCACTGAGCAGTAAAGGTGGTCAAATGAAGTGAAAGGAAATTTGGAGAAAATCAGAGGATGTGTGCGTTGAATTCTTATGTTAGTTCTCAATTCAACAGGACTTATACACAGGATAAATCTTATGGTTTTTTTGTTTTTGTTTGTTTTTTTTACAATTAACTTATAGTAGATAATTGGAATTTGGATAGCCAGTAAATCTGTCCTGACAGTTGATGTAATTATTTGAATTGGAATTAATTATATCCGTGAGCTCTATGGTAGCCGCAGTGCGTAATGGCAAGATAATTATCTGCATAGATCCAAGTGATTTAAATATCATTTTGTAAATAAGGTGGGTCCCAGATCCAGCCTGGCCCTTGCATTCTTTCCATTCCCCATGTTAATTCTGCCTCTTTTACCCAGTTTCAACTGATTACAATTTCCGTGTTAGAGAGTACAGTCTCCAATATGAACTCCTCCTCCTGTATCTTAGACATCATCCCCACTGAGCTACTCAAAGAGGTATTTTCCACTGTTAGCCCCATTATTCTGCAAATTCTTAATAATTTCCTGGCCTCAAATTCTTTTCCAGACAGTTTTAAGCATGTCATTGTTCACCCATTGCTAAAGAAACCTAATGTGGATCCCCTGTTCTTAAGTAACTACAGAACAATCTCCAATTGGTCTCTTTTTATTTAAAGTTCTGGAGAAAGTATTTTCATCTCGATTTTTTAACAGTTTCTAGTCTGGTTTTAGAGCACTTCATAGAGATAGCTCTAGTTAACGTTACTAATGACCTACTGCTGACTGCAGACAGAAGTGACTGCTTGATTTTAGTTCTTTTAGACTAAAGTGCTGCCTTTGACACAGTCAAGCACAGTATCTTCTTACATCGCAGAGACTTGGATGGGCATCAAGGGCTCGGCTCTTAGTTTATTACGCGCTTACCTCTCCAACAGAACTTTTTCTGTTTTTCTGGGTTACTCTACTTCCTCGATGGCTCAGTTGAGTTGTGGTGTCCCTCAAGGCTCAGTTCTTGGCCCCTTTCTGATTTCGATATAACTTGCTTCCTCCTGGCCAGGTCATTCAAAAGTATGATTTGTTTTACCATTTTTATGCTGATGACACTCAGTTATACATGCCACTAAAACCCACAGATCCTAGCAGCCTAGCAAATCTCACAACTTGCCTCTCTGACATTAAATCTTGGATGCCCCAAAATTTTCTTAAATTTAATGATGATAAGTTTGAGGTCATTCTGTTCAGTCCCCCAAATTCCATCAGCCCTTTTGATACTAATCTTGGTGGTCTGTCAAATAGTCTTAAGCAGGCTGCTAGGAATCATGGGGGGTAATATTCGATACTAACCTCGGTTTTGATAATCAAATCAAACATGTTGTTCAGTCATGCTTTCTCCAGCTCAAGGTAATCGCTTAACTACTACTACTACTTTGAGCTGCTCCCATTAGGAGTCATCGCAGCGGCTCATCTGTTTCCATTTCTTCCTGTCCTTTGCATCTTCCTCTGTCACACCAGCCACCTGCATGTCTTCTTTTACCACATCCATAAACCTCCTCTTTGGCCTTAGGTCATTTTATCAATTGGTGATCTACAAGAAGTTGTATATGCATTTATCTATGGCTTGATTATTGCAATGCAATTTACTCAGATATCAGCAAGGGCTGTTTGGTACAAAACACCAATGCTCAACTCATTACCAGGACAAAGACACATGACCATATCACTCGTGTGCATCCAAACCATGTCTGGACTGGTAATCTGGCATACCGGACATTTTCTTGGTGGGCCAATGCACCTTGGGGCCGATATAATTTGAAATTTCAATTTTTAATATTTAAAAAAAATGAATCCCCTCATCTAGACATTTTATTGATCATCGTTATTGAGTTGAACTTTTCTTTAAAAAAAATCAAGTTAAAAAGTCCACAATAAAGCGAAACTCAATCTAAACATTTTTAAACACATCAGACATCATCTGGCCTTTTCTGTTGCAAACTGTTTGTGTGCTCTGATTTTTTTTCTCATTTCTTCTCACTATGTTACCGTTTGGTCTGAGGCAGGAGGAGCTGCCCTACAATGCCCATCTGTATGATCTAACACTCAGAGAGAATTATCATTCACTGCAGCATTGTAAAGAAATATAATTTAGTCATCCCTGAAAGTTGTATATTCTTCTCAGATGTGTCTGACGTATAAAATCATTCATGATCTCACCTCTAAAGCCATTGTGTGCTTCCTGCCACATTCAGACGTATTGGGAGGAGAGCCGTAACTGTGCCTGCATTTAGGGAAATAAACTTTTAACTTAACCAATGCACCGTTTTGATTAAAGCCATGACAAAATGGACATTTGTAATACCAACCAATATCAGTCTACCAGCCTCACCGCTTTCAAGACAAAATCCAAACATTGTTTTAAAACCACACAGTCATGTATTCAAAAGCTGCGCTTGCAGTGGCAACTTGCCTCCAATTTTTATTGTTTTTAAATACTGGTGTACCCATTATCTATTAATTGAATTGTTGTTATTGTTGTATTGTATCTTGTATTTTATGTGATTCTACCCCCTGGCCCGGGACTGCAGGTTTGAATTACCGTTGATCAACTTTGGTGCGTTTTATATATATATATATAGATTGCATGATTCCTGTTAATGAATGAATGAACAAATACATGTCCATTCAACCAGACGTGTGCCTTTACACGCTCAAACAATCATCACTGTGTCCACTGAGGCATCACCAATCCCCATCCACGTTGTGCTAATGACATTAAGCAGCTTATTTCAACGGGTAACCAGCCCAGAATAACAGGGCAGGCCCAGCCAATTCATTTACCTCGCCGAAGAATGAAAGTCTTTTCCCCTGAAGGAGAGTTTTTTTCCTTTTCCACTGTGCAACACCGGACAGAGAGCCTGTGTGCCGTTAGAAGGGACCCTTCCTTTGTGTTTATCACAGTGTGCGACCTCCTCCGTCTGTGAACTGCACAACCTCCTGCCTGCTAACAGCCACCATGGAGGCCAGCGGCAAGGTAAAGACCTTTTTACCATACACACGGTGTTTGGTGCACCTGTGAGACTTAACAAGACCGGCTGGCTCATCTTAGGACCTGCAGAAATGAGGGAACACAGCAGTTTGTTTGCAGGACGTTTTCATGTAAAAGTGAGATTGGCAGGAAATAAGAGAGTCCTGATGTAGATGAGAGCACACAATGAAAATACACAGACACTCACTTTGATAAAGACAGACAAACACTGTTTACAACACCACGCAGTAGACACACAGCACACACCTAGGAAACACAGTAAACACACATACACACATACACAACAGGCATAATGCTATTATCATCAAAGAGGATAACAGACTTGCTCTCTCCGTCATGCTGTTGCATGTTACTCCTCTGCACTGTCAACAACAACAATAACAACAATTTAGTTTTGCATCACACCTTTCAAGGAACTCAAGGACATTTTACACTAGTTAAGAAAAAAAATTAAAACAAAGCATTTTGAAATGCTTTAAAATAAAAAAAAAATTTAATTTGATAATTTTAATTTAATTTACATTTTAAAGGACAAAGCATTGTCCTTTGTTATGAACCTTTTTCCCTTTATTTTAAACCAAGTGGGTCTACAGACATAGCCAAAAAGGAAAGGGAGATGCCAACGGTATGGAGAGAAGAGAAACCGCAATGGGAAAATGAATTTATGAACACATACTTGTAATGTAACGCAGACACTGACACTGTATTGAGACTGTGTTGAGGCTGTATGGAGGCTGTATGGAGACTATGGAGGCTGAATGGAGACTGGAGGCTCGATGGAGACAGCATGGAGGCTGTATGGAGACTATGGAGGCTGTATGGAGACTGCATGGAAGCTGTATGGCGACTGTATGGAGGCCACAGAGAGTAAACATGAGAGAAAATCTTTCCAATCTTTCAACCTTTACAGCATGTGTCTTGATGCATGCTCAATAATCCAGGTAAGAAAGTCAAAGAAGGTTGGATCAGTTCATCTGGATGCAACGTTGATTGACAGATATGTTTCATCTCCCAGCTAAGAGGTCACTTAGCGGAGTGATGAAACATATCTGTCAATAAACGTTGTGTCCAGATGAACTGATTCAACCTTCTTTGACTTTACAGCGTGTTGTCCACATCAGAGATGAATCCAGCTCCATTTTCACATCCACGTGTGACGAAACACACAAAGCTAATATTTTCTAGTTCATACAAGACTTATCTCATTTGGTAGTTGTTTCTGTCATTAACTTTGAATTGATCTCGAGTACCTTGTTTGGCAGAATCTCCTCGGTTGCTCCGACTACAGCGTCAGTTGTAGAAGATGCCTCTTGCTCTGGTTGCTCTTCGATTGGCTTAGATTTTTTCTAGTAAATTCAAAATTTCAGACTAAGCTCCCTTTCCCTTGTTTCTGTTATTTATTGTCAATTCTGTTGTCCTCTTTCAATGTTGTATTGTGTAAACACAACATCCGTCGCACGTTGTCCATCTTGGGAGAGAGATCCCTCTTCTGTTGCTCTCCCAGAGGGTTTTTCCTAGTTTTTCTCCCTGTTAAAGGATTTTTGAAAAAAAATTTTTTAGGGGGTTGTTCCTTATCCGATGCGAGGGTCTAAGGACAGGATGTTGTGTTGCTGTAAAGCCCCTTGAGGCAAATTTGTAATTTGTGATATTGGGCTACACAAATAAAATTGACTTGACTTAATGAAATGTTAATGATCTGTACAGAAACTTTAGGGGATTGTCTCAATGTCGTGTTCAAAATAAAGACAGGACGTGAACTCAATGTATATGAAGAAGAAAAACAAAAACTAAGATCATTATACACAAAAAGCTTTATTGTGTCAAGAGAGGAAAGAGAGACACTTTAATCAGCGCTCCCAAATTACTAAATGTAAAAATAATTTCCTTTACAGCTGAATTATTATTAACCTGGTATGGCTGGACCATGTACGGTCAATGTTCGAAATTATAGCCAATTTGTTACAGGGATAGTCAGTGGTGGGGTCTTATGTGGCTTCGTTGATATCAAATCTGCAGTTCAGAAGTTTTGTCTCCCTCTTCTGGCGGTAGGGAGTAATTCTCTTCTTTCAAGAGGAAAAGCTACACCAATGGTTATCCGTGTTTGTCCTCGCAGTCAGTCGCTTTTTTTTTTTGGACTTAAATCCTTCCTCTGGACGCCGAGTCTCTCTCTCCCCCCCCCCCTCCGGAGTATCAGAAACTTTTCTTTTTCTTGTTACAGGAAAAGGGTGACAGATTGTCTGAAGCTGTGAGAACAGGACAATGCTATTGACAGAATGTTGTACCACAGATTATAGCCAGGGGGAGCTACACCTAGTGTGCATGGTTTACCTAAGATACATAAACAGGATGTGGCATTACAGCCTATTGTTTGTATGATTAACTCAGTGACCTATAACATCTCTAAGTTTCTGGCATCTATATTTAACCCGTTGGTAGGCAGTACTGAACATCACATTCAGAACACTGGATTTTGTGGATAAGGTGAGGGACATCATTATGGAGAGGGCTGAAACAATGGTCTCTTATGATGTTACGTCTTCTTCAGGTGTGTTCCTGTTGATGAAGCAGTGGAGGTAGTCTGTATGAAATTACAAAATGATCCCACTGTTAGTAATAGGACCACCCTTAACACTGACCAAGTGTGTCTGCTCCTGAAGCTGTGTCTTCAGCCCACGTACTTCACATACAGGGGGCAGTACTATAGGCAGAGGCATGGGTGTGCTATGGGTTCCCCAGTCTCACCTGTAGTGGCCAACTTGTATATGGAGGAAGTGGAAAAGAGGGCTCTGATGTCCTATCCAGGGTCACCACCTAGCCATTAGTTCAGATTTGCGGACGACACCTGGGTTAAAATTAAACCTCAGGATGTAGCACATTTTGCCGACCACATTAACTCTGTGGACAACCACATCAAGTCCACCAGGGAGGATGTGAACAATGACAGGTTATTCCTCTTACACTGTGAAATTGCAATTGGTGATAGGGGACCATTTGATTGGTGATGTTCCCCGTAAACCACCACATACTGATCAGTACTTAAGGTTTGACTCTCATCATCCATTGGAGTACAAACTAGGAGTCATCAGGACACTGTACCACCGAGCAGACAACGTCCCCACTGACACAGCGTCTAGGGTAGGGGAGAAATCCCACATTAAACAGACCCTGGTTAAGTGTGATTATCCTAACCGGGCATTTGTCAAAGCCAGGAAGATGCCCAATTAGTGCACCAGCGAGTCAAAGAGAGAAGGACAACAGCTGCTTAAGCGTGAAGCAGTAGTGATTCCATATGTGGCGGAATTGTCAGAACAGTTGAGACGTGTTTTCCAAACATCACGTCTCAGTTGCTTTCAAACCCCAAAACACGCTGCGCCAGAAGTTGGTCCACTCCAAGGATCGGGTCCCCTGACAAACAGAGCAATATAATGTACGCTGTTAAGTGCCGGGAGGATTGCTGTGACTTGTACGTTGGGGAAACCAAACAGACGCTTGCCAAGAGGATGGCACAACGCAGGAGAGCTAACACGTCAGGCCAGGACTCCACAGTCTACACCATCTACACTCTTTCAGGGATGAGGATGTGCACATCCTTGATCGGGAGGAACACTGGTTTGAACGGGGAGTCAAAGAGGCCATCCGTGTGAAGCGGGAACAACCATCCCTGAACCTTGGGGGGGGGGGGGTAGGCTTACCAACTGGTTTCAGTCGTTATGCCACTGTATAGTCTATAAGGGTGGGGATACCTGCAGTCAGTTTAGACTGAAGAGGTCACTTAGATGAGCGGTGAAACGTTTCTCTCAATAAACGTTGTGTCCAGATGAACTGATCCAACTTTCTTGGCTTTTCTTACCTGGATTATTGAGCATGCATAAAAGCATTTTGGATTTACCATTGTTTTGGTTTGTGTAAACCAGTGGTTCTCAATCAGGTCCTCAGGTACCACTAGTACCGCTGGTTTTCTATTCTACCAGGTAATTATATTCGCCTGTTGTTCCAGGTGTAAAACCTCCCTGACTGGAGGCTGAATAACTGAAACAACAACTTTACATCCATGGACAGTTCTGTGAAAATAAGAGAATATGCAGACGACACAGTCATTGTAGGCCTAATCGCTAACAATGATGAAACCCAGTACCGCATTGAAGTAGACCAAGCTGTCACTTGATGTGCAAACAACGGCCTTCTGCGTAATACAGCCAAAACCCAAGAACCCATTATTGACTTCCGATGCATGCCGAATCCCAAAACACCCATACAAATAGACGGAGATGCCATCACCACCACCGACCCTTTTAAATTCCTAAGAACATACATCAGCAATAACCTGAAGTGGAAAATCATTCCAAAAGCTCAACAATGACTTTACTTCCTTAGGCAGCTTAAAATATACCAGATCAAGCATCAACTTTTCATTCTGCTTTACTCAGCTGTTATCTAGTCCATCATAACGTCTTATATTACAGTATGGTTCAATATTCAGGATTCAAGTTACTTTATTTGTCCCGAGGGAAATTTGTCTTGGACATAAAGGCTGCCACATAAAAATACACACATCATAGTGCAGTAACAGACATGAAGTGCATAGCACAGACAAGTGCAGATATAAAGTGCATTCAAATGTGTGCAACACAGCCCCTCATTTCACTCAGCAGCACGGACAGTCAAACACGGAAGAAACTGCAGCGGCTTGTCAACAAGGCATCCAAAATCATAGGCAACCCACTCCCCCCGGTTGAATCTCTACATACTCACCAGACTGTAAAGTGAGCAACGAAGATCATCTCCGACCCCTCACGTCCTGCTCATCACCTGTCCACAGAGACTTAACGCTCCACAAACAGCTTTTCCCCCTAGCGATCAGGACTCTGAATTCCTCTCTATAGTCCCCTGTAGAACCTGATAATGTAATAAATTCCCAATAATGTAATAACCCCGATAATGTAATAAAAATCTGCTCTTGAGTCCATTGAAAATGCAGTAAAACCTGATAATGTAATAACTTCCTGATAATGTAATAAAGTGCATGTCCCAATAATGTAATGAACTTTTTACCAATAAAGTAATAATGTGTTACATTAACGGGACGTTATTAGGGTTAGGGGTTAGGGTTAGGGTTAGCTATGATATATAGTTTATTACATTATCAGGAAGTTATTACATTATCAGGTTTTATTGCATTTTCAATGGCCTCAAGTGCATTTTTATTACATTATCAGGGATTTATTACATTATCAGGTTCTACATCCCCCTCCTCACACACCGTTGGCATATGTGTGCATATGCATACGTGTCATTCACCTGTTGTATGTGGCTGTGTATAGTATGTTCTGTGTGACTGTGTTGTTCATGATCATATGTGGAGTTTCTGCTGCTGTCCATGTGCGCATTGTGCTGCAGAGTTTTTACATATTGTACCGAAAACAAACTCTACCAGCCTTGCTCTTGTGACTAATAAGCAGTGTATTACCCGGTGGAATCGAAAACCAACAGCACTGGTGGAACCCGAGGACCTGGTTGAGAACCACGGGGGAAGCCAGCTACTGCAAAAAACAAACCTCTTATGTGCTGTTTGCTTTACTTTTCTTTACTAAAGTGTGAACAAACCTTTTTCTGCTTACAGTAAACGGAGTTATACTGTACATCAGCTAAGTGGCCCTGCATCGTCGGTGCTCGCGTGGCTCTCTCCATCAGTTTAACAATGTCCTCCACCCCATCTGCTCCACCACACCTTGTATCATAACGTAATCCCTTTCAGTTAAAATATCATTTTACAGTTATTAAAACCTTTTTCCTTTCTTTTTTGGTCTGTACACTAGTCTATCGGCGGTGTGTCCTTAATTCTCAGGTCTGACTTTAAGTATGTATTATTAAAAATTAATAACTCCTGAAATGTGTCGTTTGTCTCTGGTTGGTGCGGCAGGTGACGCCTCAGTTGATGTTGGCCGTGGGCACTGCGGTAATCGGCTCGCTGCAGTTTGGCTACAACACGGGCGTCATTAATGCTCCTCAAGATGTAAGTGTGACATTTTTTTTAACTTATTATTATTTATTTTGTTATTTCTCACATCCCCTTTTCCACGTAGGTTGATGGTTTCCTTTACAAGGGGTTGCAATATTTATAAGGTCTTATATAGCCGAACAGTTCAACATGAAGATATGCATGAAAATAAATCAAAACAAATTGAAATAATAATGATAATAATAACAACACTGAACATAACCAATGTAAACGGCTGGCACAGTGGCTGTTGCCTCACAGCAAGAAGGTCCTGGGTTCGAACCCCAGGCTGCCCCAGGTCCTTTCTGTGTGGAGTTTGCATGTTCTCCCCGTGTCTGCGTGGGTTTCCTCCGGGTGCTCCGGTTTCCTCCCACCATCAAAAAGACATGCCTGTTAGGTTTAATATTCCTGTGTGTGCCCCTGAGCAAGGCAGTGGAAAGAAGAACTGGAGTTGGTCCCCGGGTGCTGCAGCTGCCCACTGCTATACAAGAGGATGGGTTATTTTTTATTTTTTTTTGGACCCCCCCCCCCTTTTTCTCCCCAATTGTCAATTGTACCCGGCCAATTACCCCACTTTTCTGAGCCATCCCGGTCGCTGCTCCACCCCCTCTGCCGATCCAGGGAGGGCTGCAGACTACCACATGCCTCCTCCGATACATGTGGGGTCACCAGCTGCTTCTTTTCACCTGGCAGTGAGGAGTTTCACCAGGGGGACATAGCGCGTGGGAGGATCACGCTATTCCCCCCAGTTCCCCCTCCCCCCTGAATGGGCGCCCCGACCGACCAGAGGAGGCGCTAGTGCAGCGACCAGGACACACACCCACATCCGTTTTCCCACCCACAGACACGGCCGATTGTGTCTGTAGGGACGCTCGACCAAGCCGGAGGTAACATGGGGATTCGAACCGGTGATCCCCATGTTGGTAGGCAATGGAGTAGACCGCCATGCTACCCGGATGCCCTGCAAAGAACAAATTTGTTGTAAGAATACAATGACAAATAAAGTGGCTTTCTTCTTTCTTTCTTCTAAAATAACATAAATATATCAAAGTAAAACTAAATATAGGTTATATGTAAGTTTACCTTAGACAGACATACATATTAAGTCCAATATACACGAGAAAGTATCCATATTATCTCATCTCCTCTCATCTCATCATCAGCTGCTCCTCCGGGGTCGGGTCGCGGTGGCAGCAGGCTAAGTAATAAGATTTCCTGTTTATTTGGTCTCACTTTAAAGAAGTCATACTAGACTACCTCAGGGTATCACCTGTAGTCCAGGTCCGTACTCTGTACACTACCGTTCAAAAGTTTGGGATCACCCAAACAATTTTGTGTTTTCCATGAAAAGTCACACTTATTCACCACCATATGTTGTGAAATGAATAGAAAATAGAGTCAAGACATTGAGAAGGTTAGAAATAATGATTTGTATTTGAAATAAGATTTTTTTTACATCAAACTTTGCTTTCGTCAAAGAATCCTCCATTTGCAGCAATTACAGCATTGCAGACCTTTGGCATTCTAGCTGTTAATTTGTTGAGGTAATCTGGAGAAATTGCACCCCACGCTTCCAGAAGCAGCTCCCACAAGTTGGATTGGTTGGATGGGCACTTCTTTGAGCAGATTGAGTTTCTGGAGCATCACATTTGTGGGGTCAATTAAACGCTCAAAATGGCCAGAAAAAGAGAACTTTCATCTGAAACTCGACAGTCTATTCTTGTTCTTAGAAATGAAGGCTATTCCATGCGAGAAATTGCTAAGAAATTGAAGATTTCCTACACCGGTGTGTACTACTCCCTTCAGAGGACAGCACAAACAGGCTCTAACCAGAGTAGAAAAAGAAGTGGGAGGCCGCGTTGCACAACTGAGCAAGAAGATAAGTACATTAGAGTCTCTAGTTTGAGAAACAGACGCCTCACAGGTCCCCAACTGGCATCTTCATTAAATAGTACCTGTTAGAGCCTGTTTGTGCTGTCCTCTGAAGGGAGTAGTACACACCGGTGTAGGAAATCTTCAATTTCTTAGCAATTTCTCGCATGGAATAGCCTTCATTTCTAAGAACAAGAATAGACTGTCGAGTTTCAGATGAAAGTTCTCTTTTTCTGGCCATTTTGAGCGTTTAATTGACCCCACAAATGTGATGCTCCAGAAACTCAATCTGCTCAAAGAAGTGCCCATCCAACCAATCCAACTTGTGGGAGCTGCTTCTGGAAGCGTGGGGTGCAATTTCTCCAGATTACCTCAACAAATTAACAGCTAGAATGCCAAAGGTCTGCAATGCTGTAATTGCTGCAAATGGAGGATTCTTTGACGAAAGCAAAGTTTGATGTAAAAAAAATCTTATTTCAAATACAAATCATTATTTCTAACCTTCTCAATGTCTTGACTCTATTTTCTATTCATTTCACAACATATGGTGGTGAATAAGTGTGACTTTTCATGGAAAACACAAAATTGTTTGGGTGATCCCAAACTTTTGAACAGTAGTGTATGTGAGCCTTTAGTTATCAGTCCCAGTGTTCCCCCGCTACCTCCATCAGTGGCATCCATCTTTCTATAAAAGATTCCCTCTGTAATCGTAGCATATATGTATTTTTTCTATTGGATAAAACCTTCTCAGAATGGTTGACCTCTCTGTTAGGTGGTGGGGGGGCAGGGGGGGTCCTTTTTAAGCCATCTTATTGTAATTGCTTTCTTTCGGGCTGTTAGCAGTATTTGTAAGCGGCTCATCCTTTTCCTACTGTGTATTACATCCTGATTCATGAAGACTTGCTATCAGAAGGTCTCTTTCCAATTCCACATCTAATACTTTGCTCGCAGTGGTAGAATTTGATTTCCGGAAGTTATCTAACCATGGGTATTGCCAAAATATATGTACATGGGTAACCATGGTCCCTCCACATGCCCTCCAACACATACTTGACTGGTTGGGATTCATCTTTACCTCAATTTGTGGTGTTCTGAAGAATCTCTTAATTAACTTCCATTGAAATTCTCTCTGTGAGTTGGCGTTAGTGACTGTATGACCCTGATCTGTGGATCTTCCTCCATTATTTCCTGTCCAGCTCTCTTTCCAGTACATTTTTATCAAAACTACTCTTAAATCACAAGTGTCCACCTCCACCACATTAACATACATATATGTTAGCATGAACTGGACCCCTATGGAGGACTTCACCATTTATCCCACTCACTTTAACTGGACCACAGTCCAAACGCCAGCATGTGTTAAGATGATGATTTGTTTGGTTTTTGTTTTGTTTTTTTGGTCTTCTGCTACTGGTTAACAGTTGTTGTAGATGAGGGCTGGTTCGAGTGAGTCCATAAGTGATTTTTCTCATTTGTCACTATCATTCATGGTTATCTTTCAAAATTACACTTTCTCCTAAGACTGTTGTGTCTACAACTTATCATGGTTTTTCTGGATAGTGGTTTTTGTGTGCATCTATACAGAGGACCTCAGTCTGTACAGCGATTATTTCGTCTACAAGTCCATATGGTCTCTTTCCAAGCTGAATCTGCAATTAAAACACCTCTTTTCATGATTACAAATAATGCAGTATGATTGCTTATACATAAATCACACTCATGTACCCAGCAATGGTGTTTGTTGTCTCTTCGGCATTAACAGTTTGTTGGCTTTCAAATGGAAGACAGGGTCGTGGTACAGTTGATGGGATTAAGAGAAAAGCATTATGCAACTGCTGGCACGATACAGCTTGTGGCCACGTGGACGCAAGTGTTGTTTACAATGCTGCAAATCTGATGGAAGAGCTGAGGGACGAGGAAATGGATGCTTAAGACAATCCTAATTTAACTTCTATCACAATGAAGACCTCTTGGTTTACATTCTGACGATGTGTTTGACTTTGTAATGATGCAGTTGGGGTTCAGCAGGTTTCAAGGGCACAAGAGTCATACTACTACTACAACTTTTGGCTGCTCCCGTTAGGGGTCACCACAGCAGATCATCCATTTCCATCTCTTCCTGTCCTCTGCATCTTCCTCTGTCACACCAGCCACCTGCATGTCCTCCCTCACCACATCCATAAACCTCCTCTGTGGCCTTCCTCTTTTCCTCTTCCCTGGCAGCTCCATATTCAGCATCCTTCTCCCAATATACCCAGCATCTCTCCTCCACACATGTCCAAGCCATCTCAATCTTGTCTCTCTTGCTTTGTCTCCAAACCGTCCAACCTGAGCTGTCCCTCTAATATACTCGGTCCTAATCCTGTCCTTCTTCATCTCTCCCAATGAAAATCTTATCATCTTCAACTCTTCCACCTCCAGCGCCACCTCCTATCTTTTTATCAGTGCCACTGTCTCCAAACCATATAACATAGCTGGTCTCACAACCAACTTGTAAACCTTCCCTTTAACTCTTGCTGGTACCCTTCTGTCACAAATCACTCCTGACACTCTTCTCCACCCACTCCACCCTGCCTGCATGTTCTTCTTCACCTCTCTTACTTACTCCCCATTACTTTGAAAAGTTGACCCCAAATATTTAAACTCATCCACCTTTGTCACCTCTACTCCTTGCATCCTCACCATTCCACTGTCCTCCCTCTCATTGACACATAGGTATTCCATCTTGCTCCTACTGATTTTCATTCCTCTTCTCTCCAGTGCATACCTCCACCTCTCCAAGCTCTCCTCAACCTGCACCCAACTCTCACTACAGCTCACAATGTCACCCGCGAACATCATAGTCCATGGAGACTCCTGCCTGATCTCGTCCGTCAACCTGTCCATCACCATTGCAAACAAGAAAGGGCTCAGAGCCGATCCTTGATGTAATCCCACCTCCACCTTGAACCCATCCATCATTCCTACCACACACCTCACCACTGTCACACTGCCCTCATATATATATCCTGCACCACTCCTACATACTTCTCTGCCACTCCCGACTTCCTCATACAATACCACACCTCCTCTCTTGGCACCCTGTCATATGCTTTCTCTAAATCTACAAAGACACAATGTAACTCCTTCTGGCCTTCTCTATACTTCTCCATCAACATTCTCAAAGCAAACATCGCATCTGTGGTGCTCTTTCATGGCATGAAACCATACTGCTGCTCGCTAATCATCACCTCTCCTCTTAACCTAGCTTCCACTACTCTTTCCCATATCTTCATGCTGTGGCTGATCAACTGTATACCTCTGTAGTTGCTGCAGTTCTGCACATCACCCTTATTCGTGTAAATCGGTACCAGTATGCTTCTTCTCCACTCCTCAGGCATCCTCTCAGTTTCCAAGATTAAGTTAAACAATCTAGTTAAAAACCCCACTGCCATCTCTCCTAAACATCCCCATGCCTCCACAGGTATGTCATCAGGACCAACCGCCTTTCCACTCTTCATCCTCTTCATAGCTGCCCTCACTTCCTCCTTGCTAATCCACCACACTTCCTGATTCACTATCCCCCCATTATCTAATCTTCTCTCTCTCTCCTTTTCTTCATTCATCAGCCCCTCAAAGTACTCCTTCCACCTTCTCAGCCCACTCTCCTCACTTGTCAGCACATTTCCATCTCTGTCCTTGATTGCCCTAACCTGCTGCACACCCTACCCCATTTCTCCTCCCATTCTCACCATGGTAGAAGAGTTTGAACCCACCTCTGATGCTCCTGGCCTTACTGCCTTTCCACCTGCTCTCGTGCACACACAATATATATCTACCTTCCTTTTCACCGTCATATCAGCCAGCTCTCTCCCTTTACCAGTCATCGTGCCAGTATTCAAAGTTCTGACACCTCCACACTCCTACCCTTCCTCCTCTCCTGCTGCCTCTGGACATGCCTTCTCCCTCTCCTTCTCTATTGCCCAACAGTAGCATAGTTTCCACTGGCACCCTGCTGGCCAACAGTACCGGTGGTGGTTGTTGGTAACCCAGACCTCGATCGATTCAGTATGGAAATCTGATTTATGATCCACATATTTGATTTGGTAAAGATTTTACGCCGGATGCCCTTCCTGACACAACCCTCCCCATTTATCTGGGCTTGGGACCGGCACTAAGAATGCATTGGCTTTTGCATCCTCAGTGACTGGGTTACAAGAGTCATACGACTTACCCAATAAATAAACTACCTTTTAATTTCAAATCCAACACTGGCGTCACATCCCTACAATATGTTCTAAGAGGGGACTTAAAATCCACAACAAGTTGTCTCTGGGACGTTTAGGTGTTTTTGAAAGGTAGTTTCCTTTACAGATGAAGTCGTAAGTCAACAACAGTGAAGAAAGAAAGACTGGCAGTGATTAAAAGAAGGGTTTGAACTATAAATCAGTTCTTTACAAATTTGGATGTGTTGATGCATTCTGCAGCCTTTTTGCATTAAGGTAAATGAAGGGTATGTTTGGGAGCAGGAGGGGTGTTGAAGGTTGGGGTTGATAGTTGGAGACAGGTTTGTTCGATCATTTCTGATTCCTAATTTGTGTAAGCCCCTCTGTAATTCTGGCTGCTGTGTTGTGTTTGGGATTCAGATCATTGAGGGATTTTACAATGAGACATGGACCTCTAGGTATTCGGAGCACATCCCTCAGACCCTTCTGACTGCTCTGTGGTCTCTCTCTGTGGCCATCTTCTCTGTTGGAGGAATGATGGGCTCCTTCTCTGTCAGCATCTTCGTCAATCACTTTGGCAGGTACGACTGGCTAGACCTGGTCATCTGACCAAAAATTGATCAACCCTTTCTTAAAAGGGAACAAATATTTTTAAAAAAAGTTTGACATGAATCGTATTCTTTTTGAAGGAGGAACTCCATGCTTATGGCCAATGTGTTAGCCTTTATCGCTGCTGCATTGATGGGTTTCTCCAAGCTGGCGTCATCCTTCGAAATGCTCATCATCGGACGTTTTGTGGTGGGACTTTACTCCGGCCTCTCTACAGGCTTTGTCCCCATGTACGTAGGGGAAATCTCACCCACCACTCTCCGGGGAGCGTTCGGCACCTTGCATCAGCTTGGTGTTGTACTTGGCATCCTGATGGCACAGGTAAGCTCTTTGTTATGACGTTGGTGTTGGTGTTGTACTGTTGTGTCTCTGTTGTGTGATGGTCACCGCATCTACGGCTGGTGGCCCCGGGGCACGCACATCCATTGCCCCCCACCCCACCCCGTCCCGTCAGATAGGCTACGCAAACAATACTAAACATTGTTAAATTTAAAACTAATGCAAATACCCAACATGGTAGTCGACGCTATGCCAATCTGCATGGGGCCCCCGCATCAATAGAGACTAGCTTGGGCCCTGCATCGCGACGCAGGGTTGGAACAAACGTCCCTTGTAGGGTATGATTGGGGATCCCTACTATATGCGAACACAATACCCCTGACCTTTTGGGGCCCCTCATGGTCCGGGGCCCCAGGGCACTCGCCTGGCATGCCCGGTCCGTAATCCAGCCTTGGAAGGATGCAGCAGCCTAAAGGAGCAGCTAACTTGGCCGCTAACGCTACAAGAATGTATGATCTATGACGTTCTTCGACTGGGCTGTACTTATCATATCTATAAGACAGCTTAGTCTTGTGGGTGTTTGTCCACAAATCCCTTCAGGTGGGAGTAGTACAATAAAGGCTGCTTAGCCACTCGGCAAATTGATATGATTCATTAAGGAAAGTACAAGTGACACATTGACATGAAAATACAACTGAATCTATTGATGCTTCTATTTGTTGTCTCTACTTTTGAAGTAATCGTTTTCAATAGTCTTTATGCAATAAGCTCCGTGTGTGTGTGTGTGTGTGTGTGTTATGGTGAATGTCTTTCTTGCAGATTTTTGGGATCGAGTCAATCATGGGCAACGCTTCCTTGTGGCCTCTCCTCTTGAGTTTTACCTTCTTCCCCGCCGTGCTGCAGTGTGTCCTGCTCCCCATCTGCCCCGAAAGCCCCCGCTACCTCCTCATCAACCGCAACGAGGAGAGTAAAGCCTGCAACGGTGAGATCTGCACACATGCAACAGCCTACATTCAATCACTCATGATTACATACTTTTAAAAGAGATGGGGGGGGTCAAGAATCCATTCCTCTTGCAAACGAACATTTTCCTCTGTGGCTATTAAATTTGTGTCTTAGTTTTGCCTAAAGACCCCCCCCCCCAAGTTAAATTAATTAGAAAACAATGGAGGGTTTCTTCTTCACCATCACTTCACCCAGTCTTGAAGAAGCTGAGAGGCACAGACGATGTGGCTGAGGACATGCAGGAGATGAAGGAGGAGTGCCAGCAGATGATGAGAGAACCGAAGATCACCATCCCCGAACTGTTCCGCTCGCCTCAGTACCGCCAGCCCATCTTCATCGCCATCATGCTGCAGCTTTCCCAGCAACTGTCTGGCATCAACGCCGTGAGTCCGAGAGCCAAACCCTTCTATCATCGTCTTTTTATGGGGTGTTTTATCTTAGATGCAAAATGTGATTCCATACAGGAGTACACACCAAATGTCAGCAAATGTTTAGTAGTCAGTAGCGGGGTTGTGGCGCTCGAGTATGGACTCCATCTCTTTTCTGCATTGCGAAGGGCTCTGTTTCTTCTCAGACTTCACAGCACAATGACTCGGACTTGACTCAGTCTTAGACAAGTGCGTATTCGTGATTCGAAGTGTTCAAGATCAGTCAAGTACAAAACTTTGATTTACTTTTTCAAAACTCCCTGTATGGGATCAGTAAAGTACAATCTCATCTATTTCTTTTTTATTATTATAAATGTCTGTGAAACATTGAAAAATTGAAAAATGAAAAAGTCCTTCCTTGATGGAGGAAGAAGTAGTCTAAATAAATATGACAGTGTGGTGAAATTGTGACTTACTACAATGACAGACTACAACATTTACAGTCATGCTGTCTGATTGGACTTGTGCTGTCATGGTGTCAGTCTTTACACAAGTGGACCCGTTTGGACCCGTTGATATTGACTCAGAATCGCCATCTTGACTTGACTCAGACTCGATGAGCGTCTGTCTCACACTTGACTTGGACTCGCCCCCCCCCAAAAAGACTCAGCCTGGACTTGGGCTCACTTTGACTTGACTACAAGGCTTGTCAACAATGCTTTTTGCTATGTCGAGGCAGGTTACAACAAATGTTAGGAATGATTTCAAACTTTCATCCCTCTCAGTTGGCTTTGTAAAAAATATGAAAAAAATCCGGGTTGGGGATGAGTTGTTGCCTCAAGTGAAGGAGTTCAAGTATCTCGGGCTCTTGTTCACAAGTGAGGCTAGGATGGAGCAGGAGATTGACAGGCGGATTGGTGCAGCATCAGCAGTAATGCGGCTGTTGTACTGGACCGTTGTGGTGAAGAGGGAGCTGAGCCGGAAGGCAAAGCTCTCAATTTACCAGTCAGTCTTCGTTCCAACCCTCACCTATGGTCATGAGCTTTGGGTAGTGACCGAAAGGGTGGGATTGTGGATACAAGCAGCTGAAATTAGTTTCCTCCGTAGGGTGTCTGGGTTCAGCTTTAGAGATAGGGTGAGGAGCTTGGACATCCGGAGGGAGCTCAGAGTAGAGCTGCTGCTCCTTTGCATTGAAAGGAGCCAGTTGAGATGGTTCGGGCATTTAATTAGGATGCCTCCTGGGCGCCTTCCTTTGGAGGTTTTCTGGACATGTCCAACTGGGGGGAGACCCCGGGGTAGACCCAGAACTTGCTTGAGGGACTACATGTCCAGTCTGGCCGGGGAACCCCTTGGGATCCCCCAGGAGGAGCTGGAGGGCGTTGCTGTGGAGAGGGACGTCTGGCGTGCCCTTACTTAGCTTGCTGCCACCACGACCCGACCCCGGCGAAGCGGCTGATGATGAGATGAGATGAAATGAAAAAATGCACATACATGCACACAGACATACTCACACAAACGCTTGTGAACAAGTGATCACACCCACAAATAAATGCATACACACCTGTGCGTACCACACACCCAAAAATCACATGACCCCTAACTCTGTGTGTGATGTCATTGTTTTCTAGGTGTTTTACTACTCGACTGGGATCTTTGAGCGAGCAGGGGTCTCTCAGCCCGTCTATGCCACTATTGGGGCAGGAGTGGTCAACACGGTCTTCACTGTGATTTCAGTAAGCAGCACAAGAGAGATGTATTTTAGGAAACAAGTGAACTTTTTAAGTTGGTTCTTTGGCAGCTGATGAGTGTGTGGCGCATGAAACAGGCTTGTTCTGCCATGAATTAAAGTTTTTTTCATACATCTATCTTAAAATATACACACACACACACACACACACACACACACACACACACACACACACTGAATTATATAACATAGTGGCTACCTCAGTGTTGATCAAGTGATGGATTTTGCCTAGTATACCAATACTCTTGGCCCTTTTTATGGTTATGGCTCTGATATGAGGTTTCCAAGATAAGGATTAATCAAGCAGAATGCAAAGGAATCGCGTAGAACACACATTAGTTATGGGGATGTTATCGATTACAATATTGAAAGGAATTGCGTAGAACACACATTAGTTATAGGGATGTTATCGATTACAATTTTAGATGAGAGTTAAAAAAAACAAAAACAATTGAAGACCAGAAAAGATGAAGCTTGTTTTCTAATGTTAAGTGATAGTTTGTTGGACTTAAACCAAATAGACAGCTTATTAAGTTCTTCATTTAACACCTTAATGATGGTGTCAGGATCTTTATGTGAATAGACCTTTATGTGAATAGTTTTATTTGCAGATGATACTTGTGTCATCTGCAAATAAAACTTTAGGCAGCTTGTCTGAAACATTGGGGAGGTCATTGATATAGTATATCAAAAATAACAAGGGCCAAGAATTGAGCCTTTTGGTACACCACAGAGTATGGGAAGAAAGGGGGAATTGGTTCTATTATAGGACACAAATTGCTGTCTATCTTTAGAAATGTTAAGTATGTGTGCAGTTCTCCATGTTTAATTTAGTTTCATAGTGACCAGCACCAGCACAAACTTATTGGGGTGGATGTGCAGCATCTTCCTTCAATGCTTTACTCATTATGCATCATGTTAGTAATATTTCAATGATCTAGAAGTCCTGCTTTCCAACATTACGACCTTCCAATACCGTTTATACAATTCAGTCTGGTTCTTTTTCTCCATTGTTTAATTCACCAGCCAACCTGAGCATTACTGATGAACTCATCTGTCTGTCTCTTGCTGTCTGTCTCACCCACATGTGTCTAGCTGTTTGTGGTGGAGCGTGCAGGGAGGAGATCACTCCACCTCACTGGTTTATTGGGAATGGCTGGATCTGCAGTCCTTATGACCATTGCCTTGGCATTGTTAGTAAGTGGAAAATCCAGTATGGAGTATGTGCCATATTGTGCATTTTGGAGCTAAACCTTTTTATTTCACATGACCGAATACATTCCTGATTTACTTCCCAGGACCAACTAAAATGGATGTCCTATGTCAGCATTGGGGCAATCTTCCTCTTTGTAGCCTTCTTTGAAATTGGCCCTGGTCCCATCCCATGGTTCATTGTGGCCGAGCTCTTCAGCCAAGGGCCTCGGCCAGCTGCTATTGCAGTGGCTGGCTTCTGTAATTGGTCCGCCAACTTCGTGGTGGGCATGGGGTTCCAGTATGTTGAGGTATTGTAAATTTCCCCCAAGGCACTTAAACACACAAACAGTTTTTACTGCATGAAATGTTTAGTCATTTGCACCTCTTGGTGTAAAATAGATTGTTCTTTGACCTTCCTTTTAGCAACTGTGTGGCCCATATGTCTTCATCATCTTCACCCTCCTGCTGCTGGGCTTCTTCGTATTTACTTACTTCAAGGTGCCAGAGACAAAGGGCCGCACCTTCGAGGAGATCTCTGCAGCCTTCCGCCATTCAGCTGGGCAGCCCATTGAGAAGTACTCAGCTCCTGAGGAGTTCAGCAGTCTTGGAGGAACCGACTACCAACTTTAAGATGCACTCCACACATCTGCCAACAGCAATGTGTGCGCAAGAACATTTTGGTCATATTTACAATTAATTGACTAAATGCCCCAGGACACTATTAGCAGTACCACTTTCACTGAGTTCGCCGTTTGCACCTGGTATCAAAACGTTAGCTGTATCTGAATGTCTTAAATAGATTAAGAAAAACATAGATTAAATAATAATTTTTTTTACAATCTTATTTTCATAGTTTTTTCCCCATCATACAGATCAGTTATGATATTTTGCTCACCGGATTCATTTTGTAGATTTTTGGATACGGGACCACCGCTGGACTCAGCTTTACAACGGTTTGTTATGGAACAACTGAATAGGAGTGTCAGACATGTTTCAACAAGTCCAATTTAACCCAGTTATTTAAAACATGTATTTGGTGCTCATAGACCAGGTAGGATTCATACCAGGCAGACTTTCAGCTAAAAATATGAGAAGACTGCTTCAAGTCATGCTAAGTGCTAGCTGTCCTCAGTGCCCAGCAGTAACAGTATCGCTAGACATGGAGAACACTTTTGATAGAATAGCGTGGCCTTATCTGTTCAGAGCAACCTCTATACGATGGTTTAAGGCTTTCTATAATAGTCCTATCTCCTCAGGCAAGACTAATGGTCAGATCTCTGAACCCTTCAACCTCCACCACAGCACAAGATAAGGCTGCCCTTTGAGCCCATTAATCTTCATTTTAGCGCTTGAACCATTAGTGTGTGCCATTCGCAAGAACATTAACATAACTGGCATAATTGGTAGGTGACCATGATTTCAATTTCAACATGTACGCAGACGATATTCTACCGACTTAATTGAATCCAGTCCATTCAGTGCTTAAAATTCTGGAATAATCAAATCATTAAGCTCATTCTCAGGCTACAAGATCAACTGGAGCCAGAGTAAAGCAATTCCACAGAACTCGGGAACATTCCCAACAAACCTGAGTACTGCTCCCTTTGTCTGGAATCCTGAAGGCATGAGATATTTAGGGATAATGATCAGATCCCCAATATCTTAATGGCCCTCCCCTATTAAGAACAATCAGAGATGACATCAAAAGCTGGACAGCTCTCCCGCTGTCTTTGTGGGGTAGAGCAGAGGTAATAAAAATGAACATACTGCCTAGGATAACCTATTCTCCCGCTACAAATTCTGCAAGGCTACTTTCAAAAGATTGACACTCTATTTTCCAGCTTTCTGTGGAAATACGGGAAGCCCAGAAAAAGCTCTCAAAATGAAGATCTCAAGGTGGACTAGGTGTGCCGAATATATCCCTGTACTATCTGCTGTACAATGCAAGAGTCCCACTTTCATGGGGCTACAAGGACATTGTGACAAGAAGTAGCTGGGAATGGCTTGGGGAAGAATTAATCATGGAAAGTAACAGGTCCATTTCTTTATCTTCATCATGGTACCGTCCCAACCCCCCTCCTTACTAGACAATCCAATCATTAAGTCCTCATGTGATATTGTAAAAAGGCCACATAGCAAACTGGGTATCAACAGAACCTCCCTCCCCTCTTGTCCTTTAATGTACAACCCGCTTATATCAGCAGGTGGGAACCCATTATCTAATAAATCATGGCAGAGATTGAACATATGTAAGCTCAGGCAAGTGCTGAGGGTTGGCTTAATGCTCACATTAGCTGCACTTAAAGAAAAATTTGGACTGGGCAACAACTCCTTAACCTACGCACAGCTTAAAGCCACATTAGACAGAATATCAGCTCCGGGCAGTACCAGCGGTGGACATGGGCATAGATGCGAAGCTGGGGGTCACTGTCTGGGAGAGGAATGGTCTCAAACCTACAGGCTCCTGTGCTTTTTTTCTCTCAACTGCAATACCCTAACCCAACTGCAATGGCAGCAAGATCTGGAAATTAACCTGACATCATCTGAGTGGGATAGTTTGTGGACAGACTCAATTAACATGAGCAAATGTGTCAGAAATAGAGTAATCAGAATCAAGTTTATCGGCCAAGTATGCCTATGCACATGAGGAATTTTACTCTGGTAACCGGCAGCTTCTAGCATTTGCAGACATCACTCACACTAAAAAAAAAGGGGGGGGGAACAAAAAAACAGAAGAAATAAATGGAGCAACAACGGGACATTGGAGGCAAGCATGTATGCACAACAGGTATGTCGCTACTGTACAGTGTTTTGTAAGGGTTATGTAATCAACAACCTATGCCCAAATATTATAACATATTGCTTATATACTATACTGCCCATAAACTATACCATACCAGAAGTGCACAGCCCATCATGCCCATATACAATGCTATATACTCCCACTATATTACACTATATTATCTTATGCACCAGAAATATACACAATATATTCATCTACCATCGACCTCACAATGACGTACTGTATTATATATCTATGTCACAACCTTAGGTGTATAATAAACATGAAGATAATACACAGGGCATGTTTCTTGCCAAACTCAAAAAAAAACAAAAAAAACCAGAACCTATTAAATCAGTGCTGGCACAGATATGGAGAAGTGGGGACTCTCCTCCATATGCTATGGCACTGCCCTGCTGTTGATTCCCTGTGGAGGGAGGTGGCACATATGCTGACAGGGATCCTTATTGTAGTTTTCCAGTTTTCGCCCAGGACATGCCTGCTGGGGGTCTGCATTGGGAACATTCAAAGTGATCAGCAACAAAGAGCGATTGCCTTTGCATGCCTCGCGGCAAAACATTTCATCTTAATGAGCTGGAAGGTGAGGAAACCCTCCTGCTTCTCCAGAGACAGGTTGCTAGAGGATTTCCTCCCTCTTTTAACAGCGGAAAGGGCTGCTTCCGTCCTCGGGGGCCTAGACCAGGATACAAGTGAGCTCTGGGATAATATAAGATCCTTCCTAGACTCACAAGAGCAAAGGTACTTTTTCCCGAATAATCAGTGCTCACAGTATATGCCTGCCCATTCTAGGTGTTACCACCAGCCTAAGATCTTCCTGCCTACAGCATCTACATATCCTGCCTAGCCACTTGTCTGTCTGTTTATCTATCTATCTGTCTATCTATCTATCTATCTATCTATCTATCTATCTATCTATCTATCTATCTATCTATCTATCTATCTATCTATCTATCTATCTATCTATCTATCTATCTGTCTGTCTGTCTGTCTGTCTGTCTGTCTGTCCATCTATCCATCTATCCATCCATCTATCTATCTATCTATCTATCTATCTATCTATCTATCTATCTATCTATCTATCTATCTATCTATCTATCTATCTATCTATCTATCTATCTATCTATCTATCTATCTATCTAGATCATCTGGCTGGATGCTGACATGTGACATGTGTGCTCCCCAATAGACTAAGAGCACTGTGCCCCCTTCCCCCTCCTCTGTAAGTCACTGGTGTTGTCAATGTCATTGTTGGTATTGTTATTGTTGTGGATATTTTAGTTGTTACTTGTTGTTGTTTCATGTGCTGTGTCTTTCTTGTTTATGTAAATGCAAAAAATATATATATAAGTGAAAGAAAAAAAATAAACCACGTATTTGGAAGTGAAAGCCAAGGTGAAATTTGTTACCCAAAATATCCCATATAATCAGGGGTCGATCCCGCTGCTCGTCTGGTTCACCGTGCAGGAATGAGCAGCCCTTACTTACCATAGCTATCCAGCTTTGTTTATATTATATGTGGCTCACCTTCACAAACGCTATCATGTAAAGGCAGATCCAAAGTAAACCTGCTCTAATGTCTGAACAGTCATCTGACCGTTACGAGGACAATTGGGCTGAATTGGACCTGTTGAAACATGTCAGGTGCTCACGTTACATGGCCCTAAAAGACGCCAGTGAGTAAAACATCAAACTGATATGCACAATGGCAAAAACTACAAAAGCAAGACCCGGCTTGTGCAACAACAGAATTATCCTATAATGAAGTGTGAAAACCCAGGACCTGCCAGACCCCAGCTACCGTCCACAGGGTAAACCAGGACTACTCTCCTTTATGGGCGGTTGACAGATGGTTGCTTGTATGACTGGGTGTTTGCTATGGGATTACATGGTGGTTGTCAAGGATTACTTGATTGGTTGCAAGGTGTTAACAAGTGGTTTCTAGGCGGTTACTCGGATGCCGAAGGTGTTTGCTTGGTGCTTACTACACGGTTGTGGGGGCAGTACTAGGTGGTTGCTAGGACGTCGTTAAGCAGTTTCTAGGTCTTATCCAGCAGTTGCTATGTGGCCACTGATGGTTGCTTAATGTATACTCACAGTTGCTAGGGGGTTGCTAGACTACTGCACGGTGGTTGCTAAGAGGTGGCTAAGAGAATGTAGTAAAAACATTGTTGCTCCGCCCTATTTCAGCGGAAACGTTAAACCCTGGCCCCCCGTTTGGTGATGTGGTACTGAAGATTTTGAGGACTCTGGCATCAGGCGTCAGAAACTAAAAGCACAATTACAAGGTGTCAGTTGTAGGTGAACCTTCATATTTCACTGTGTTAGAGCCACTGCGCTCTCCACCCCCAAGGATCAGTACTGGACACAAGTATGTACCGGCTGGAGAGGAGCGGAAACCTCGTTACATGGGGTTTTATTAACAGCAGATCACAATAATAAACGGACAAAGTGCCGATGATGACCCCATTGGTTTTGACAGGCTGTATTTGACAGGCTGTTTTATCACTCATGTGGTCTTGTGGGGGGGGGGTCCCACAAAACAGTACAAGCAAGAGGCTGAAGAAGCCGTAGCAGGAAAAGACAGAACATCTGATATGTTGAAGGTGTCAAAACTACCCGGTCATTTACTTCAAGTCACGCCCAGTGACTGAAGTATGTCACCGGACCTCCCTGGTCAGTTCAGACACACGTGTTCTTGTGGAGCTTGTAATAAAGACCGAGCAGCCGTGCTGTTGTTCACTTACATCTTTTCAAGCGTGAATATCCATAATATTGTACATGGAAAGACTGGTTTTAAAATTACTTTAGGCCTCTGAAATGATTATGGTAATAGGCCTGTGTATAAATGTAGCATAGCAACGATACTTATTTTGGATTGTATTTTGAAAAACACTGGAAAATTACTTTTCTTTTTTTCAGTTCTTTTAAAAATTCTTTGAACACGTTAAAACGACGGTGCAAATAGCAGGAAAACGAGTGACGCGACCAGACTTCTGCTCTCCCTTATCAAACATGGGTAGAGATGCTGTAGTTCAACTCAACCTGCGCTCTAAAGAAAAGCCATGTGCTCCCCTGCACTTTGTAGTGTACACAATGCTCATCAGTATTGAGGGTAACCATACAGCGTAGCCAGTGCCATTGCGGTCGCCTCACAGCAAGAAGGTTTCTGGGTTCAAGCCCCGGGGTTGTCCAACCTTGGGGGTCGTCCTCTGTGTGGACTTTGCATGTTCTCCCCGTGTCTGCGTTGGTTCCCTCCAGGGGCTCCGGTTTCCTCCCACAGTCCAAAGACATGTAGGTCAGATCAATCGGCTGTACTTAATTGCCCCGAGGTATGAATGTGTGTGTGTGTGCACGCCCTATGTGATGGCCTGGCGGCCTGTCCAGGGTGTCTCCCCGCCTACCGCCCAATGACTGCTGGGGTAGGCTCCAGCATCCCCACCACCCTGAGAGCAGGATAAGTGGTTTGGATAATGGATGGATGAATTTATAAGATATTTTAACGAGCCAGTGTTCCGTATGGGAAAGAAAATCAATTATGCAAAAGTCTTGAATCTCCACTGTAGACAAAATTAAAGAATTTCATTTTAAAGTCATACATAGATAGTAATTACCCTGTCAGTTCCATTATTTTTAAATGTATTCCTGATATAGAAGACAAATGCTCTTGGAAACTCTAGAACATGTTTTTGTTTTTTGTCAGTGTGTTGAACTATGATATAGGCGTACAGTCCTGAACGCTTTTGTGTCCAAGTGCATTTGTCCACAGACTCGTCAGTCATGTAATAAAAAGCGTGAAAGTTACCACATCATTCAAAGATGAGACATAAAACACACCGACACAGACGAGGAGGTCAAGTCACTGTTTAAGTTGTTCAGTTGCTATTTTGTGACCTAATCAACTTTGTCTAAACATTTTTCTTAGGGCAGGATGTATTTTTCTGTTAAAGGTTTTGTTGTCTTTTTGATGCACTATTTGTCATCCAGATCACTCATTGTCGAACATTGTCGTCTCTCCACCTATTACTGATGTGGCAACATTTTGGAAGGTAAAGAGCTTCTCATAAATCATGTCAAATTAACCAAAGGAGTTGAATCAAGTGCAACTGAACTGTATACTCCTTTGGATAACCATGACCTGGATGAATGAGAACATTCACAGACATGTCAAATTAAGATTCAATCTGACAATTTGCTCACATTTTAGTCACAAGAATTTATCAAAAACACAATTCCAGCAGGAGTACAGTGGAATATGTTCTAGCGGCTATGCTAATTGCCTCTACCTATCCTCACTCTGTCCTTTGAATTATTTTTTTATTTCATTTTACTAATTTGTTCCCTGGACACTTGAAAATCACCACAAAATGAAACTCCAGCAGTTTCTGTGTATTTTATCCTTCGTGGGTGTTTTTGGCCCCTGACAAGAATTCATTGCAAGTCATGACAGTTCATGTGGAAAAGCTTTTGTGGCGCATTTTCAGGCCTTTGTAAAACATATTTATTGTAATATCCAATTTTCCGTGTTGAAAATGGATGATGCATTAACGCACAAGTTACTGATGAATTAAGCGACTTGGAGTATTAAAAAAGCGCAATATAAGTTTAATTTATTATTATTACATTGGTCAACAAAATTTTTTCTTGCATGGGGTTTTTCAGCGGATGCTAGCTAACTTTTGGGTGCTGAATCCAAATCTGGCATTAGTTTTTGCCTATCACATCAGGTTTTTGAACTATGAAAAATCATTATTTTTGAGAAAACAGCACTTTTACACTCGAAGTTATAAAAAACACTGTTGCATTAGAAGATCGATAGATGCAAAAATGATTACAATGAATAAATAAACACTCAGCCTAGCACGAAATTACTTAGGAAATGAACAGGGCTCATTTTTATCCCCACCAAGATTGCCAGACTAGATGGTCAACTTTTGTAAAATCCTGAATAAGGAGCATACAGATAGCACGAAAACAGGCCGTGATAGAGCAAATCTGAGCTCAGATTTGGATTCAGCAGCCCACAATTAGCCAAAAACAGTTTCCAAAGTCCACGCAAGAAAAAAAAAACTATATTTTTGTAGACCAGTGTTATTACTACTGTAACCGATTATTTTGTTACCCGGTGCGGGATTCGAGACGGGGTGTACTGCACCACAAGGCGACATCCCTAACCGCTCGGCTAGAGGGGTAGACCCATTAGCTATCGGCTAACGTGTGTTATTAGTAGTTTATACTATAAATAGATTTTTTCTTCTTCGTTTAAACCCGTCTGTGGGGAAACGAGTGGCTAACTTCTAATCTAACGCCTAACCAGCAGGTGGCGGTCTGCACAGAGCCAAAGATGAGCATAGCGGTCTTGATAAGAATCCTTCGTCACTTCCGCCCTCAGTTATGACCCCGCTGCGTGGACTACGTAACTTCCGCTTTATTTTTTTGCTGCCGTTTAAGACTCTGACACTTATTTTACCGCAGTCCGTTAAGCTGTGATATGCATTTCGCCGCACGGATGACCGCTTAGCGTGGCGTTGGGTTTTGGTGCCTTCCTTGCAAACGTCACCGGTTACGCATCTTTGTCTCGTAAGTGATCTTTGCACGAGGTTGCGGGGTACCTGATAACCGCCTGCTAATATTGTGGACAACTTACCCCTAAAGTTTCGTAATTTTAACGGATAAAATCTGAACGGTACGTTTTTTTTACTCTATTTGTCTAATTTATTTGAAGGTTATTGTCGTCTGACAATATACCGTTTCATAAACGAAGTTTTGCGCAGGCAGTTGTGTCGTCGTCCCCAAAAGACGAGGCGGATGCCGTGGTCAGCTTGGCAGTTGGTCATTTTTCAGTGTAAAAAAAACCAAAACATTATCGTCGTGATTTCTAACGAGACCGGTAAAAGGAAGAGGGATTAATATATGCCATGGTCGCCACTTCATCAGATAAGCAAACCGTTATCCCGTCAAAGTACCAGGATTGCTCTCTTTTCGTATGTGGACTCTATAAAGAGGTCGTTTTGTAGTGACTAATCGCAGAAGTGAGAATGGCAGATGAAGCCCTCTTCCAGTTCCTGCACAATGAGGTGATACAGTACATGTACAGGTCTTCTGAACACGAGGAGACGGTAAGACACCGTGACATCCGCACTAATTAGACCGTCACATAATAGGCCGTCGTATAATCGAATATAATGTGTTCCCTCCGCAGGAGAATGGGAGAAACATTACAAAACTGGAGAACATGGGATTCAGAGTTGGTCAAGGACTCATAGAGAGGTAAAGGTAAAGTTAGTGTGTCTGTACTCCATCCTCCGAGTGGAATACGATGGGGCAGCTAAACCCCAGCAGAGCAACACCTTCTGTCTCCCCTGGGTAACACTTTAGTATGGGGAACGTAGTCACCATTAATTAGGTGCTTATTAGCATGCAAATTAGCAACGTATTGGCTCTTACTTGGTCATTATTACGTACTCATTAATGCCTTATTCTGCATGGCCTTATACCACCAGTAAGCCATTAACTATGAGTTTTCCCTCTATAACCTCAGAATTATTGCTTATTAGTAGTACCATCTCAATATGCTTCGCTTAGTATGGCCTTTATAAGGTGGTAGTACCACAAGAAGAGTTATTCTCCCTTACTAACACTTAATGAATATGGTCTGTTCTTACATAACAAAACACAAAACTACAAGTGTTCATAGTGTTAAATTACTGTAAATTAAGTTTTTGTTACTTAGAATATGTCCCCGATACTAAAGTGACATCTTGATCATTACTAATTCACTAGTAATTAAGTTTTTTTTATGTTCCCATACTAAAGTGTTACCCTCCCCTGTCTTCTCTCGGCTTGTTCCTTGTTTCTCAGGGGTTTCCACTGTTGAAGTATTGAACCTTGTGTGCTTCTGTGTGTTCCAGAATTAGACCTACACAACAGTTTGTCCCTCTGGGGACAAATAAAAACCTACTTGACTTGAGTGCATGTGTTGCTGTATTGCATGTACCCCCGTGTGACAGCTCCTCTCTCTGTAGGTTCACTAAAGACACAGCCCGGTTCAAAGATGAGCTGGACATCATGAAGTTCATCTGCAAAGACTTCTGGACCTGCGTCTTCAAGAAGCAAATCGACAACCTCAGAACCAACCACCAAGTAAGAGTTACCCTCCTGTCCAGAAGCTAACCAGGCTGCATTACATTACATCTGTCGTGCATACAGAGCAGAGCTCTCCCAATTGGTTTGACCATCTCTGGTTGACTGTGATTCAGATACTAATCCCTCAACTCATCTGTTGGAGTTTGGGTGGAATGAAAACCTGGCTGCTGATGTAACATGGTGAAGTCTGGTGTGACCACTAACAGGAATTATGATCACTTATACTTTTACAGAAAGCATTGGCTCTTGTGTCTAAGCAGTCACATATCACAGAGGCTAGTTTGGTACTGGTTTGCTGCCTGTGTAGATGTTTCTGATGATGACCTTCTCTTCTTCTTCAGGGCATTTATGTCCTACAGGACAACAAATTCCGCTTACTCAACCAGCTTTCAGCTGGGAAACAGTATTTGGAGCATGCCCCAAAGGTAAGGCTACAGAAATTAAACTCTGAATTTAAATTTATTTTCTCACTCTAAAAATACTGCAGGATTGCTAAGCATCCTGGAAAACCTGGAATTTAAAGACAGTTTTAGGGGTCTGGTCATGGAAACCCCACAGAAAATGAGCATTGTGTTCCAGGAAAACTTGAGTTCTCTGTCTAGAAGTTGCTCTGCATCATACGAACAAAAGATGAATTTACCTTCCTCCGTCGTGGGACTGGGTGCCATCTCATTGTGATTTTGGTTGTTGTGGAAAGCCTCAACAGGTCTCCTGCATCTCTGCTGAGCAGAGGAAGGTGATTGAACAAAGATGTTTTAACATCTCTCCAAACAGCTGACATTCTGCAGAGATTTTCCACTGATTAAGGAATTCACAACTGAATTCATCTCATAAGCACATATATATTTTTTTACAGATAATGAGCCATAAACATGCAAGTAGGGCTAAAAATAGTAATTTGTAAATCATTTAGTCTGTCTATCTATCAATCCATCCATCCGCCTATACCTACCGAGTATGTCCCTGCCTTGACAGTGATCAAGGTGGTCATCATTTGTACAGTGGTGGTTAAACAGACAGTTCCTCAGTTTTTCCATTGTCTGCTCAAACACGCACACACACACACATATACTTGTATACAGACAGAAAAGCTTGTGACATGAGTGTTTTCATTTCCTGGATGAGAGACTCTTTATTCTCACCACCTCCAAACCAATATACACACCATGCCCAGTCTGCCATACTGGTTAATTCCCAGCAGTACCACAGTCCACCAGGAGAAAAGTCATTCTGATATTTGCAACAGAGGAAATAGTTTCTCAATTACATTATTGTCACTTCTCATTTGTACACTGAGTATTTGTAATTAATGTATTTTTTTCCTTCATATTAAGATGACAGAGTTATTCTATTTGTTTATTTTCATTTCATTATATTTAGTAGCATCATATGTGCACTCACATTCCTCCTCGCCTCCAAATTCTCGTAACGGACCCAGGTGTTAAAACTGGGAGATGGTGTCCAAATACACTGGTCTTGCGTAAAGCTTAGAGAATTGTTAAAAATCATCAGTTTATCTCACGTGTTTCCTTGTTTTTGACTTGTGTTTGGTTCTGCAGTATTTGGCCTTCACCTGCGGCCTGGTGAGAGGGGGGCTTTCAAACCTGGGAGTCAAAAGCATTGTGACAGCCGAGGTGTCCGTGATGCCTGCATGTAAGGAATATTTACCCAGAGTTCAATTCATATAACAGTCATGTAACAGTCATATAATGTATTTACCCCAAACTGCACACACATGCATTGATAATTCGCTAGCGTTTTCATACAATCCATCGTGGCTGATGTTTATAAAGCTGAAATTAAATATTTTCCAGAGAAACAATCTATATTCTGATTCTTCAAAAAACCTCAGCTAAATTCATTTTCATGTTCTGCCGAATTGGTGAATGTGAGATGGAGCTGTCATCTGAAGGACTAGCGTTTAGATTTGGTAAACCAAGTACAGACCAGTCAATGAAACCCGGGTGAATAAGTGAACATGTTGTGCTCCTGTCATCCTGTATGCAAGCTGCATGTTGCCTGGGTCCGGACCTTTGAATCCGCCCACTCCACCAAGTCGACTGATTCTTCTGGTCTGGCATCATGACATGAAACAGCAGTTTCTTGGTGGAAAAAGTGATTGTCCATTACCTACCAACACGGGGCTCGGCGGTTCGAATCCCCGTGTTACCTCCGGCTTGGTCGGGGATCCCTACAGACACAATTGGCCGTGTCTGTGGGTGGGAAGCTGGATGTGGGTTATGTGTCCTGGTCGTTGCACTAGCGCCTCCTCTGGTCGGTCGGGGCGCCTGTTTAGGGGGGAGGGGGAACTGGGGGGAATAGTGTGATCCTCCCACGCGCTATGTCCCCCTGGCGAAACTCCTCACTGTCAGGTGAAAAGAAGTGGCTGGCAACTCCACATGTATTGGAGGAGGCATGTGGTAGTCTGCAGCCCTCCCCGGCTCGGTGGAGGGGGGAGCAGCGACCGGGACGGCTCGGAAGAGTGGAGTACTTGGCCGGATACAATTGGGGAGAAAAAGGGGGAAAGGAAAGAAAAAGTGATTGTCCAGTGAGTGCCGCAGGGGGGACTAACAATAAGCCAATCAGTGCCACAGGCATGACTAACGCTGTTGAGAAGCGTTAGACGTCATGTCTTCTCAATATCGCCCGACATCGTAGTTTGTTTTTACTTCGCTCCGTTCCACATTAAAACCCCGGCAAACCCAGTATGTCGGCATGGCTATGCGGCCGTGTCGATTTAGAAACATGTTAGATTCAGGCGGATACGCTGGTCTCTAGTGATTGGTTAGGGAGAATCGAATCCCCTCCCCCATGGAAATATGTTATAGTGGAGGCGAGGTCAGACTGACGATGGAAATGGAGCGTGACGAGTTGACACTTCTGTCTGATATCAGGCAAAGCTACATGGATAACATCTTTTGATAATAACTAATACTCAGTTTAACAACTCCTTTTGTCAAATGTCTCATTGTGAATGCCTTGAAATGTTTTTTCCCATCATCATGACATGGTATTTGACAGTATTCACTCTTTAAATTTTTTTTTTTTTCTTTCAGTAAGACTCATGATGCTGTGAAATGTATGTGGTATTTACTGTCTGTATTTGCCGACAGGTAAATTCCAGGTCATGATCCAGAAGCTGTAGTGGCTGCAGAGGAGGCCATGTTAACCCCACACTGTCTGTAAGCTGTATGTATATATATGAACATTTGAAATCGTCTGTGATCATAATGTTGTCAGACACATTTTGTTTTACATCAACTGACTGCTGTTAAAGTGGAGTCTGGTTTGGACTTGTACGTGAAACATCTCATCTCATCTCTAAAACAAGCACACTGAAAGTCAACAGCCTGTTAGCTTAGCCTGTTAGCTTCAGCCGTCCAGTGTAAAGGAAAGATCTGCTGTTGTTGGTGCAAAGAGAAGTAAACCATCTCTTTCTCAGTCTAGTACAAGTACACATCAGCACTTTCATTAACTTATTCTTACTGTCAGTCTGCTTTATGGGAATAAATGTACAGTCTTGCATGCATGTAAAGAAACAGTTTGTTGAATCGGAGACAGGCTGGTCACAGAGAAAGACGGGAGGTCGTATGAGATCTCTTTGAGTTTCTTAAAATAACTGATGATTGCTTGGTTAATGAACACTAGAATAATCTGAAAAATACCGAAGCTTCAGGTTAGCCCATAACCAGCAGCTGTCGTCGAGCACTTTGAGCAGCGTGTGTAGAGCTGAGCGCCGTGCCTGCTGATGGGGACGTAAAGCGTCCATGGATCAAACCCTGATATCAAACAGTGACCTCTTTTGTCGCCTCTGTCAATGAAGTTATTCATTATTTGTTGATTGAACACTGAGAATTATAAACTCAATCATTAACTGTTTTATTTTATACATTTTCATTGCTTTGTCTTAATTTTATCTCACTAAAGTCATTTAACCAGGCTGAAGGAGTGATTATTTCAACTTCACGTTATACATGATAAACACCACACAAACAAGAAGACGTGATGGGAGAGGAGGAATGTTAAACGAGAGGTTCGGTATATCACCATCATCTTATGATGAATCCATAAGACGTCTGGTGTCTTGATATTAAAACTTTTGCCAAAGCATCAGTTTCCTAAAACTTTATCTTCATCTCAAAAAGACAGTCAATCAGATGAGGCTACAAATCCGGTTTTGGTTGTGATTTTGTTGGGATAATTTAAGGGGTCTGGCATTAAGGAATATTGGGGAAAAAAAACCCTCAGCTCGATAACACTAGAAATCCATTTAACCATTTAATCTCTGTACCAGGGGTGGCAGATTAGGGACTCCCCCTCTATTACCCCACCCTGGAACAGGGTAAAAACCATGTGATACCATCCCAGAACGTTGAATCAGTCCACCTGGACACAACGATTATTGAGAGAAACGTTTCATCACTCATCTAAGTGACCTCTTCAGTCTCAACTGACAGCAGGTATCCCCCCCCCCCCCATAAACAATACAGTGGCATAACGACTGAAACCAGCGACCAGTTTCATATGCATATAATTCCTTCTTAAAGCGTCAGGATAACGTATCTTCAACAGAGAGTTTCTGGTAAAGAGATTATTGCAGGTTCTGTCGACAAATTTTAAGTTGTCAGTCATTAAGGGGCGAAGTGTGGGGCTGGCAGAGGAGTAGATAAGACACTGTGAGACCATCATCTTGAGTTGTATAGGGATCGCACCTATTACCATGTCATAGACCTTTCCAGAGGAGGATAAACTATATTTCAAACACAACTCATTATAATTCAATAGACTGCCTCTGTCATCCATGATGTGTGTAATGGACCAAATACCCGTCTTCCACCACTCTTCCAAAAACACAGATTTCCCCTTAAACAGGACACATCATCTGTTATTCCAAACTGGAACTGCATGGGGGGGTAAAGTTGTGTTTAAACAGCAGTTTCCAATATTGCAAAACTTGTTTATGAAAGGCGGATAAACCTAACGGTATATTGGACGGTTCAAAATCACGGTTCAAAAGAAAAGCAATAATGCCTCCCAACTTGTTGAAGACTGCATTAGGAATGGCATGCCAAAACACAGCCTCATCCGTGACAAAGGCTTTCAGCCACTTCAGTTTAATCATACCATCCATAATGTCCAAACCGATGGCATTCAGCCCCCTGTTTTCATAACTTCTCAAGAGGCCACTTTTCCTGATAGAATGACACTTGTGTTTCCAAATAAAATTGAAATTAGTTTGGTTTATGGATTTAATCATTCGTGATGAAATAGCCAATGAGTAAGCAGGATAAATAAATCTAGAGAGACTCTCCATCTTGGTGAGCAGAGTCCTCCCCAACAGAGCAAATGTCCCTCTGTAACCAGCTGTTTAATATAGCTTTACACCTTGTAATGTTATTCTGAACATTCGTCTCTCCTCTCGATTCAAGGTTTTTACGGAAGTTCATTCCTAAATATTTAACCTCCGTTCAATGCTCATTTGCCCTGTCGGGTTTTGTTTGTGCTGTTTGTTTTGTGCTGCGGTCGTGCAGGATAGATGTGGTGTTATGTGCACCGTGCTTGTTTATATATTTTGTTCTTATTTTATCTTCTGTTTGTTTGTGTTTTTCTTGTTGCTATTGGTTTCTATTTTCTCATCTTGTATCTTGTTAGTTTTTAGTTTTTTTTCTTACTAGAGCTTGAGTGTCTGTAATGGAACCCAGTGTCCCCTGGGGATGAATAAAGTATTGTGATTGGCTGGTTAGCTGATAGCTGCTTGGCTAATGGTGGCGGGTGTGTTGCTGGTGTGTACTGACTGCAGTGTATCGGTTTGTGGTCTGTGAGTAACGTTAGCATTGTTGTGAGCGGCCTGTTCATATCAATGTCTGGGAATATAGTGACCTATGAGCGACCTCTTGTTGCGGGTTATGTTTTGTTGGTAAGGCTATTTGGTAATAGTTAGAGGTCATTTTGTGAGTCTTGTCTCTTTTGGTGAGCCTATTTTTGTGAGAATTTGATAACAATAACCATGGCAACGTTCAACATAGAGGAGTTTTGTGGGAGTGATTTTGGGCGCCAGGAGTTGCGTAAGCTTTAAAAAACATTTGCTTGCAGTGGCTAAATATTGTGAGGTAGATATCACTCCAGAAAGTAAAAAGTCAGAGATTGTGGAGACCCTGAGTTCAGTGTTACACCCACAAGATCCCGTACATGAGAGAGAGGGGGAGCGGCTGTTTCCGCTTGAGTTAGCAAAGCTGACATTAGAGCAAGAGAAGCTTAAAGTGAACAACAGTGACTTACAACTTAAGCACGAAGCTTGGTTTGATGTTTCCAGCTGTTTGAGACCCATGCCATGGTTTAATCATGACCATGCGGGCTCTCTCTTTGACGCTTTTGAGAAAATTGCGAAAGAGCTAGAATGGCCTGAGAATAGGTGGACGTTGCTTATCCAGAGTGTGATTTGAGGGCAGAGCCCAGGAAGCTTATGCAGCAGATGCTACTGTCTACTATCTGGCATCTCAGCCGATATGGATTTGGTTGCACATTGAGGGTAATGAGGTTAGATGGTTCTCTGTAGAACAACATGACATGAATACTACTCCTTTGAAAATAATTCCTGTCTTGGCCACAAAGAAAACCCTCTCATCAATCACAAAGAACCCCATAATTTTGAACACCTTTGGGGCATGGCAGGAGTCCCACACAATTAGATATCTCATTACTAAAGGAATAGATATCTCATTACTAAGAAAGACCCCTTTATGGGATGACCCCAAAATTCAAAATCTTATCGCTGGTGGAACATTAAAGAAATGGGTCAATAATAGGATCTAAACTGTTGGAGACTTACATATAGTGGCAATACACTGTCTACATTTCAACGATTATCTTCCAAATTTAATTTGCCAAGACACAATCTCTTTAAATACCTTCAAATCAGACACTGGGTCCAAGATAATTCTATAGATTTCCCTTTTATTTCAAATGAATGACCCCAAGAGGATAATATGCTTAACCTACCAGTTTCCTCCGCTAGGGGGCTGATATCCTCATTATACAACATTCTAAATGGAAACGTACCAATCTATGAAACAGGTTGTCCATTACACGCGGGAGACGGACCTAAAATGCAGCTACGGTGAGGTGACCCCGATTGGCAAAATATTTTGGAAAGATCTCAGACAGTTCTAGTCTCTACAAAACTTAGGCAAATGCAATTTAGTATTTTTCACAGAACATATCTCACCCCACACAGGCTACATAGGATTGATGTATATATCTGCCATGTGCCAGAGGTGTAAGATAACTGAAGGCGATCTGCTCCATGTGGTCTGGAGTTGCCCTTACCTGGAAGAGTTTTGGAAGTTCATTATAACCTCTGTTTCTGGTGTCATAGAACATGAAATACCACATGATCCCAGGATTTGGTTATTGGGTGACGTTGATATACTAACAGTAACTAACTCACCATAAGAAGTATTTCGTGTTACTTGCCAGCACAGCGGGGGGAAAACTTATCCTTATAAAATTGGAAATCAGAAAACTCACCATCACAAAAGCACTGGCTGAATGAGCTTTCATCATGTTGCACCCCAAATAAGATTCCTGCAATATCTAATACAATCTGGGGCTCCTTCTTGGACTCTCTTCCTTCAATAAACCCACTTAGTTGATTCACTCATTACAACTGCTTCCCCCCCTCTCTCTCTTTAACATTGTGTAACATGCATGGATAAGTAGACACGTTGGCTAACGGCTCTGTGCAACCACAGGAACCGCCGCAGCCGGGACGCGAACCCGTCGCTAACCGCTCGACTAAAGGGTCCGACCCGTTAGCCAAGGGCTAACGTGTCCACTTATCCATGCACCTTACAATATCTTTAAAGCACTTGTGAATGATGTTGAGCATTGTACCATTGTTGGGATGGGGTGGGTGGGAGGATGTGTTTGTTTTATTTTGTTTTGTTCTTACCCCTTTCTCTGTTTTTCCCCCACTCTTATTTTCTGTTATTGTATTTTGTATTTAGAAGAAAAATGACAATGTACTTGTTTGGTGCGTTGTCAATAAATACATCTTAAAAAAAAAATCTGTACCGGATTAACCCACAAAAATGGCCTCAGGTGAAACCAGAGTTGCGTTACATAGAAGACATTGGTCCCTGTTCCCGAGCCCGGTTTACCTGTGCATCCTTGCATTGATTACCGAAAGGTAAGTAATGTAAGTGAAACAGATGCATATCCTATACCCAGGCTGCAGAAGTGTACTGACAAGATCGGCAGTGCACACAGTATGTGTCGAAGTTTGACTTGTTAAAGGGCTACTGGCAAGTGCTGCTGACAGAAAGGGCAAAAAAATGTGTCTGCATTTGTGATGCCGGAGAGTTTGTATCGCTACCAGCGTCTCCCGTTTGGCATGAACAACACACCAGCAGCCTTTCAGAGGTTAATGAGTTCAGTAACCTCCAGACTGCAGAACACACACATAACTAGATGATGTGGTTTGCTGTAGTACTTCATGGTCTGATCACACAGAACACATGAGACGGCTGTTTGAACGTCTTATCGGCTTGCCCAAATGTGAGATTGGAAAGGGGCAAGTCACATATTTGGGGCATCAGGGTGGGTCAAGGTTCAGTGAGACCAAGGACTGCCACGGTGCAAGCCATTTTAGACCTGCCTGTTCCGAAAACAAAACGCCTGCTAATGCGCCTTTTGGGCACGTGTAGCTTTTATAGGCAGTTTGTGTCCAACTTCGCAGCTGTAACACCACCCACAGACCTGCTGAAGGAGGGAGTTAAGTTTAGCCGGTCAGCAGATTGCCAGACAGCTCTGGAAATGGTTAAAGCTATTCTAGCTAGTGAACCGGTGCTGGTTGCTCCGGACTCCTCTGGCTCATTCAAGCTTGCAGTGGATGCTTGTGATGTTGGAGTGGGGGCGGGCGGTGCTGCTACAGACTGATGGGTCAGGAATAGACTGGCCTGTTGCTTACTTCTCTAAGAAACTGGATCGCCATCAGAAGCGATATCCCACCATTGAGAAGGAGGCCCTGGCTCTTGTCCTAGCAGTCCAACACGTCGAGGTGTACGTCTCTGGTGCTGGAGCTGATCTGGTAGTCCTCACTGATCACAACCCACTCACGTTGCTGTCAAAATTCAGAACATCCGGTCAGAGAGTCTTCTGCTGGAGTTTGATTTCACCACCATGTAACCTGACTAACCTGCCAGCGCGTTGGCCAGGCAGAGAAAATGTTATTGCGGACACCCCGTCAAGGGGCTGAGCATGTAGTTTGGGTATTTTGAAAAGTTTGGGGGTGCATTGTCGATAGTAATGCACGTGAATCAATGGAGTCAAAAAACAAAAACGGATTAGATTATAGCTGTGCATAGTCTTTCAAACTGATAGTCACAACTTTAGAGTAGTTAGACGTCACTAATGCGGGTTTTACTAATGTGATGTCTATGTTGTTTTAAGAAACGATAAAATGATTAATATCAAAAGGATAAAACAAAACAAAAAAACAAATACTTTGGATCCACATTTTTTGTAAGGGGGGGTGGTGTTAGAAGTGATATCTACTCATATATTTTCGTAATGTGTGTGTGTGTGTGTGGTGTTAGTGTAGATAGCGGGACCGAAAACTAAAGCACTTATGATCCTAATTCTTTTTGGAGGTGGTAGGTATTGTCTCAGAGAGTAAGGGGAAAATCCCAGAAAATTAAAATTATGCATAATTATGCATAAATATGCAAAATGTGCATTTTTCTAAAAATGGCTAAAAACCACTTTTCTCGGCATTTCAGATGATTCTGAGCATCTTTGATTTTTTCACATATAAAATGTTTTTCTGGGGCTTGGAAATGTTTTGGCATCATGCAAAATATGCATTTTTGCAAAAATGCACTTATGATCCTCATTTTTTTTTGGAGGTGGTAGGTATTGTTCCAGAGAGGACCAGAAAAACAGCAGAAAATTAAAATAATTATAACAATTATGCAAAATATGCCTTTTCTAAAAATGACTAAAAACCACTTTTCTCTGCATTTCAGATGATTCTGAGTATTTGGGGGGGGGGGGGGAGTTGGAGTGGGGGGGGTTAGGGGCGGTTAGCTGGCAGGATGAAGAGGAGGGAGATTTAGACGGGTGGATAACCAAACCGCTACATTGTAGCGGGGTTCTTCTAGTGGGGATTCTATTTGCCCTTTTCCCCTCTTCCTTTTCCTGCATACTTGGCCTGGCTTTCATTGGGCCATGCTTGGGGGCGTGGTTAAGCAGTGTTTATAACAGGACGTCACTGTGAGGCGTCCGCGCATCCCCTGGAGTTAGTTAATGGCGGCGGTTTGTATACGCACCCCGCAGGATACGCCACTTTGAACACGCTGTTCAGGACTCTACAGGTTCACGCCTTTCCAGCTCAAGGACTTCGAGGAAAACCCAAGTTTCTTTTATGTTTGAGGATCCATGCAGCATCAACCTACACTGAACTAGTCCGCCGCCTATGGGAGCTGAGACCCATGCGGCCGAGGCCTTGTCGGAGGGACCCGCTAACTGCTAGCCTGCTACCTCGGTAAGCTAGCCCACCTCCCGGCTATTTCTCGGAAATCGGTCCTTCTTTCTGTTTCTTCCCTCGTTTTTCATCTTTTCTACACACTCCAGGTTAGGGATAGTATTGCATGCTTAACCCTTAACCCCCTAGACCCAACTAGTCCGTAACGGTTGTGTCCAGATCAGAGGTGTAAAAACCAGGTCCGGGGAGCAAATGTCCAAACCGTGTATTTGCTCCAACCATGTTACTACACCAGCTGATTTCATCATCTAGTTTTCCCTAGGAGGCGTGGCGTTGACTAGAATCTGCTGGTGTAGTGCATGAGTAGAGCAAACACATGGTTTGGACTTTTACTTTCTGGACCTGGTTTTTACACCTCTGGTCCAGATGAACTGATCCAACTTTCTGGGATTTCCTTGCCTGAATTACTGAACGTACATCAAGACATGAAATACTATGTTAATTTCTTCAAGAAAGGGAGATCAATCATTATTATAAGTAAATCCATCATTTTGTCCTTCAGTAGAACTTGCCCCTGGTAGGAGTAAGTCCATAAGGATGGGGCATGTAAAACACAAAAGGACTTTCTGGACCTGGTTTTTAAACCTCTGGTCCAGATGAACTGACCCAATTTTCTGGGATTTCCTTGCCTGAATTACTGAACGTACATCAAGACATGAAATACTATGTTAATTTCTTCAAGAAAGGGAGATCAGTCATTATTATAAGTAAATCCCTCATTTTGTCCTTCAGTAGAACTTGCCCCTGGTAGGGGTAAGTCCATAAGGATGGGGCATGTAAAACACAAAAGGACTTTCTGGACCTGGTTTTTACACCTCTGGTCCAGATGAACTGACCCAATTTTCTGGGATTTCTTTGCCTGAATTACTGAACGTACATCAAGACATGAAATACTATGTTAATTTCTTCAAGAAAGGGAGATCAATCATTATTATAAGTAAATCCATCATTTTGTCCTTCAGTAGAACTTGCCCCTGGTAGGGGTAAGTCCATAAGGATGGGGCATGTAAAACACGAAAGGACAACGCCACACCATTCTGTGAAATAACATGACATTTTATTCATCCACAGTAGTAAAACATCTTTACAGTCTGTTCTTTCCCCTTCCAGCGTATCGGCACAGGAGTTGTGACTGTTAGAGAGCGCTTTCTTTCATTACTCTCAAACATCGTATCACTCACTGATATTGGTGATGTGCTCACACGCTCCATAAAGCAGTCTAATTAGGTTGTCTTTGTATTAACATCGGACATGTCTCGGTAGGGCTGCCCATAAGGGGGGGAAAGGGGAAAGATTTCTGGGGCCCAGCCACTAGGGGGGGCCATGCATGCCAGCAATAATCACGTTCATCCTAAATATAAGCAATGATAATAGCAAACCCTAACCTGCCGTTGAGTGTGAACTGGCCAAATAGATGGACTTCAAAGACATTACAAAGGACCTTGCACCCAGTAAGACGAGGAAGAAAAGAAACTCCACACGGGGGTCATCCTAGGTTGTCCTCTCTGTGTGGAGTTTGCATGTTCTCCCCATGTCTGCAGTGGGTTTTCTCCGGGTGCTATGGTTTCCCCCACCATCAAAAAGACATGCATGTTAGGGTTGATACTTCTGTCTGTGCCCTTGACTGAAGCATGCGAGGACGAACTGGAGTTGGTCCCCGGGTGCTGCACGGCGGTTGCCCACTGCTCCTGGCTACACAGCTAGGATGGGTTAAATGCAGTAATGTCCTTACGGGGATCAATAAAGTATCTCAAAATCAAAAAGATGGCTGTATAAGAGGCAAAGATTGAAGCCATTAGGTAAAAAAATTGAATTTCCTACTAAGAAACTGTGGTGTAAGTGTAGCAGATCTTTGTTGACCTTGGTGTGTTTAAGTGTGTCAAAGAGTTCTATTATGGTGTGTGTGTGTGTGTGTGTGTGTGTGTGTGTGTGTGTGTGTGTGTGTGTGTGTGTGCCTATGCAGCCCCCATTACTGAGCAAGTCTCTCATTTAACATGTATAGTAGGAGAGAGAGTATGCACATCTGTTATGAGTAAAGTTGCTTGGGGGGGGGGGGTACAGGACTACAGCGTTTAAAAAAATTGACTCCATCATCAGTAGTCTAATGCCGGGATCAGACTACATGATATTTTTGTCTTTCACGATGGTCACCATGTCAGATTATGCAACCATAGTGCCATAAAGTTCTTGCTTTGTCTTGGCTGGGAGACTGGTCGGGGTCATACTTGTACTGTAGTGTTGCCAGTCATCCTATGCTGCTTTTCATGATCTTGCATGAGTTCATGGGTCATTGGGGTGGAGGGTCAAGAAATTGTCAATCATGGCTACAGAACCGCTATGTGTGATGCTGATGGTCTTGTGTTACGAAAGGAAAGAAAAAAGGATTGTGGACGCTGTTGTGGCTAGTGCTGCTGGGGAATGATTATGTAGATTAGCTTAACCAGCTACTCGACCAGGCTGCTGCAGTGCCTCTGCTGTTTCTTGCCAACGTTTATCTTTTTCGACTTGGTCATGGTACCCCCATGGTACTTCTTATGGCCTCCACCAGGACTCTTTGGTTTGCATTTAAACAACCTGCATGTGTCAGTCGACAGTGGTCACCAATGAGAAAGTAAAGTAGGTAGCCAAGGGCTAACGTGTCTACTTATTCGTGTACGTTACACTACCCCCCCCTTCTTATGCTGAAGCGCGGGGACGCGCTTCCCAATCACCTCCCTCGCGCCTCTGGGCGCACGCGCTTCCGATGACCTCACGGTCTCACCATCCCACTCCTGACACCAATGTAGAGAATTCGGGGGGCAGTACGGAAACCCTCACAGCCGGGACGCGAATCCGTCTTTACAATATGTTTTCACTGTTACAAGGAACACGCCGATGGTAATTTCAGCGAGTGAATTGAGTTGGTCGAAATATGAAGGTGTTAGCCCGGGCGTAGCATGCTTGCTAGCTTGGGTCACGCAGACAGAGGACGATGGAGACGTGTCCAGCTCCGTTCAGTAAGAAAGGGGGTTTTGTCTGTATTCATTGTTTATTGTATTTATAAAGTTGTGATCCATGTCAGTGTGTTACAGTATGCCATTTGCTTAAAGGTGGACATGTATGTTACGTATGATCGTTCATTACACTTTGGACATGAAGCCAGCAACATCGTGTCCGCTTCATTTATTTTCATCTCTTCTTACAGAGGCGTAACTTATACACCCCATCCAGTATCATATATACTACATTCAGTATCATATATACTACATCTAGTGTCATATATATATACTTCATACAGTATCATATATACTACATTCAGTATCATATACTACAGCCAGTATCATATACACCCCATCCAGTATCATATAGACTACATCTAGTGTCATATATATATATATATATATATATATATATATATATACTTCAGACAGTATCATATATACTACATTCATTAACAGTTCCATCATGTCACTGACAGATTCACGTCATTTAACTGTTAGACAGAATGTAGTCTGTCCGGGACCTCCATTCATTTGTATTCTAAATTCAAAACACCATAACAGGAATCCACTGATATACCTTTCTATTTACAAACTCTTGAGCAAAATGTTTAATATCTGCACAGAAGAACTGAATAGCGTTTGGTCCTATCGTTTGCTTGTGACGTACTGTTGACTGGAGATTAACTACAGATTGTGAATGAGTGGGGGAAAAACACAAAAACAGGGTCTTTGAAATCATTTGTGGTGAAGATAGATTATAGCGCCTATTAAATCTTTTCTGTTCCTTTTTTAAACCAATAAGCTATTAGCATGCCAAGTCAGCCATTAATCCTACAGTAATTCCCCTTGCAAATAAAAAGGAGTTACAACTATTTTGGTCGTCTCATGTTTAAAACCTGTTGGGTCAAATCAGAGATTGAGATTATTTTACATTTCTCATCTCATCTCATCATCAGCCGCTTCTCTGGGGTCGCAGTGGCAGCAAGCTAAGTAGGGCACTCCAGACATCCCTCTCCCCAGCAATGCCCTCCAGTTCCTCCTGGGGGGATCCCAAGGCGTTTCCAGGCCAGATTGAACATGTAGTCCCTCCAGGGAGTTCTGGGTCTACCCTGGGGTCTCCTCCCAGTTGGACCCGCCCAGAAAGCCTCCAAAGGAAGGCGCCCTGGAGGCATCCTAATCAGATGCCCGAACCACCTCAACTGGCTCCTTTCAACGCAAAGGAGCAGCGGCTCTATTCCGAGCTCCCTCCGGATGTTGGAGCTCCTCACCCTATCTCTAAGGCTGAGCCCAGACACCCTACGGAGGAAACTTATTTCAGCCACTTGTATCCGCAGTCTCACCCTTTTTGGTCACTACCCAAAGCTCATGAACATAGGTGAGGGTTGGAACGAAGATTGACTGGTAAATTGAGAGCTTTGCCTTCCAAGCTCAGCTCCCTCTTCACCACAACGGTCCAGTACAACGTCCGCATTACTGCTGATGCTGCACCAATCCGCCTGTCTTCTGCTCCATCCTACCCTCACTCGTGAACAAGATCCCAAGATAGTTGAACTCCTTCACTTGAGGCAACAACTCATCCTCAACCTGGAGGGAGCAATCCACCATTTTCCGGTAGAGAACCATGGCCTCAGACTTGGAGGTGCTGACTCTTCTCCTCATCTCATCTTGTCATCATCATGAATTCTCATAATTTACATTTCTGAAGTATAAATATTCTCTTAATACAATGAAATCCAGGAAAAAAAACAAACCATTTTACTGAGTTTTACTGATGCATACTGGCAACCTGGAGAAAACCTACAGCGTACTATGTATATCTACTGGTTTGTTCTGTCAGGACCCAGTCAGTCACTGGTTAAACGAGGTTCATAGCACCTTTCATCAAATGTTTTACTGACAGACTTTTACAGAACTCTCCAAAGAATGATTTTTCTACTTAGACTTCTATTATTTTGTTAACGTGAAGCAGACCCTAACCCCAAAAGAATATCAATAATAAATGTCTACTTGGAGTGGTCCATAGATGAGATGGCCAACACATTTTGTTAGAGGATGTCTGGTTTTACATGTGGCTTTGACCGACCCTTTCAAAGAAGAACCTCACTTTAGAAAATATTATGAAAACAGTAGTTTTGTCACTTTTTTGACTTTTGAGATATTTTTTTCATATTAAAAGGGTAAATAAAGTATTAGGTAGAGTTTTATTTGTAGTGAGAGGACACTATCACAGAGTGGCTGAACGTACACCATGTTAACCTATGGAGGTGGAGATGGTGTTCTGCAGATTTTACCATTTTCTCTAGTCAGGTCTTTATTAACAACATGTGACGTATTCTGAATCTGAGCTCAGAAAAGTGTGTGATGCACAATACTTTATAGACGACAATAACCACATTCCCATCCAAGTATCTTTATGCGAATTTTGTTTTCACATAGAAAAAGTCAAAGGACACAGAAAATATCAAATAAAATTCGCATAAAAGATTTATGCTGTACATGCTTTAGGCAGATACACTATTAGATAAAAAGAAATGCAATAAATTGTGATAGAAATGCATTTGCTGAATAAAAAATTGAATGTAAATAGGATTTCATCATGTGATCACAGATCTGGTCAGGATATTGATATATGTTGATCTGAGACTAGATGTGGTGTGGGGTTGTGGTAATCTGGTGATATAACTTAAATGTTGTCATTCCCTGGTCTTAAAGGCTGCATTACAGTAAAGTGAGACAGTTTTCTGAACTTGTTCCACTGTGATATTCTATGTGATATTTATGTAAGTATTCGCTTGATGTTTATTCAAACGTTAGATGGAAACATGACTACTGTGTGAGGTGTCTGTGGCGGGCTGGATGTCAGTGCTGTGTGAAGGAAAAAGAATTGGGTGTTTATGACCTCTGAGGGGCCTCGGGGCCGCCGTGGCCCTCGGCATGCCTGCGGCTATGTTTGACGGGCAGGCCAAGCTTTGGCTCCTGCAGGTAAGAGCGGCAGTACTGGCTGATGAGGCGGATCTCAGGGTATGAAGAGAACTGCGAAGGGAGACTGTGGGGCAGAGGAGGAGGAGGAGGAGGTGTTGGGTCACCCGTGGAGGCATCGCGGGTGTCTGTGCCGGCCGGCGTGTCTGGAGAAGTGAGGGCCTCCACAATCTCTCTGTCTAGGATGCGGAGGGCCACTTGGGCCACAGTGTGTTTGTAGTTGTTCTCAGTGGCAAGGCAGACGTAAAGCCCGCCATCCGCCTTGCTCAAGGACTTGAGCAGCATCCCGTGACCTGTCTTCACCACCTCCTGGTCCCGGTTCAGCTTTGAAGAAGAGTACACTGGATTTACTGTAGTGTGTCGTAAACAATCCTAAATGTTTTCAAGGCATTATTAAAGGGTTAGTTTGGTTTCCGGGGTTTTTACCATGTGTCCTACTTACACAGAGGCAGACACACTCCTGGATTCCTCTTTTATGTCTGTGTGTAGTTTAAAGGTATATGGCGAACAGCAAGTTTAGCCTAGCTTAGCTCAGTTGCTGGATGTCTACAGGGATCATTAGCATCTTCTCTCAAAAGGGAAATACACCATTACCAAACCCCATCCTTAATACTTTTTTACTTCTTGGGCTAGTGTTAACAATTTCTCTTAACCGATGTTTTCATGCTAAATCCTAAAAATTTAAGTTCTGAACTATTTTTCCGTAATATACATGTGTCTTCTTCTAGGGTCGAAAATGAAGCATGGACCGGGTAGAGGGCTGTTGGGCCCCGGGCCCTATCTACTCTTGAACATCAAACATGTAAAAAGAAAATAGAATCCATGGGTAGCCACATATATCGCACGCTGCTCCCCTGTGTGCCCCCACACAGCCTATCAGAAAGCAAAAAATTCTGTTATCTAAAAATGTATTGGCTAATTGTGTCATGTGACGTTCACACACCAACACTGCATCCTTCAGTTAACGTTAAACCACCACTTCAATATTTGGTTATCTAGTTAGCTTTTACTGAATAACTGAAACGCCGAAAAATAGCACATTTTTTTCAGGGCAATGCCAGCAAAAGTTGGAAAGGGGACTGCTGTCAGGGATTTTTTGACAGTAGTAGTAGTAGTAGGAGGATGTTTTGGGGATTTCCAGGGACTTCACCCAGCACAACAACAGACGGAGACAATTCTTCGGCAATATTTACTTTTTAAATTCTGTATGATAGGACTTAGTCTCTTAATAAAGTGTTAGCTGTAATATCATAACAATCATAAAAGTGGCCGCGGAAGTCAAGTCAGGGAGCAAGGGGATGTGGTGGTGGCGTTGTGTATGTGTGTGTGTGTACTCCGTGGATTGTCACCTTGTCGTGGTGCAGAAGCTTCTTTGGTCCTGAGATCCTGAGACCAATGCCATTTGGAGCTATGCTCCTGGTAAGGTCACCCATAGTGGGGAGGTCCCTGACAAAGAGCAATCCAACCAAGACCTCAATGGTGGAACAGGTAGAGGATGATGGCTGACTTAAGGGAAGCATCACAATGGCTGGGAAGGCGGATGAAGGCTACAGCAGAAATGGGCCCCCAGTCATCTTGGACTCCATGCCATTGGATCCTGACCCAGATCTGTCAAGGACCGTGTGGTGACTGTCTGTACACCGGTCTCCCCACGTTTAAGTCACACCTAGGGTGGATTTCCTTTATGGAGGATGCTTAACACCCCAGATTAAGTCCTATGGCGACCAGCAAGTGGCAACATGGGCAGGATTGTGAGACCTGGAAGCCCCTAGTCATGAGCTGGCACATCAGGTGGTGGGTGTTAGATTCAGTCGCTGGGCTACTGGAACAAGGTAGAAAGAGCCCTTCGGTAGGTGCACCCACGACTGCGCAGCCCTCTTTAGGATCCACTCTGCTCACCCCAGGTGAGATTTCTACCCACTGGGGTAAAAAAGGTGCCCCAAAAATAGCCATCTACCCAGCCCTCCGTAAAAGTGGACAACAAAATTCTTGAAAACGTTGATCACTTTCCCTACCTCAGCAGCCTGCTCTCTTCAAAAGCTGACATCAACTCTGAGGTCAAGCATCGCCTGAGTTGTGCCAGTGGCGCTTACGCCAGATTCAGGAAAAGAGTCTTTGAAGACTGAGACCTAAAGGCCCAAACAAAACTCCTTGTCTACAGAGCTGTTGTTCTCTCCACCCTGCTGTATGGCACAGAGTCATGGACCACCTACAGCAGGCACCTGAGAGCACTGCAACAATACCACCAAAGATCCTTACGAAAAATCCTGAGGATCAGCTGGAAGGATAAACGCACCAACATCAGCATTCTGGAAGAAGCCAGTGTGACTAGCATCACCACCACAATAATGCAGCACCAAGAGATCCTGTACTTCCAGCTGAAGGAAGGTCAGCGAGCTCCCGGTGGGCAAAGGAAATGTTTCAAGGACAATATAAGGACCAGTCTGAAGAAATTAAACATCACATCAAGCAACTGGGAACACATAGCACTGGATAGGCACGCCTGGAAGAATTTTGTGTAGGAAGGAGCTGCACATCATGAAATGGAATTCCACTGTGCTGCAGAGAAAAAAACGACCGCACCGCAAGGAGAGAGAGAAAAAGGCTCAACCACCACCACTTTCCCCTGTCCACACTGCACCAAGGTATGTAGATTGCGGCTCAGCCTCTATAGCCATCTGAAGACCCACAAGTAGACAACCCAACAGAGAATATAGTCGAACTCGCTTCGAGTGACTGCCGATGTTGTGTGTGGGGGGCTGATGGGCACGACCAATTAGAATTGCGTTCTGCGGTCCATGAGATGAAGGATAGGCATATTACAGAAAAATAATTCATAACTATAATTTTCTAAACTCTTTTTTGCCATCAAAATTTCTTTGCATTTCAACAAATTCTAAATTCTTTCCGTATGCTTTACTGACCACTTTCCTCCTGCCATCCTTCTGAAACAGCCATTTGACGGAGGCTCGAGGAGATCTGGGCTGACACTCCAGAAACACACTGCTGCCCTCCACTCCGAACTGCACCGCCAGCTGAGCCCGCCTCTCTACTGACAGATGCAAAGGCCGAAAAAACACAAAAAAACATTTTATTCATCCAGTCAAATTTTACATCGCTACTAAAGCCAATGTGAAATGAAACTGACTTTTTTTAAAGCAGGTTTGCCAATTTCCCCAATCACATTATGCACTTATTAATTGCCTTAACTTCTTCTAAAACAGCCAAAGTCCACGGGGGCAGGCGAGCAACATGCCAACCAGTAATATCGTCAAACATTTTGCACCATACAATCAAATCGCATCCCTCCCTACATTTTGTCCCACCCCACATATCCCGTTTAACTTAATACATCACATCATGGAAACAAGATGTGCTCTGAATGACATTTGACATTGTCTTTACCATATGCTGAGACAGACTCTTATATTAGTAAGACACAGAGGTAAAGTACAATAGTCCTTTAATGCTGTGATTTTCAAACAATGGGTTATGACCCACCTGGGTCAGCATGTCCACAAACACTTTTTGTTAAGAGACAGAATTTAAATAAGAGAAAATGTTGCATGCGTTTTAATTTTTTTTTCTTGTCTTCCAAGATATCACCAGTATAATGTTTACTGTTGACATGCCTTGTCTATTTCATTTGATCAATTAGTCAGCCATGACTGAAACATAGAATACTGCATTGATGACCAATGTAGAGGGAATTGTCAATTATCTAGTTTCTTATTTTACTCCACAAGATATTTGGTGGGTCCTGGGCCAAAAATCATTTCCACAGGTGGATCAGGACAAAGTTTGATAAGTTGTGTTTTGATACATGTCGGAATATTCACGGTACCTTTAGCATTGAAACCACGACACTGACGCAGCGGGTCTCCATGTTTGATGTCCTGTCTCCGACTCCGCCTGCATTTTAAAAACCATGAAGTTGAGTTACAGTTTAATCCATTACAGTCAGAAATAACCAATGGCGCCCCCAAGGGGTGGCCACGTCCCCCATTCCCCCTCCTCACGAGTCTCACATGTGTAATATGCTACTGGGTATGCATAATATGCTTCTGATATTTTATATTAGGTATGATTAATTTAAATAATGTATTTTTTCTTAATGGTTCACATGAGAGAAACAAACGCATAGGCAGTTTTATGCTTTTTGTTCACCGTATGATGCTAACAGGTCAGATTTTGAGTGGCAGTGCATTTCGCATATGCCAGATTGTGAGCAGCCCCTCCACTTCACTGAGCGTACAACCCGCGGCTTGCACAGAGGACCAGAAGACCACTTTCCACGTGCTAGCTGCTTTTAACGTAGGTTAAATCATGGCAAAACAAAGCAGTTTGCCTAAGTTGGTCACAAAGACACCATGAGGAGCAGGAGGAAGAGAATTCAGCTCAAATTCGATCATTCTCAACCCAGACACCTAATCCTGCTCCAGTTTCTCCTCAAGCACCAAATGGTAAAGACACATATGTAATTTCAGTGCTCAACACCAAGCCCCGTCGTCTCCTGCTGTAATCAAAAGTAAGCTCATTTACAATTTCGGCTGTAGTAGCTTATTGCCTATTACAGTATTATTGTTTATTTATACTGTGCAGAGGTCTTTACTGTCTACTAATGCCTCAACTGGCTTACTTAAGGTTTCGCTGTGTGATTTATAGTTATTTAGGTTGCCGTTTGCAGAAGTGAAAGTACTGGGAACCAGGAATGAGCAATGATTCAATATTATTGTATCAATATTCCCAACAAAGTGATGGACAACAAAGCAGACTGTCCCCTGTCTGAATATGAACTTTCACCTCTTTGTGGAGGCAGTGAAGGGGGAACAGCTCTCTCCATCCCAGGCGCAGTAAGGGTCTCTGGCCAGACAGCAGTCTGAACAGGCTTTACCGTAGACGGCACACCTATGCAGGGAGACCTGGGTAAGCCCTTTGTCTGAGGACATATAGAGCTGTTGCTGCAGGTCACAACAAGGGAAACAACTGTTAGCAGTTAAGAAAGAGCGATTTAACAATCCAGTCAAATGCTGGCGATGTATAAAAAAGGCGTTCCCCCCGCCCAAATCTCGATGCCTGCTCAATTATCCAGGTAAGAAAATCACAGAAAGTTGAATCAGTTCATCTGGACACATTGAGAGAGAAACGTCACCGTCCAACATCAGTAGAGACAAGAGGAAAGTTCTCACGACTCAGTAAGGACTAACCTCATCATCCGTCCAATGGACAAAGGCAGATGCCCTGTTCACGTACACATGAAGTCTCTCTTCACGTGTGTTCCTGTCGATGAAGCAGTTGAGGTAGGCCATAGAAATTAGAAAATGACCTCACCCTTAACAATAGGACCACCCTTAACACTGACCAAGTGTGTCTGCTCCTAAAGCTGTGTCTTCAGTCCATGTACTTCACATACAGGGGGCAGTACTATAGGCAGAGGCATGGGTGTGCTATGGGTTCCCCAATCTCACCTGCAGTGGCCAACTTCTGTAAGGAGGAAGTGGAAAAGAGGGCTCTGACGTCCTATCCAGGGACACCACCTAGCCATTGGTTCAGATTTGTGGATGACACCTGGATTGAAATTAAATCGCAGGATGTACCACATTTCACCGACCACATTAACTCTGTGGACAACCACATCAAGTTCACCAGAGAGGATGGGGAAAAATTACAGGTGAGCCTGCTTAGACTGTGAAATTGCAATGGGTGATGGGAGATATTTGATTGTTGATGTTTACCGTAAACCAACGCAAACTGATTAGTACCTAAGGTTTGACTCTCATCATCCACTGGAGCACAAACTAGGAGTCATCAGGATGCTGCACCACTGAGCTGACAATGTCCCCACCGACACAGCGGTTGGGGAATAGGGGAAATCCCACATTAAACAGGCCCTGGTTAAGTGTGGGTATCCTAACTGGTTGTTTGTCAAAGTCAGGAAGATGCACAAACAGTGCACCAGCTGATCGAAGAGAGGAGAAGGACAACAGCTTTCCAAGCATAAACCAGTGGTGATTCCCTATGTGGTGGGAGTGTCGGAACAGTTGAGACGCGTATTTTCCAAACACTGCGTCTCAGTTGCTTTCAAACCCCAAAACACACTGCACCAGAAGTTGGTCCACCCCAAGGATCGGGTCCCCAGGCACAAACAGAGCAATATACTGTATGCTGTTGTGCCAGGGGGATTGCTGTGATTTTGACTCCCCGTTCCAACCAGCGTTCCTCCCTATCAAGGATGTGCATATCCTCATCCCTGAAAGAGTGGCCACTGGCCTGTAGATAGATGTAGACTGTGGAGTCCTGGCCTGACGTGTTAGCTCTTCTGTGTTGTGCCATCCTCTTGGCCAGCATTTGTTTGGTTTCCCCGATGTACAAGTTACATCAATCCTCCCAGCACTTAACAGCGTACATTATATTGCTCTGTTTGTCAGGGGACCCGATCCTTGGAGTGGACCAACTTCTGGCTCAGTGTGTCTTGGGGTTTGAAAGCAATTGAGACGCAATGTTCGGAAAATACGCATCTCAGCTTTTCCGACACTCCCACCACATATGGACTCACCACTGGGTTACACTTAGACAGCTGTTGTTCTTCTCTTCCCTTCGATCAGCTGGTACACTGTTTGGGCGTCTTCCTGGCTTTGACGAACACCCAGTTAAACCGATCATTGGTTTTGGTCGTTATGCCACTGTATTGTTTATAAGGGTGGGGATACCTGCAGTCAGTTGAGACTGAAGAGGTCACTTAGATGAGTGATGAAACGTTTCTCTCTCTCTCATTGTGTCCAGATGAACAGATTCAACTTTCTGTGGTTTTCTTTCCAACATTACACTACATGACCTGATCTCAGTCCAGTTTTCTTAACTGATCCTCCCCTGTCTGGTTGAAGGTGTGTTAAAGGTAAAGTCCTTAATTCAAATGTTAGCCAAATGGTCACCCTGCTCCGAAACTACAAACCACAGGGCCGGAAGCTCCTGTCACTCCCAAATTTGTTGACAGGTCTCTTAATACAAGGACTAACGGTAAACAGCAACTAAATCTGAGTTTCTCATGTTTTCTGATGCTGTAAAAGGTTTGTTCACATCTCTAATGGTTGTAAAGATTGGAGTAAAACATACCCACATTTTCAATTACCATTGGCTGAGAAAAACACAAAATGCTTATTTTACAACTGTTACTAAAACCCTTCAACTACATTGGATATTATAAGTCTGCACACCCCGGTTAAAATGACAGGCTTTTGTGATGTAAAAATTAAACCAAGATAAATCATGTCAAAATGTTTTCCACCCTTAATGTGAAATTGCAACCTATAAAAATAAAGACAAAAACAATAAGAAACATTTTATGGAAAATTAACTTGTTGTCCTTTGAATGCAGCGGGTTTAAGCTACGGTTGCTTGGACCATAGACGGCCTTAGTGGCGTTGAAAAAGCCTCTGGTGTCACCCGAGTCTGACAGTCGCTGGATTTCCAGAGCCTTTTCTGTCCACCAAGAGTTCTTAAGCTCCCTCACCTGTCTCTGAATATCTGCCTTGGTTCTGGAGTGAGCCTTTTTTTTTTTTTTGCCTTGCAGGTTACATAACTTTGCCAGGCACGAAAGGCTTTCCTTTCCTGGAGTTCAGCTGTTCTATCTCTGTGTCGTTCTTATCAAACCAGTCCTGGTGTTTTCTGGACTTTTACCCAAGGGTGGTTTTGCAGGTGTCGAGGATGGTGGATTTGAGCAGGCTCCAGTGCTTCTCAGTGTCATCAGGGTACTCCTGTTGGAGGGTTTCCCAAAGAAACAACAATCCAGTCTCCAAACATCATAGGGAAAAATGTGTCGTGGTCTGATGAGACCAAGGCTGAACTTTTTGGGCGTAGTTCCAAAAGGTATGTTTGGCACAAAAGCAACACAGCACATCACCAAAAGAGCACCATACCCACGGTGAAGCATGGTGGTGGCAGCATCATGCCTTGGGGCTGCTTTTCTTCAGCCGGATCTGGGGCTTTGGGAATCGGCTCCAAATACCAATCGATTTTGGGGAAAACCCTTCAGGCGTCTACTAGAAATCTGAAGAAGCAGAGGAATCTCACCTTTCAGCACAACAACGACCCAAAGCACACGTCCAAATCAACAAAGCAATGGCTTTACCGCATTAAAATCAGCCTTTTTTAGTGGCCCAGCCAGAGCCCAGACCTGAAGCCAACAGAAAACCTGTGGGGTGACCTGAAGAGGGCTGTGTACAAGAGATGTCCTCACAACTGGACAGATCTAGAATGTTTTTGCAAGGAAGAGTGGGAAAATATGGCTCAGTCAAGATGTGCCAAGCTGATAGACTCTTACCCAAAAAACACTGAGTGCTGAAATAAAATCAAAAGGTGCTTCAACAAAGTATTAGTTTAGAGGTGTGCACACTTATGCAACCAGGTTATTGTAACGTTTTTTTTCTCTGTAAAAGGTTGATTATTTTTATAGGTTGTAGTTTCATATTAAAGGTGGAAAAAGTTCTGACATGATTTATCTTGGCTTCATTATTTTACATCATCAAAAGCTACCATTTTAACAGGGGTGTATAGACTTTTTATAACCACTGTATGTATGTAAATATACCTTCATTTTACATGGTTAAATAAATCACAGATTGGGCCTTTAATCAGTGAAATCAGTCGATGTGGAGTTGGGTTGGTGTGAAGACCTGCGTACACATGGATCTACATGGTACATGATTATCACTGACGTGTGCTGAGGCCTACCCTTTTTGAAGAAATCTTCATCGTTTTTATGGGAGTTCGACCCTGTGGGAACAAACACCGACACCAGTTACAAACATTAAAAAAAGTGAAACTTTCGAAAGGTTCCTTCGTTTTGCAGTCAAAACAGTGAAAGGCAAGACTGTACGAACCCTGAACACCTCCATCTCCTCCAGCGTGAGCTGCTGGACGCTGTTGGTGTCTTTAGGAAGCACAATGACCTTCTGGACTGTTCCACGGTCTGAAAGAAGAGGAGTGCTTTATATTACACATTTTGAACTCTTGGACTACACATACACAAAGGATGGATTCAGCACTAACTTTAACCCTTCCCCATTTGCCCCAGTATTATCATTCTCATGAATGTCAGAGGGTTGAAGTGATTAGATTGTCAGATTTCTCTGAAATGTGTCTTGCATTAATAAATATCTGTTTCCCATACAGGGGAACAGACACATTTTGATTTATTCAAATAAAATACGAGCTCTCTTTTGGAAGTCATATTCCAGAACTTCTCCGTCTCGTTCACATGTTGAGAGCCTCTCATCTCTTACAACTACGCGTGTGTATTTAGTTTTGTAACTGACCCATTTGTGCTACTGCGTTCCTCATGTATTTGTATAGGTTTTTATCCATCTATTTACTTCCCATTTTGTTACACTTACATTATTTAACCCTATCTACAGCAATTGCATTTGCACAGATGATTTTTACTATTTTCTTTTTATATTTCTGGGTTTTATAATGTAAAATGTTCAATGAAAAACTCAGCAGAGAAAAGCCTCCACCCGTCATATTAGTGAACTACAAATCATCGTCCTGCAAGTTCAGTTTTTTTCTTCATGTTTGATGTCTTGAGTTTTTGTGCTGTAGAGACCGTCATTGTGACTGACCTGTTCCCAGAAACAGCACCTCGTATCTGCCGTCGGCGGCATCCACCAGATCCACCACGATGCAGGTGAAACGGTAGTCCACGCCAGTGCTCAGGACCAGCGGACGTTTGTGAATGGGGTAAACGGGTTGGTACATGAGCGGATGAGCCCTCACGAAGTTCACTGCCTCGTCTGAGAACTCCTTGGTGGAGCGAAGGCTTGGCGTGAAGGTTCCTCCAGGACACTACGGGACCAGAACCAAGACCAGAACATAAACCAGCGCCTTGCCGCTGGTAGACGAGACCATGCACTTGATTCAACCTTTACAGCCTTTCTAAGAGATAGTTTTCATTTTTCTGAAATAAGGAAATAATTCATATTTCCGTCAGTAGTAATATTCTCTTAAAAAAAACAGAATCATTTTTTGGGGTTTGATAGAAATCAGCATCATCTGTGACCGCAAACATCTACAGCAGTTTTCTTTTTTCTAGGGTCGCGGGATGCTGGAGGCTATCCCAGCAATCATAGGGTGGAAGGCGGGTAGACACCCTGGACAGGCCGCCAGCCCATTCCAGGGAAAATACATTCACACCTAGGGACAATTTAGTATGGCCAATTCCCCTGACCTACATGTCTTTGGACTGTGGGAGGAAACCGGAGGACCCGGAGGAAACCCACACAGACACGAAGAGAACATGCAAACTCTACACAGAGGACGACCTGGGATGACCCCCAAGGTTGGACAACCCTGGGGCTCGAACCCAGGACTTGTTTGCTGTAAGCTAACAGCGCTAACCCCTGGGCCACTGTGCCTATCTATCTATCTATCTATCTATCTATCTATCTATCTATCTATCTATCTATCTATCTATCTATCTGTCCGTCCATCTGTCTCTCGTTCTATCTTAGGATCATCATGTCATTTGGCATGGTCGACAGGTGCTAACACACTGGACACAGATGGCCGTGTTGCTGCAGGTGATGAGAGCAGATCTAAAAGGAGACATGGGAGCCGTGCTCACCGTCCCGGGGCGAGGGTAGGGGATCCTGCCCGTGTATGGGGTCCACTGGTAGTTGTGTCCGTGCTTGTGTGAGAAGGGGCCGTTGAAGACATTTCGAATGTCAGACATGGAATACACACAGACGGCTGAGCCTTTGAATACAGACCTGCGGAGGGAAACAGAAAGTCAGACCAGCTGCCCTGCTGAGAGAAGTGCGGATAAAGTGGGAGTTTAGTTTGGAAACAGCAGTTGTCGTTACCCAGTGGTGGTGAAGACGGCGTACACTACCGGATTTCGTCTGTCCTGCGTTGGCTGAATGAAAACGTCCCCTGGTGATATTTTAAAAAGGCTTTATGTTCATATTTAGGAGCACTAACACAGTGGCTCCAAACAAATGACAGCTCAGCTGAGGAGTGTGTGTGTATTTGTGTATTTAGTGTGTATGTGTGTGTATTGGGGTTCATCTTTAGACCTTAATTCCAAGAGGATGTAATTCAAACACAGATGTTAAAACACACAGACTTACTCAGTTCATCAAAATGTGTTTCTACTCCGTCGTTCCCGATCACTGAACAAACCAGACGAGCCTTCAGGAACGTTGTCCACTTGTTGATCAGGGACTTCTGTCCGCCGTCGTCATTCTGGAACAGAGTCGTGTTTCAGAATTCAATACAACATCTTCACAAGACTTGGCCACGATTGATTGATTGATTGAGATGATTGGACATGTGTGGAGGAGAGAGGCTGGGTATACTGGGAGAAGGATGCTGAATATGGAGCTGCCAAGGAAGAGGAGAAGAGGAAGGCCAAAGAGGAGGTTTATGGATGTGGTGAGAGAGGACATGCAGGTGGCTGGTGTGACAGAGGAAGATGCAGAGGACGGGAAACAGATGATCTGCTGTGGCGACCCCTAACGGGAACAGCCAAAAGTAGTAGTAGTAGCAGTAGTAGTGTTGTCAGCGGTGTTTCAGTCCCCATTTATCAGTCACAGCTTCTCTCATACTGTTTACATGCCGGTGTGCAGCATGAAAGCAAATCAGAATTACGCTGCTGCAAATGAGCATATAATAAATTATAAGAGGCTGAATTCTGGCCACAAATGATTGATCTCATGTTCATTAGGAGATCGTTAGGAGCCCGGATGAACATTAGTGTCATCAGGGTTGTTTGTTAATGTTGTCAGAGACACACAAACTCGCTACGATGTTGATTTTGTAACTTTAATGAGATGCTTAATTCCGAAAGGGAATATTTACAATGGATTTAAATCCATCCATCCATTATTCAAACCGCTTATCCTGCTCTCAGGGTCAGCCTATCCCAGCAGTCATTGGGTGGCAGGTGGGGAGACACCCTGGACAGGCTGCCAGGCTACTGGTTAATTGTTTTGTATTATTATTTCTTTCTTATAAATTTATTTCTGATTTTTCCCTTTTTTCTCCCAATTTATTGGCCATCGATCCCTGTTTTAGTTCAAACGCCCACTCTCGTACTGCATGTGTTCGCCAACTGCATCTCTCCAGCCGGCAGTCTCGAAGGAGACGCCTCCCCACTTTCATAACAAGGCGAATCCAGGCCGAAACACTGCTTTTTCTGACACACACAGACGCATTCATTTGATGAACACAAGCCGACTCTGCCCCCCTCTTGAAGACAGCATTGCCAATTATTGCTGCTTCATCGAGTCCGGCCATAGTCGGATCTGACGAGACCGGGATTTGCGCCCCGGTCTCGTCAGTGGGCAACTGCATTGACACAACACCAATGCTTAGACTGCTACACCACCACAGACGTTTATATTATTTTAAGAACAATTTATGTATTTGGTGCACAGTAGTAAATGAATGCAGTCGTTGAAAAGGAATTATGATTCCATCTCCTGTTTGGGACTTGGACTGTTTAATGATCCATGTGCTGGAATCCTTCAAGTCTGTCTTTTTTGCACATTTAAGTTGTGAAATGTAATTTGATCTAATTTGTTCACTGCGTTTAATCTGTAATTGATGAGATAAGGGTGGCACGGTGGTGCAGTGATTAGCGCGGTCGCCCCACAGCAAGAAGGTCCTGGGTTCGAGCCCTGGGGTAGGCCAATCTTGGGGGTCGTCCCGGGTTGTCCTCTGTGTGGAGTTTGCATGTTCTCCCCGTGTCTGCGTGAGTTTCCTCCGGGGGCTCCAGTTTCCTCCCACAATCCAAAGACATGTAGGTCAGGTGAATCGGCCGTACTAAATCGTCCCTTGGTATGAATTTGTGTGTGTGTGTGTGGGGGTGTCGGCCCTGTGATGGACTGGTGGCCTGTCCAGGATGTCTCCCCACCTGCTGCCCAATGGTTGCTGGGATAGGCTCCAGCATCCCGCAACCCAAATTCGGATAAGCGGCTTGGATAATGAATGGATGGATGGATGGATGATGAGATAAGGCAGTGTTTTGTTCCTACCAGGCAGACCCGGCCCACCCTGGACACCACCACGGGGGCACTCCCCCCGCCTGCATCCAGGCTTTTCTCCCGGAAAAAGAAGTACAACTTGTCGTCGTTTTTCTCCGAACTGTCTGGAATCTGCTGGATCTTCACAAACACCGGCTCTAAACGTCACACACACACACACACACACACACACACACACACACACACACACACACACACACACACATCACCCAGGGAGAGTTGCATAAAAACAAACCAAAATAGAAAGGAAAGGTGTGTGTGTGTGTGTGTGTGTGTGTGTGTGTGTGTGTGTGTGTGTGTGTGTGTGTGTGTGTGTGTGTGTGTAATACCGTTGAGCCACCTGGAGTCGTACTGCTCAGTCCGGACGGCAGGTCTGCTCCCCAGCGTCCTGAAGATGGCCGGGTCTGTTCCCATGAAGTCAACATGGACTCCTGCATACAGGTTCCCGTCTGGCTCATGTCCAGAAAGACAAAACGCCTTTTGACCACTGCACTCATGGAGGCTTGGACATCAAAAATGATTAAATTTCCACTAAATGGAACAAACTAAAACTTCGACACACGGAGGTAGAGGAAGGACAACATGTCTCCCACTAGACGTTGTGTCAGGATGAACTGATTCAACTTTCTGAGATAGGATAACTAGAAAAACTGTAACGCTGAGTCCAGCGGTGGTCCCCTGTCCAAAATCTACAAAATGATGCCGGTGAATAAAATGAGATCATAACTGGACATCCGGGTAGCGTGGCGGTCTATTCCGTTGCCTACCAACACGGGGCTCACCGGTTCAAATCCCCGTGTTACCTCCGGCTTGGTTGGGCGTCCCTACAGACACAATTGGCCGTGTCTGTGGGTGGGAAGCTGGATGTGAGTAGTATGTGTCCTGGTCACTGCACTAGCGCCTCCTCTGGTTGGTCGGGGAGCCTGTGCAGGGGGGAGGGGGAACTGGGGGGGGGGAATAACATGATCCTCCCGCGTGCTACGTGTCCCTGGTGAAACTCCTCACTGTCAGGTGAAAAGAAGCGGCTGGTGACTCCACGTGTATCGGAGGAGGCATGTGGTAGTCTGCAGTCCTCCCCGGTTGGCAGGAGGGGGTGCAGCAGCGATCGGGACGGCTCGGAAGGATGGCTTGGAAGAGTGGGGTAATTGGCTGGATGCAATTGGGGCAAAAAAGGGGGGGAATCCAAAAAAAAAAAGAGATCATAACCGATATGATGGAAAAAACTATGACAATAAGACCCGGGTTGTATAAAACAAGAGTTTATGTGGTCATCCAGTCACATGTGAGCCGAACCCACACCAAGTCTCTGCTGGACTACTTACTAGCTGCTGGTACTTTTAACGATGATGTAGACGGTTATGAATCCATAGCCTCAAAGTTAAGTCAAACTCTTTGTTAATCTTTTGTTGTATTTAAAAACCTCCAGAAATCCATCTACATGTACAAACTGTGTTATGCAACCTTTCACTTTGGCTCGCAAATGAACTAAGCTAGCTGGTGGTGAGGAAGCAAAGCGTAACGTCATTGCGTTCTTATTAATCTATTTTTTTTGTGTATCCCCCCCCCTTTTCTCCCCAATTGTACCTGTCCAGTTACCCCACTCTTCCGAGCCGTCCCATTCGCTCCTCCACCCCCTCTGCAGATCCGGGGAGGGCTGCAGACTACCACATGCCTCCTCCGATACATGTGGAGTCGCCAGCCACTTCTTTTCACCTGACGGTGAGGAGTTTAGCCAGGGGAGCGTAGCACATGGGAGGATCACGCTATTCCCCCCAGTTCCCCCTCCCCCCCGAACAGGCGCCCCGACTGACCAGAGGAGGCGCTAGTGCAGCGACCAGGAGACATATTCACATCCGGCTTCCCACCTGCAGACACGGCCAATTGTGTCTGTAGGGACGCCCGACCAAGCCGGAGGTAACACGGGGATTCAAACTGGCGATCCCCATGTTGGTAGGCAATGGAATAGACCGCTACCCTACCCGGACACCCTTATTAATCTATTTGATTAATTATGAAATATGGCTTCTATGTTCTAGTGAGGAGTCTGGTTCGGAGCAGACGGTCAGACTCACTGATCAGAGCTGCAGCGTTGGCTTGTCGAGGGTCGTAGGAACACTTTCCTTTACCAGAATCCATGACACCCGGCACCAGTCTGAACACGTAGTCCTAGAAATGTGCAAAAGTCACAAAGTCTGGTGACAAATCTGTGTGTGGATGCTTGTGTACGAGTGTGACTGGCCCCAACACAGATGTCTGACATGTCTCATACTAACACAGAGAAAGGAGAGAAGAGCAGGAGAGGGATGAATAAGTCACAACTTTCTGACTTTTCTGTATCTCTATATCTTGACACATCACCTCGTTTAAAAACTGCTATAATACACATCTATTGGTTGTCTGTGCAGCATGTGGGTGACGGGGTCGGCGTACCTCGGCTCTCCATCCTCTGTTGATGAAGGTACAGATGGGTTTGTAGGCGCCGGTGCCACAGGTGTACAGGTGAGTCCTGTTCCAGGGCTCAATCAGACGTACGAAGTTGGCACATTCACCCTGGTTTTAGAAAGCAGGACAGCTCAATACACGTTAGTACTGTGTTCAATAGACTCTGTCTAATGCAGGACTCTAGAAGTTTCTGTGATGGCATTTCACCAACCTGTCCTCCCTTTCCTGTCAGCTGACACTCGGCTTTCCTCTGGGTAGAAGCTGGCCAGTGGATCTGATGGGCACAAGAAAAAATACCTTAGTGTGGTGGTCTATTCCGTTGCCTACCAACTACCAACATGGGGCTCGTTGGTTCAAATCCCCGTGTTACCTCCGGCTTGGTCAGGCATCCCTACAGGCACAATTGGCCATGTCTGTGGGTGGAAAGCCGAATGTGGGTATGTGTCCTAGTCGCTGCAGTAGCAGCTCCTCTGGTCAGTCGGGGCGCCTGTTTTGGGGGAGTGGGGAAAACAGCATGATCCTCCCACGCGCTACGTCCCCCTGGCGAAACTCCTCACTGTCAGGTGAAAAGAAGCGGCTGGCAACTCCACATGTACCGGAGGAAGCATGTGGTAGTCTGCAGCCCTCCCCGGATTGGCAGAGGGGGTGGAGCAGCAACCGGGATAGCTCAGAAGAATGGGGTAATTGGCCGCATACAATTGGGGAGAAAAAGGGGGGAAAGTTTTTAAAAAAGGAAAAAATACCTAAACCATATATCCACATTTTGAGTCTCACAGACATGTTGAAGACTGTGTGGTGGTGTTTGGCTCAGCAGTGTGATGATTAGTCATACTGTGCATGCAAGCTCCAAAAGCATTTACCATTAACATCAGTCGGCACCTGTAACTGAATTAATGGAAGATTAATACTCCCTCAAAATGTACAAATACTTAGTAAATGCTTCATTCTTACTTCAGTTCTTTGTTAGAAAGACTTTAGAAGTATCCTGGTGTCTGGGTGTTATGGCATCACACATCATCACATATGGTGGTATTGTGCTTTAACGTAGTATCAGAGGTACCGCCTCGTGGTTTTCAGTTTAGTCCCTTCAGTTATCTGACATGTTTCTACTGTGGTGCCTTCTTTTTATTTTAGATTTCCCATTTCATCAGTGAAGTTTTTCCTTAAGTGAAGGTAATCGAGTTGTCAATCAAGTCCTCAGACATCCTGTCAACAATATCTGGGAAAGGAACCATGACACATTATGATTTAAATATCAAACAGAAAGACTTCTGAGGGCCCGGAGGGTTTGTGGACCCCTGAGAGACAGGACGATGACAAAACATTAATTATTATTATTGTTATTATTATTATCTCCACCAGGCAGAGATAATGTGTATGCGTCTGTGTGTGTCCCCCTGGCTAATCTCCCAAACGACAGGACCTGTCAGTCTATTTTTTTGGTGCACAGTTATGACTGTGGTATTCCATGACTGCTACTCTGCTAAGGTTTGGAAAGTGCCAGTTCATATTAGACTTGGTCACATGTGAGGGTCCACATAGGATGCTGCACATCCACAGACTGACAGGCAAAACGTTTTTATTACCTCTCGTGGTTGTGGTGATTCAAAACCGTAGAAAAACTTTTGTTCTCGGCGTTGCCGCTCCCTCTCTTCACTCACTCTCTAGCTCGCTTGACCAACGCTGCTCTCCATCGCTGCCTGATCTGAGTCAACTGTGCGCATGCGTGACTCACATCTACAGTTGACTAAGTTCAGGCAGCGACAGTGTCAGAACCAAAACATTAGGTATTCAGGTAGGAGTCTTGAAAGTAAACGAGAAGTGGATCGTACTTCGCAAGCCAGCAGATCATTCACTGCTGAGAGGAACCAAAAATAATAACCTGTCATTCTTTTCATAATATAATAAATCTGGGTAAACCGTTTACGGTCACGTATGTGTAGCTCACATCAGTGGTTGACTCGGATCGTGCAGCAACATGATCAAAAGTTAGAATTTCGATAGTCGAGAAAATACTCACGTTATAGAGGAACAACTTCCTCTGGGTTGCAGTCAAAACAGGAAGTGTTGCATATTCTTGTCGCTGCCTAATCTGAGTCAACTGTAGATGTGAGTCACGCATGCGTCAGTGTAAACAGTTTACCCAGCTTTATCACATTACGAAAATAAAGACAGGGTTAGGGTAAGACCAAAATGGTTGCTTAGCAAACCTTTTCTTTTTGGAAAGTGCCAGTTCATATTAGACTTGGTCACATGCGAGGGTCCACCTAGGAGGCTGCACATCCACAGACTGACAGGCAAAACGTTTTTATTAGGTAGATTTTTTTTAGCTTGAGCGGTGCATATTAACCCCCCCCCCATATTTCCCATTCAATCAACTTAGGCGCTGCACAAAAGTCTTATAATGGCCAGAATAACACTGGTATTTGTGTGTGTGTGTGTGTGTGTGTGTGTGTGTGTGTGTGTGTGTGTGTGTGTGTGTGTGTGTGTGTATCTGTCTGCTGCTAATCTCCAATACTAATGGACCTGTCAGCCTAATGATTTTTGTGCACAGTTATGTGACTGTATGATCAAGGACCTCCCGTGGTTGCGGTGATGTAAAACCTTTGAAAATCCTGTTTTGTACCACAATTGAGTGCCAACTCCTCAGGTGATTTGTCTTCTAAGTCTGAACAACAGAGAAGAGGAGATATTCCTAGTGGGGAGCTGAACCCTACTGAGTGGACTCTACCATTTATTATTATTGTTATTATTATTATATCATTATTATTATTCTTACTATGAGTGGCTCTTTGTTGATGTTGTGCATGTCCAGCGCAATAAGGTACTCCTGAGTGCCGATGTAGAGCCGGCCCTGGTCCTGATCCATGTGAAGGATCCTGTAGTCACTGGTGTTAAAGGAGAAAGAGAAAGGTCGCGCTGTGCGTGTCTCCATCAGCTCTGAATGACAGACAGACAGACAGACACAGACAGACAGATGTTTAAGACAGTTTTTAGATTGTTGCTTGTGACAGAAAACCTTGAGGGCTAATTCCATGTTTTTAAACATAAATCTAAGTTCATCTCATCTCATCTTCAGCCATTTCTCTGGGGTCAAATCGCGGTGGCAACAAGCTAAGTAGGGCACTCCAGATGCCCTTCTCCACAGCAACGCCCTTCAGCTCCTCCTGGGGGATCCCAAGGCATTCCCAGGCCAGACTGAACATGTAGTCCCTCCAGCGAGCTCTGGGTCTACCCTGGGGTCTCCTCCCACTTGGATGTGCCCGGAAAACCTCCAAAGGAAGGCGCCCAGGAGGCCTCCTAATCAGATGCCTGAACCACCTCAACTGGCTCCTTTCGACGCAAAGGAGCAGCTGCTCTACTCCGAGCTCCCTCCGGATATCTGAGCTCCTCAACCCATCTCGAAGGCTGAGCCCAGACACCCTATGGAGGAAACTCATTTCAGCTGCCTGTATCCGCGAACTCACCCTTTTAGTGACTACGCAAAGCTCATGACCATAGGTGAGGGTTGGAATGAAGACTGACTGGTAAATTGAGAGCTTTGCCTTCCGGCTCAGCTCCCTCTTCACCACAACGGTCTGGTACAACGTCTGCATTACTGCTGATGCTGCACCAATCTGCGTGTCAATCTCCCACTCCATCCTACTACCCTCACTCATGAACAAGACCCTGAGATACTTGAACTCCTTCACTTGAGGCAACAACTCATCCCCAACCCAGAGGAAGCAATCCACCATTTTCCGGTAGAGAACCATGGCCTCAGACTTGGAGGTACTGACTCTCATCCCAACCATTTCACACTCGGCTGCAAACCGGCCCAGTGTGCGCTGGGGGTCACATTCTGATGAAACCAACAAAACCAAATCATCTGCGAAGAGCAGAGATGCAATTCTGAAGTTCCCAAAACAGACACACTCCTCACCTTGGCTGCACCTTGAGATCCTGTCCATGAATATCACAAACAGAATTGGAGACAAGGGACAACCTTGGCGGAATCCGATGCCCACCAAAAATGTGTTGGACTTTGTGCTGAGAATGCAGACACAGCTCTCACTTTAGTTATAGAAGGACCGGATGGCTCTTGCCCCTCTTGAGAATCACCACCTTAATATGGTGGAGGGATTTGGGTGTCCTGGTGATCCTGTGGGCTGTGTCATTGGGGGCAATAGCTCCTGGTAGGGTCTCCCAAGGCAAACTGGTCCCAGGGGAGGGGCCAGACTAAAAGCGATTCCCAAGAAACCCAATGACAGTACACCAGCAGAGCTACAGCACCTTGCCTGGAAAAGGGAAACTGAGGCCCCCTCGTGGAGCTAGACCTGGGAAGGGAGCTCGCTGGTGAGCGTCTGGTGGCCGGGCCTTGGCCCATGGGGCCCGGTCGGACCCAGCCCGAAAAAACAACATGGACCCACCACGTGCGGGGATAAGCATTGGGGTAGGGTGCAATGCAGGCTGGGCGGCAGGCAAAGGCGGGGACTGGGGCGTGCTGACTTCCAGCATCGCAGATTGGTCCTCGGGATGTGGAATGTCACCTGGCAGGGAAGGAGCCTGAGCTGGTGAGGGTGGTCGAGCGGTACCAACTAGATATAGTTGGGCTCACCTCCACACATGACATGGGCTCTAGTACCAAATTCCTGGAGAAGGGCTGGACTCTTTAAATCTAAATTAAAAGATTCAAATAGTTTAGTGAAATCATTTTTTGGTAAACTCTAAAAACTGTGCAACAAAAGAAGTGGAACATCTCCAAAATAAGAATAAAATAAGATGCAACATTTGAAAAAAAGTACAAAATCCAGGAAGTATACAGAAGGTATATCCCAATCTATGTTAAATGGTAAATGGACTTTATATATATATATATACACACTACCGTTCAAAAGTTTGGGATCACCCAAACAATTTTGTGTTTTCCATGAAAAGTCACACTTATTCACCACCATATGTTGTGAAATGAATAGAAAATAGAGTCAAGACATTGACAAGGTTAGAAATAATGATTTGTATTTGAAATAAGATTTTTTTTACATCAAACTTTGCTTTCGTCAAAGAATCCTCCATTTGCAGCAATTACAGCATTGCAGACCTTTGGCATTCTAGCTGTTAATTTGTTGAGGTAATCTGGAGAAATTGCACCCCACGCTTCCAGAAGCAGCTCCCACAAGTTGGATTGGTTGGATGGGCACTTCTTTGAGCAGATTGAGTTTCTGGAGCATCACATTTGTGGGGTCAATTAAACGCTCAAAATGGCCAGAAAAAGAGAACTTTCATCTGAAACTCGACAGTCTATTCTTGTTCTTAGAAATGAAGGCTATTCCATGCGAGAAATTGCTAAGAAATTGAAGATTTCCTACACCGGTGTGTACTACTCCCTTCAGAGGACAGCACAAACAGGCTCTAACCAGAGTAGAAAAAGAAGTGGGAGGCCGCGTTGCACAACTGAGCAAGAAGATAAGTACATTAGAGTCTCTAGTTTGAGAAACAGACGCCTCACAGGTCCCCAACTGGCATCTTCATTAAATAGTACCTGTTAGAGCCTGTTTGTGCTGTCCTCTGAAGGGAGTAGTACACACCGGTGTAGGAAATCTTCAATTTCTTAGCAATTTCTCGCATGGAATAGCCTTCATTTCTAAGAACAAGAATAGACTGTCGAGTTTCAGATGAAAGTTCTCTTTTTCTGGCCATTTTGAGCGTTTAATTGACCCCACAAATGTGATGCTCCAGAAACTCAATCTGCTCAAAGAAGTGCCCATCCAACCAATCCAACTTGTGGGAGCTGCTTCTGGAAGCGTGGGGTGCAATTTCTCCAGATTACCTCAACAAATTAACAGCTAGAATGCCAAAGGTCTGCAATGCTGTAATTGCTGCAAATGGAGGATTCTTTGACGAAAGCAAAGTTTGATGTAAAAAAAATCTTATTTCAAATACAAATCATTATTTCTAACCTTGTCAATGTCTTGACTCTATTTTCTATTCATTTCACAACATATGGTGGTGAATAAGTGTGACTTTTCATGGAAAACACGAAATTGTTTGGGTGATCCCAAACTTTTGAACGGTAGTGTATATATATATATATATATATATATATATATATATATATATATATATATATATATATATATATAAAAACACTTCTATCTACCGACCACTCACAGTGCTTTTAAGTATATGCCTCACATTCACCCATTCACACACATTCATACACTGATGGAGGAGGCTGCCATGCAAGGCACCAACCTGCTCTCAGGAGCAGTTAGGGGTTCAGTGTCTTGCTCAAGAACACTTCAACACACCCTCTGGAGGAGCTGGGGATCGAACCAGCAACCTTGAGATTACTAAACGACTCGCTCTACCTCCTGAGCCATGCCACCTCTCAATGTGCTATTATATACAAATACCAGTGTGCAAACGGTCTGTATGAGTAAAGTGTCAGGCGAGGGGGCCGTCGTGGCAGGGTCTAAAATCTGTTAATAAGCATGTACAGTTCATCTCCCGGTGTACACCACAAACCATTCAGAATGCTTTTATCATGAAAACACACGACCATCAGTTTTCTGAAAGGAAAATCTGTCTTCATAGTTGGCTCATTGACTTTGAGACAGCTTGTTTTCACCTGATAGCAGGTTAATTCATGTCAAAAAGCAGTGAAACAGACTCCATGATATCAGTGTTTGAGTCTGGACCACAGAGAGGAGAGATGTTCTTGTTGAAGAGCAGCACAACAGCACCGTGAGTTTGATAAGATGGACCAACAAGGGCCGAGGTGATGAGAAGTTACTGAAACACAAAACACGGGGCAAGCCAGTGATACAACAGACTTTTCGTATTTTGCTATGAACGAGAAAAAGGAAATAACGGATTTTGTTGTTTTCTATATATTTGAGGACAATGACAAATGTTTTTAAACCACTTTACGTGATTAAATTAATGAGTTGGACTGTGTGCAGACAGGTCACTATTTCTCCGGTAGGGGGCGCTGCTGTATTTCATTGGACACGTGTAGCCTTTGGAGGTAAAAATGTTGAACGCCACCGCCACGTTTACATCACGTGTTTCATTCATTCTGGAACCACATGGACACAATGTTTCCACATGTTGAGCTGAACGTTCTAGAGTCAGTGTGAACCAGGTGTGTTTCTGTTACCCACTGAGCCTGTAAACCCAACAACGAAAGCAAAAACCACCTCGAGGGGTGTAACAACTTACTCATTTTAGGTTATTTATATGTTTATTTAATGTTGTTTTTGTGATATTGACGAAGATTTATGAAATATTACCTCTCCACCCAGCTCTGTTAACATGATCCATCATAACGCACCACCACTGTTGTACCATGATGCACCCCCACCTGGACACATTCCCAACTACAGGAGTGTGTGTGTGTGCGTGTGAGCGCTTGTGTGTGTGGTGGTGGTATGTATGTGTGTGTGTGTGTGTGTGTGTGTGTGTATGTGGTGGTGGTGTAGGTGTGGGTATGTGTGTGGTGGTATGTGTGATGGTATGTATGGTGGTGGTGTTTGTATGTGTGTGTGTGTGTGATGGTGTGTATGGTGGTGGTGGTGGTGTGTGTAATGTGTGTGGTGTGTGTGTGTGTGTGTGTGTGTGTATGTGATGGTGTGTATGGTGGTGGTGGTGGTGTGTGTGTGTGTGTGGTGGTATGTGTGTGGTGGTGGTGTGTGTGTGTGGGGGGGGGGGGATGAGGTCAGCATGCCTATTTTCACTTTGGCCATAAATCTCATTGTTGTGAGGAGCGGGGACAGCCTCTCTGTCTGGGGGGTTGTTGACTCTTCTTCTTTGGCAGCAGATGCTCTCAGCAGCTCTCTACATGAGTGACAGGAGCCATGCCAGCGACACTCTAATCACATGACAAACAGCACGGCACTCCTCCAAAGGCCAAACTCAACTTAGTACACTTTAAATCAGCAAGACTGGCTTTAAAACTGATAATCCAGCGAGTGTCCAGCCCCACAGACCCACTTCTCTGTCCGGGAACACAAACACACACTGCGAAGAAGAGTTTATGAAGGTATTTCATCTGGTTAAAGTCCCATAAGGCTAGCAACCTGTTCTTACCCCACTGGCAGGTAATATCAGCCCTACCAAGACAGTCGACTTGCTTCATTCCACCAGCAGTTATTCTGAGACGTACTGTAAAACAGAAAGAGCATCTTACGTCACGTTTCTTGTAAGATTTCTTTCCCTGTTTACTGAATATTCCTCAGAACAAGTCTCACAATCATGAAACAAGTTCCCTTGTTGAAACAAACCACAACATCCCCCATGGGGAAACAAACCACAACATCCCCCATGGGGAAACAAACCACAACATCCCCCATGGGGTAACAACATAACATCCCCCTTGGGGTAACAACAATTTATTGGCAACATCTTGAAATAAGCATTAAGACTCTTCTTCGTCTTTCGGCTTGCTGCCTGTTTCTCAGGGGTCGCCACAGCGGACTGTACAGTTTCTATTGGTACCCTGTGAGGGCACAGCACCAATGGCGGTCATTGCTAACCCGGGCCTTGACCGATCCGGTATGGTCTTGTTAATCCAGGCCTTGACCAATCCGGTATGGTCTTGTTAATCCGGGCCTTGACCGATCCGGTATGGTCTTGTTAACCCGGGCCTTGACCGATCCGGTATGGTCTTGTTAACCCGGGCCTTGACCGATCCGGTATGGTCTTGTTAATCCGGGCCTTGACCGATCCGGTATGGTCTTGTTAATCCGGGCCTTGACCGATCCGGTATGGTCTTGTTAACCCGGGCCTTGACCGATCCGGTATGGTCTTGTTAATCCGGGCCTTGACCGATCCGGTATGGTCTTGTTAACCCGGGCCTTGACCGATCCGGTATGGTCTTGTTAACCCGGGCCTTGACCGATCCGGTATGGTCTTGTTAATCCGGGCCTTGACCGATCCGGTATGGTCTTGTTAATCCGGGCCTTGACCGATCCGGTATGGTCTTGTTAACCCGGGCCTTGACCGATCCGGTATGGTCTTGTTAATCCGGGCCTTGACCGATCCGGTATGGTCTTGTTAATCCGGGCCTTGACCGATCCGGTATGGTCTTGTCAAGCTGCATACTGATTGTGCAAAATGTTACGTGGGACGCCCTTCCTGACACAACCACTAACCCTGCCGACAGGGGCACAGGTAAAGCGCTGGACGCCGTCCCAGTATTCACGGACTTGGGCCCATGCTTGTCGCCATAAATAATAATCATACTTAAATAATGATAACACATATAATAATTACACATAAGAAATAAGAAGAAGAAGAAGAAGCAGAAGAAGAAATAAGAATCAAGACTTAAAAAAGAGATAAAATGTCAGGCGTCCGGGTGGCGTGGCGGTCTATTCCGTTGCCTACCAACACGGGGATCTCCAGTTTGAATCCCCGTGTTGCCTCCGGCTTGGTCGGGCGTCTCTACAGACACAATTGACCGTGTCTGCGGGTGGGAAGCCGGATGTGGATACGTGTCCTGGTCGCTGCACTAGCGCCTCCTCTGGTCGGTCAGGGTGCCTGTTCGGGCGGGAGGGGGAACTGGGCTGAATAGCATGATCCTCCCCCACTCTATGTTCTCCTGGTGAAACTCCTCACTGTCAGGTGAAAAGAAGCGGCTGGCGACTCCACAAGAATGGGAGGAGGCATGTGGTAGTCTGCGGCCCTCCCCGGATCAGCAGAGGGGGTGGAGCAGCGACCGGGACGGCTCGGAAGAGTGGGGTAATTGGCTCCCATCGTTGTTATGGCGATGAACGGTCATAGTAGATCACATATGTGTGTCAACATGCTAATATCAAATGAAGGTGTCAGTACCAGTGTGTGTGTGTTCTGCGTGCACACGTGCAGTACAGGACCGTGTTGTAAATGGGTCGCTATGACCAGGGCCTCTACGCGGGAGGTAAAGTGTGGCTGTCTTTCTGCGTCGGGTGCAGCTGTGCGAGGAATCCACAAATAATCTGCAGAATCCACCGCGGTGGTGCACACCGGCTCTCTCCGACCACGCAAAGCTCCTATTCTCAGAACGCGTCTCGTCCAATTCCAGGCATCTTCATCCAGAGAATTAGCTACCTATGGACAAGGGTGGGACGGGGCTCTCGCCCAGGGAAAATAAAGGACACAGCAGAACACGTCACGCGGTCTTATTTCTGCACGACGTGGAAAAGGTCGTGTCTGCATCACGCACACTCAGGTGTGTGATGCAGACAGAACCAGTCTGGACAGACAACACACCTTTTCCTAACATACTCCTCTGGTGTCATGACACGAGGTGTGTCAGGTCTCTCTCTCCCTGGTCACTTCCACAAAGAAATCCCCCCCCCCCCGATTAACACTGACCATAAAACAAGCCAGATGGGGGCGTCCGGGTGGCGTGGCGGTTTATTCCGTTGCTTAGCGACACGGGGATCGCCAGTTCGAATCCCCGTGTTACCTCCGGCTTGGTCGGGCGTCCCTACAGACACAACTGGCCGTGTCTGCAAGTGGGGAGCCGGATGTGGGTATGTGTCCTGGTCGCTGCACTAGCGCCTCCTCTGGTGGGTCGCAGCTCCTGCTCAGGGGGGAGAGGGGACTGGGGGGAATAGGGTGATCCTCCAACATGCTACGTCCCCCTGGTGAAACTCCTCACTGTCAGGTGAGAAGAAGCGGCTGGTGACTCCACATGTATCGGAGGAGACGTGGTAGTCCGCAGCCCTCCCCGGATTGGCAGAGGGGGGTGGAGCAGCGACTGGGACGGCTAGGAAGGGCGGGGTAATTGGCCGAGAACAATTAGAGAGAAAAAGGGGGGGGGGGGAGAACAGGCCACATGAAAAAACAGCAAGTAATAATGCTGTTATGTCAAGCAGAAGTGATGAATCCAGCAGTTTCCATCAGGGTTAGATGGTTTTCACTAGTTCTCCGGTTAAACAGGCTCAATCCTTGCTTCATTGGTTTTGTTATATTGAAGAACTGCAAGTACCCCATAGTGAAGTACTACACATGGTGGCATGAGCTTGAATACTTCAACATGTGACTGGCAGGAAGTCGTTTTTACTGGTTTTACAAAGAGGCCGACCAACACTCAAAACAGCAACTCACCATGAAACCAACTTTTGGTTTCAAAAGCGAGACTAGATTGTGTTTTGTGGGGCACCGGCGATGGACCACCGGTGTACAACACCGCCAAACGCATCACGTTTGGGTTAGGAAACGTTCGGGGGTTGATATGAGCGACTCTTCTGCTGGAACACGTTTTGTCGTCTGGTTCCTCTAAAGAGGTTCCTGGGAAGTCCATCCTCGCACGTTCCCAAGGAGGAAGGGGGCGACGTGCCAGAAGGCCCCGCTGCCTACGTCCATTTTCACACACGTCTCTTTTCATTAAGGACACTTGACTGAAACAGAAGAAGTCCAGCGTGTTATCCCAACAGGCCGTCCGTCCTCTGGTTTTTTTGTTCAACTGGGATTACTGGCCGCTTGGCGCTTTGCCCAGCCTCCACATCTAAAGGGAAGGGCCGTCTCCGCCGTTGTCGCCCAGTCTTTCAGAGACTGAATCGGTTTGTGTTTGGCCCAAGAGTCACACACTTTCTCCAGGGAAAAAAAATAAACTAATCAAGGACTTCTTGGCTCAGTTTCCATGGATGCTGCCGGACCCCTGAGTGCTTCTGTCGAGTCTTTCCACGTCATATTGACAATCACAAAGGAATGTTCCGGGGCAAACTGCTTGGCAAACGAACAGACTCCACATAAATGATGTGGGAAAAGGGCGCAACATAGATAAACTTTGGTTTACTGATTGACTGAACGGTTTATATGGGACTCAAGTAATGGGAGCGATGACATCACATGCATTTTATGTCCAAAAACAATGGATGGATGGTTGAATGGCTGGATAGAGGGATCAGGTATCTATCTATCTGAGTAAAATGACGTCATAACTGATATGCAAGATGGTTAAAAACTATATACGACAGGTTGTAAATGAACAGAATTACCCTTTAATTCATGCTCATTCGCTTCTCTTCTCCATCTTGGAGAAGCTCATTCTTGTTCCAGAGCCTGAAGGTCACCACCGGCAACGTGCGGCGAGTTTTCGGGGTGCCGGCCCGGAGACGGCCATAACCGCATTGACCACGTGTCTCCGCAGGTTTTGAAAGCACGCGGCTGGAATGAGACGCTGGCTGCAGATCCGTGCGGAGGGCTTCCCCCCCGAGTTCACAAGATAAACACGACAACCATGCAAGGCTATTTTTAACATCGTTCTATCATCCGCCTATCTCCTTTCCCCGAGGGGCGGTGTGTTGTACTGCTGTCCACACACCCCGTCCACCATCACCTGTCTGTCTGTCATCTGAAGACACACACACACACACACACACACACACACAGTGTAATATATTTGTGATTTCATTTGATTTATGAACTGGTTCATCACGTACAAGGAATGAAATGAGATCCTTTTTTAAAACAGTTTCCCCTCCATAACCCCACTCTCATAACCTTTTCTCCTTTGAATAAATCAGTTAAATTACTTGTAACCTGAATCTCTGTGTTCTTTTCCCCCCCTTTTTCTCCTCAATTGTACTTGGCCAATGACCCCACTCTTCCGAGCCGTCCCGGTCGCTGCTCCACCCCCCTCTGCCGATCCAGGGAGGGCTGCAGACTACCACATGTCTCCTCCCATACAGGTGGAGTCACCAGCCGCTTCATTTCAACTGACAGTGAGGAGTTTCACCAGGGGGATGTAGCGCGTGGGAAGATCACGCTATTCCCCACAGTCCCCCCCCCAAACAGGCGCCCACAACCAACCAGAGGAGGCGCTAGTGCAGCAACCAGGACACATACCCACATCCGGCTCCCCACCCGCAGACACGGCCAACTGTGTCTGTAGGGACGCCCCACCAAGCCGGAGGTAACATGGGGATTCGAACCGGCGATCCCCGTGCTGGTAGGCAATGGAATAGACCGCTACGCTACCCAGACGCTATAACCTAAATGTCTTTAAAGTTTGCATTTAGACACTTTTTCCAACAAACGGAGAACCTAAAGAGACACCAGACACTAAAACTACATGATGAAATAGTTTTCCAAGTCAAATGTATGACGTGAAAATGGCAGGTGGGACATTTTAATCACCGTTTATAGACTTGTAGTCACAGACATCTAAAGACGCTGTCCCTTTAGACACAGTTAAGGAACGCAGCTGAGCTAAGCTATAGATGTGTCTACCTGTGAACAAAGACATATGAAGATTTAACGTTTAACTTTTTGAACCTTGTTCTGTAGCTAAGAGTTGTTTCCAACACTGCACCGGTGTCCAACCTACCGGTCAAAACACCTCAACAGCAGTATACGGAGACTGGAGAGAGTCTCCAACCAAGTTAGTGAAGATGACGTAGTGTTATGGAACCTGACTCCATCATACACATGGAGAACATCTGCTACCACTACTACTACTACTAATACTCTGTGGTGCAGGCAGAACTCAGTGTGGGCGGGCACAGAGAAAATCAGGTGGGCCTAGCCTGTCCAAGACCAATCATACAGAATAGGTTCTGAAACGAATATGTTAACCAAAACAGGCCATTACAACTATACTTGCCTAAATGCTCTACTATTACTACTGTTTTCAGCTGCTCCCGTTAGGGGTCGCCACAGCGGATCATCCGTTTCTGTCACACCAGCCACCTGCATGTCCTCCCTCACCATCCATAAACCTCCGCTTTGGCCTTCCTCTTTTCCTCTCCCCTGGCAGCTCCATATCCAGCATCCCTCTCCCAGTATACCCAGCATCTCTCCTCCACACATGTCCAGGCCATCTCAATCTTGCCTCTCTTGCTTTGTCTCCAAACCATCCAACCTGAGCTGTCCCTCTAATATACTTGTTCCCAATCCTGTCCTTCTTCGTCACTCCCAATGAAAATCTTAGCATCTTCAACTCTGCCACCTCCAGCTCCACCTCCTGTCTTTTCATCAGTGCCACTGTCTCCAAACCATATAACATAGCTGGTCTCACAACCATCTTGTAAACCTTCCCTTTAACTCTTGCTGGTACCCTTCTGTCGCAAATCACTCCTGATACTCTTCTCCACCCACTCGACCCTCCCTGTACTCTCTTCTTCACCTCTCTTCTGCACTCCTCGCTACTTTGGACAGTTGACTACAAGTATTTAAACGCATACGCCTTCGTCACCTCTACTCCTTGCATCGTCACTATTCCACTGTCCTTCCTCTTGTTCACGCATATGTATTCTGTCTTGCTCCGTGAACATCATAGTCCATGGAGACTCCTGCCTGATCTCGTCCGTCAACCTGTCCATCACCACTGCAAACAAAAAAGGGCTCAGAGCCGATCCTTGATGTAATCCCACCTCCATCTTGAACCCATCTGTCATTCCAACCACACACCTCACCACTGGCACACTTCCCTCATACTTATCCTGCACCACTCCCACATACTTCTCTGCCACTCCCGACATCCTCATAAAATACCACAACTCCTCCCTCGGCACCCTGTCATATGCTTTCTTATATACTTGTATATAACTTTCTTATATACTGGCCTGAATGCACAACAGTTTAATTATACAAGCCTTAAATATCATCAGAGGTAATATTACATGCACTAAGACGAACATTAACAGCATCTCATAGCCTGGCACAGCAGCAACATATTCACACACACACACACAGCTGACAGATGCAACAGCATCAATAATCAAGCGTATGGACAGAGGTACACACAGGGCTGCTGACACCGGGGGAACACCAGGTCAGTTGTCCTGGGTTCTGGGTCAAGAGAGAGTCCAACTGTGATGGCTCCTGCAGCCGCCACTCTGTCAGCCATCGGAGCGCATGATGACGGACACCGTATAGCACTGCATGAGCAGGGGGACCTGCGCGAGCCTGATCGGGATTGAGGTCCAGACTAGAAAAGAGGTTTACATGCACACCGCCTATGTTTGAGCTGTTTAAGTTCCCAGTATGAATTTTTTCCATATAAATCTGATGTATATTATCGTAGAAAATTCAGGGGGCAGCTGGGAATCGAACCCGGATAACCTGGACCACGGGCGACCGCGCTAACCGGGCAACTAAAGGGTCGGACCCTTTAGTTGCACATGCCATGAGGTTTTCATTTGGAATTAAGTTCAGCCAGGGGGGGCACAATTTTCTAGGATTCTGTGGCAGTTGGAAGAATGAAGAAGGATCATCCATCCATCCATTATCCAAACCGCTTATCCTGCTCTCAGGGTCGCGGGGATGCTGGAGCCTATCCCAGCAGCAGCAGAAGAAGGATCAGATTGTTAGTAAACATTAGAGAGCACAAAAGGATGCAATTTGGATTTTTGAATGCCCACTGCCTACCCAGCCACTGACCTCACCGCACCTCCCTGCTTCTCTCCATCATATCAGCCAGCTCTCCCCCTTCACCAGTCATTGTGCCAACATTCAAAGTTCCGACTCTCACCTCCACACTCCTACCCTTCCTCCTCTCCCGCTGCCTATGGACACGCCTTCCACCTCTCCTTCCCCTTCACCCAACACTAGCATAGTTTCCACCGGCACCCGGCTGGCCAACAGTGCGGTCGTTGGTAACCCGGGCCTTGACCGATCTGGTATGGAAACCTGATTTATGATCCACATATTTGATTTGATGGAGATCATAAACATTTATTCGGGGAGAAAAGTTGCGGATTTTGCTTAGGTGCTTTAAAAGAGATTTGTTCCAGCATGTTCAACATTTTAACCAACGTCTTCGTCAGAGTCTATGTGTAACCAATTAATTGGTCTATTTAAAGGTCAGCCTGGGTACTGGCAGGTGCACCTGAGTTAAGTATAGGACCTGTTCATGGACAGTGTCCTGCAAACACTTGGCAGAATATCACCAAACAACCAATGTACATAAAACCTCCAAGGAATAAAAAAGAAACAAGGACAGAACAATAAATAAAAAGGAAAAGGAAACCAATAAACTGATACAAATATTCATACAAAAACACTGGTACTGAATAAGATCCCAATAAGCAGCAAAGTCAAATCAACGTTCACAGAAAGGTCATCACATCAAAGTTCATATCTTAACCCATGTGTTAATGTGTAAATGCAGTAAAATAAATGCAGAAGGTGTATCAAAGTGTGTCATTAAGTGGGTGAGTCCTGTTTCTCTGATACACGTTCGAGTCCTCTGACTCTTCACCTGAACACAATTGTTTTGCCAATACGAAAACATGCCAGATGAATTGTGGGTAACGTTAAACACAGCTCACCTTTGTAAGACAGATGCACCCTGGGAGCAGAGTGATGGTCACTAAAACAGAAGACACAACAGCCCAGGAGAAGAAGAGGGAGGAAGAGGAGGACTTGGCACATCTTCATCACAGTCAACCTTTGACTTCCTGCAAAAAGAGAAAAGATGGTGACTGCATGGTTACCATGGATATAAATAAATTGCGTAAGCCATCACTTCTGGTGGTTGAGGATAGCATGTCAGAATTATGCGATGCAC